>NC_092817.1:10403000-10761000 GCF_023375885.2 Dermacentor andersoni
AGGGTTGGGGGGGGGGGGGGGGAGATCGCGCCACCAAACTGTAGTTATTATATTAATGTACTATTTAAGCGAAAAAAAGAAAAAAAAAGGAAAGAGAAAATATACCCACGATGAATTCCCATAGCCAAAGTTTCTGAACCCCTATTGAGAACTCTGTACGCCTCCGTTGCTTGTCGTTTCCCTACTTTTCTTCCACCAATCTTCCAATCGCCTCTTACTAATCTCTATTGCGGACACGTTTACTTTCTCCCGGGACGCTATTCTCGACACGCATGGCGGCTGCACGGCCGCCATAATCCGCCATGTTTACTCTCTGATTGGCTGTCGAGAGCTCACGTGCCTTGAAATTTGTGAACGGAAATGGAAGTTCTGCAAACTGCAATTTTGCGTTTTCATCAAGATGGCGAAACGTGACGTGGACCTGCAAATTTTATCGACTAATACATTTTTTTGGTCCTTGGCAGCTATATTGCGATGTTAGCGCTTCAAAAAGAAAGTGAGCAGTAGCGTACATAAGCCAGTGCAATTTCTGCAATTTCGCAAATATGTGGTGGCGATCCAAGATAGCCGCCATGCCAGCTTGCTGACTGGCTGAAGGAATGTGCTGTGGGGAACATCACAGGAAGGGCCGTTTCGTAAACCTCAATTTGACATTGCATGACGTTGCGCTGGGCCGCCATTGCAGAAATTTTCCGACATAATTTGTGGTTCGACGATTCACTCGAATTATGCTAATGAGCAGCCATATGCAATGTGGCCCAGAGGAATGCGTGTCGCCACATTTCCCCCGTCGTTTGGCGCCATGAAAATATTTTGTTCATAACGCGTGCTCGTAGTATTTGCTTCGCTCTCGGCTGGTGTTGGCATTTGTGTTTTGGGCCATCATTTTTTAAAAGAACGCGTTTATATGAAATAATATTGATTGAACATAGCAAACATTCTGCAACGTTGTTCACTTTTCGATGCTGCGTTTCTATTCTAATCAAGATTAATGCCTTTTCGTACTACCAGAAATTATGACAACGGCGTCTTTTTAATTTATAAAAAGGAATGTACTTAAGGCGGCGCCTTAGCATTTATTTAGCAATAATTATTTAGCATTATTTAGCAATAATTAGCATTTAATTGTTCACCTTATTTAGTGCAGTCTGTAAATTGATCAATCATGAAAGCTGTCAGAACAAAATGCAATTAAAACTGGAAATGTAGCACAACTAGCAGTACATGGAACAAACATAAGTATTCATTGTTATCTCCATTATCATCAGGTGTTGCCGGTGTATACTCATTGCACATAGGGCCTCGGATTCGGAACGTTGGTGGCGGCCGTTTCCTCTTCGCTCTACATATAAAACGTTCCTTTATTCTCGAGCAAGGCAGTGCTAGTCTGCAACCTTATTTAAATGAGAAGAATAACGCTAACATGTCAACTGCTTGTACGCCAACTTTCTTAAAAACAACCGAGCGCGCTGGCATATTTTGGGATTCGCATAGCACTGCGCATGGCAAGATACGACGACCAGGAACACACAAGCTGCGGCGACTGGCGTGTTCTTTCCCCCCACAAGATGACGACGCGGTGATGGATGGATGGATATTATCAGAGTCCCCTTTGGAACGAGGCGGTGGGTTGCGCCACCAAGCTCTTGCTATTATACTGCCTAATGTCCTATCTAGGTTAAAAAAGAAAAAAAGAAAAACCAACCCCACGATTCATGAATTCCGATTACCAAATTTTCTCACCCCCTATTGTGAACTTTGTTTTTGTACGTCTCCGTTTTTAGTCGTTTCCCTCCTTTTCTTCCACCCATCTTCCAATCGCCTCTTGCTAATCTCTATTGCTGACATGTTTACTTTCCTCCTGCTCTCGCTGAGCTTAAGGGCTTCAAGGAGGCCAATGGTGCCTAAATCGGCCGCTATGCAGATATCTTCACAATCTAATAAAACGTGCTCCATCGTTTCCCTAGCTTTACCGCCAGCAAAGAACATGCTTCTTCTTTCTTCTACCTCGCTTTACAAGTGCCTGTTCTAAGACATCCTGATCTCGCATTGGAAAAGCAATGAGCTTCCCTTTGAGTTATCATAAATTGTTTCTGCCCTGATTTTGCTTTTTCCTCTTAAGTAGTTACTCATGGCAGGTTTCTTTTCCATTGCCGCCACCCATGATCCAGATTATTTCAGCCTCTCTGATTTCCCGCTTGATGTTCTTTGTTGCCATGTTGCTCACCATACAGGTCGCATACTTGCTGATAAGCTTCCTAGTTCTTTTCCTCCACTGTGAATCAATGTTTTTCCTGTAAAAATACCTGAAAACTCTCCCATCCCCTTTACTTTCTTCCATATTCTTCAGTCGCTCTACATAATCAATTTTACTGTGAGCTTCTCTCGCTCCAAAGCTTGTCCATCCCACATCACCCTGCACAGCTTCACTTGTAGTCTTCCCGTGAGCGCCCGATGTGAGGCGTCCCACTGACCTTTGGTTGCCATCCAGTCCTGATTGTACCCGTGATTTCAAGCAAACAACCCAATTTCCAAATATAAGTCCTGGAACGATTACATCTGTCCACATACCCCGGAGCACCTCGTACCTATTTGTATCCCCATAGCGCTCTGTTTCATTATGGCTGCATTTCTCTTCCCCTTTACTGTTATTGTTTTTTTTCCCTGTGTTTCCATATATCTATTGCCTTCGTTTATCCATGTACCAAGGTATTTCCTGGCCCTGTATTTCCACTGTCTGTTCACTGTTTTCATTGAATACCATAACACCTGATTTTCTAACACCGCTGGTCGGCGAAAATTTGGCAAGTTTTCGCCGACCTGGCAAGCGAAATGTCTGGCAAGCGAAACGCGCCACGCTTTTCAAACCTCCCCATTCTAGCCGCCCTATATTAGGATACAACTTTTAAAAAAAAACAGCAGTTGGCAACCAAATCACACGGATCGCGCGGGGTTGTGTTACTCCGCTAACCAATCATAGAAGCAAACGAAGTCGTCGTCATGTGACGTTTTCAAAATGGCGTCATACTTGATACGTTCGGAGCGTCTGCTGTTCTTGAATTCAGAGTCTTTTCATCGACCGAAGCGATGAGGTGAGCAACAGATATGGACAAAGTGTATGGAGTCTGAGCATTTTCACTCTTCAGAAGTCCACGGTACAGTTCATTTCACTGCTGAGTCCGTTTTACTCATGAAACTTCAATGCCAACTGAAGTCAAACTTGACAATAAATAGTTGCAGCGAAGCAAGTGTTTTATTTCAGTTCAGTAAAGAATTAGGCTTTCACCATTATACTATAATAGACGAGTGAAAACGTATAAAATTAGGCGCTTTTAATTTTATTTTTGTGGTTACCGCTTTATTAAGGTAACAGGGAAAGTTTGAAGCACGAACTATCTGCAGCCCCGCGGAGGAACAGTGACTGGCGGATATGAGGGCGTGGGCGGGGCTTCACTGCAGACTTGAGTTGTATTCGACTATAGGCCGCGTGCACCGCCTATAGAGGCGCCACTGATAGCCACCTAGCGGGCGCTTCCAACAATACGCGTGGGAGCAGTAGCAGACGACAACGCTTTGCAGCAAGGGTGACTGAAGTTCGCGGCTGCGATTTGTCCTTGGTTCGGGCGCCAGACTGCTTCTTTTGCGGTGACAGCTGTAGGGAAGACGCAGACCTCTGTGGGAGCGGGTATGAACAAGGTGTTACCGGTGTTTGGGGCAACATGGTCCACATACGCGCCAGGTGCGTCCCGCAGACAAACGCCATGAAGACCATTTACATGAAGTGGAGCTCATGTAAACTAGCCGACAAATTTTGTTGACTAATGCGATGTCTCGACCGTTTTTTTTTTCTTTAATTCTACCCTTGCCGTAATGCTGCTTCTGTACCTCAATAATAAGCACCCGTCGTTAGTGCAGACTTAGATAACAAATCCGCACGGTGCGATGTCTGCATATACCGTTGTGATTTTTCTGCCGATGAATACATGTGACGCCGCCGAATAAGTGTAGTGAAAGTCGCCTGAAGTAGAATAATTGCGAATTTATTGATAGAAACGCGTACACTATAGTCAACGAAGCCACCAAACGCACGGGTTAGTAAAAGCGCGTGTTAGCGCTGTACCGCCGATGAACTGCCGTTCGCGCTGCAGTTTTTGCAATTTTAAATTCCCTAAGGGAACTGCTTGGAAACGTACAAAGCTATAGTGTGACTAACATTGCAGTACTTTTTTTAAATGTTACTAGAGAGAATGGCCACATGATATATTTAAAGGCAGAGCAGCGCCAGTCAAATTAGATACAGCGCTGGCGGCAAGGCCGGGTTTAGTCCTATGCGGCGTAATCATAATAACAAATAATTCAGCTGAGTGCAAAATTCACTTGCAAGAAGCGACTACGTTGTGAAACAAACAAATCACTCGGCGTGTTAAGTCTGCTCAGACAGCATCAAGGTATGATGATGTGACGCGAACTACTCAACGAAAAATGGATCAGCGAAAAATAGAACAGAAATACCGTATGCAGTAACTATTAGCAATTCTCGCCCTGAGCTACCTATTTTCTAAACACATTTCCCAAAAAACCACAATATCTAAGGTGCCCTCGGCCGAAATAAATAAAGCTGTTAAAGAAGCACTTGCTTGGTGTCATTCCGATAAGACACAGCGTGATTTATACCCTTTACAAACGAGGCAGGGTGAAAACCTCGCAGCTCAAAAGAATCAAGAGTTATGCATGAAGCAACTAGCAACAGTTAAACATGGGCGAAGCCACGCATAAAATAAATGTAAAAACATGAAGTGCGCGACAGCTGGTGCGAGGATTTACCGGGCCACATAAAACTAACAATTTCAGTTCTTGCAAACTTCTGTAGCTTTAACATGCAAAACAATGCGCTCATGCAGTCGTGCTGCCTAGCTAGCCCAACGCGGTAAAGAAGCAGAAAACAATATAAGCGGCAAACGGCATTCCGAACTTTAGCGAAATGCCTTTCAACCGCAGGTTGCACTGCAGACGAACTTCGTCGCTTACCCGTCTAACTACAATTGAGTAAAAAAATAATAATAAAAAAGAAAAAACACCGAAGCGACAAAGGAAAGGATGAGAACAAGAAATTTCGCGCCGAAGCTACGATCCATTGCCACCGTTGCTCCTGCTGATGAGGCTTTGCCGGGAATAATTAGAACCGTATCACCGGCACGTTTTCGCCGGTATTTGAGCCCCCCCACCTTGCAACAATTCTTCTTCGACATTCTTCGGAAGCTTTGGCCATCCCACACATGCGAAGGGTGTTGCTTATTTTGCTCTGAAAACACAAATAAGACGGAGAAGCACTATCAGCGACGCAACAAACTACGGCGTGCTACGGCGCGCGGCTCGCTCCTCTCCCATGCGTTCTGCGCAAGGCCGCCACCAGTGGCGCGGCCATCGGCGTGCACGCCGCGTATAGCTTGATGTAAGCTATCGGCCAATAGCAGCCGCCTAAGGGAATGACGAAATAGTATGGTCCCTATATTTCTAGGGACCATAGAAATAGTACGTCGGATGACAAAATAGTGCGTGTAGAAGAGAGTGAGGACAAGGCCTTCTGTTGAAAAGAGAGCGTTTTAGAGAAATGACTTCGCGATCCGCTTGCGAGCGCTACACACCGCGTACGACAGCAAAACTTTGCTGAGACGTTCACAGCAGCGTATGCTACCCGCCGACTATGTTATTTCACCAAACCCGAAGGGTGCCCTTTAAAGGGACCCTGAAACGATTTTGACGATATTGTACAAACGTTCTGAGTCGTTATAGTATGTCCTTCTGATCATTCATTGACGCATCTAAGTGCTCCACGTAAATCGTGTAATTTATTATAAGGTTTTAAAGGTGTACATCGCTGCTGATCGCAGTGCACTGCTCGGTGGAATTTTCAGCCGCCCCTACCCATATGACATAAGTCACCCAATTGACGTCAGTAGGGCGAGCTATCCGATTGGCTGCCCAGGGCGCGTCATCTACAATTTTTCCACCTTTATGGTGAACAAATGATGTTCCTAATAGTTGGAATGTCAGTTAATTTGTTTCTACAAAAAGAAAGTAAGAGAAAGAGAATGCACAAAGACAATTTCACACTACACTTAAAGGAGTACTAACACAAAAATTTGAAGTGGAGATAACTTGTGAGATCGATTTAGTTGGTCACACACACATCGTCTATAAAATATCAGCGGCAAATATCGCTTAGAACATATTTAAAATCAACATTTAAGTACGTGCGCACAGCCAACCGCAAAACAGAGCACCTCGCGGCATTGACATCAAGCGGGATTGTAAATAGCCAAGAAAACGCTACGTCATGTGGCTACGTCACGAATTTTCCTTGGCTGCCATGCGGCTTACATGTGCTCTTCTCCTCTGTTGTTGCTTGTTCTAGCTGTTGTACTTGTAGTGGGACGCCCTCCGTGTCGCTGCAACTGCAGTTTTTGTCGTGTCCATCGGGATATTTCTCACGCTATCAGCTTGACTGCGCTGCCACAACGTTCAACGCCGATTTGTTGTGTCTTACCATTGAACGTGGTCGATGCGAGGGTTTTGTTGAGGTTCGTCCTCGCCATCGCCGGCCGCAATATCCGAGTCGCTAAGTGATTGGCCACGTCTAAAGCGCGAGACACATGGTGCGATCTGTCGTACGGCGCGTCGTGTGCGACTTGCCGCATGCGGCGATTCGGGACACATGGTACGAATGAGTGAGCGGCGGGTAGCTCCGCCAAGAACCGGCGCCCCTGCGCGGAAGTTCGGAATGCTGTGTAACTTCGAACAGCAAGTGAAAACAACCGTATTTGCACAGCTATCTTGTTTGAAACAAACGATGACAATATAAACACGTCTATGCGAGCACTGTAGACGTGTTTCCGCAAGGCCGCGTTAGCAGTATCGGATCCGTTGACAGCTGCCGATGACCAGGAGCCGGCAGGCATAGCTCGCTGAGCCATCGAATCCGACACCGGTTGCGCTTGTGACACGATCGCTTGCAGCTCGTATAACGAAGCGCCTATGTTAGTCGGCACAACGTGCACACAGTTATGTCACACTTAAATTCCAGCACATTTGATTTCATTGGCGCCGACAGAAGCGAACGAGCATGCCAGGCGAGCTTGCGATCGCTGGGAGACGATGTAGGCCTAGCTCGCCGGCCGTCTATCCGGGGCCGAGGGTCCTTGCGATGCGTCCGCAGCTCGTAATAAAGCGCCTAAATTCGTCAGCACAATCAATGCCTGAACATTTATGTTTCTCTTAAGTGAAAATACGGTTAGTTTTCCCGGTGCCGTTAGTAGCAATGAGTAAACACGCCAGTCAGGCGAGCCGCTTCGTATACAGACGATTGCTGGCGCGTCTGCGCTTACCGCGTCCGAGTAGAAATCACGCCAACGATTTACTATTTCGCACAACGTTTTATAACTCGCACTCTTTCGAGGTCACCTTATTCTAGAAGTTATTTCGTGTCAAAAACAAATTGTAGCCGATTTATGTGCCGCCTTCAGCGGCGAAAGAGGCCCGCGTTTCGACCAGGGAGACAAAAAAAGAAAGCAGACATCAGACCCGCTCGCCGGCCCCGCCCCGCCGGGTCTACTACGTGGCCATGACGTTCACGCTACCGACGCTGTCATTGGCTGCGGTCGTCCGACCGATACGGCAGTCGCACGACAATTGGCCTCGAGCTCCACCACTGGAAAAGCTGGCGCCACCGTCGGCGTGACGTGCTATGAGGGATCACGTGGACTTAGCGGCCGCGTCGGCTGCTTCGGGAGCGCCGAAGCGAGCTGAAAATGGAAGTTTAAATTCCCTCGTACGCTGCGGTCCTCATTTAGCGGCGAGATTTTCCCGCTTCGAGTGCCTCCTTTACAGCGCTTGAAAGCACTACAATAGGTAGTGGCTGCCTTACAAGGCGCGCAACATGGTAGGCTACTGCTCGGTGCTGCAGTGCCGGACGTACGCAACGGAGCCCGGTGTCAGTCTTACTCACACGTAGCCGCTGGACAAGAAGCTGCGTGAAGCTTGGCTCGCGAAACATAAAACCGGCAAACAGTCGTCGGCTACAACTCGGGTATGCAGCAAGCACAAACGCGAGGAAGATTTCTGCTACGGCGCCGGGTCTGTGATGTTCGGAAAACGCGCACTGAGACGCTCGCCCGAATCACTGCCCGACTAATGTCATGACAGTTTGGTCTATGAACTTGTCGATGCTATAGATACTGACAAGTTCACTGGAGTGGAAAGGGAGCGGTAAGAAGCACATTAAAAAAAGCATGGCATATGGTCATGTTTGTGTTATGAATTAATGCACGTATTACAAAAGAAAAAAAAGCAGCGGGAAATCGCACGCTGATAACACCGATAAACATACAGGGCGACGCAACTCGAGAAATAATATTGAAGCGTCCAAGAATTTAGAAGAAAAAAAATATTGAATCGTCGCGACGGCACATCAAAGTCCCCGTAGGCGTCGAAGTCTCTAGAATGAAATTATTCTTGAACAGCTCTGATAGCGCCCACGCAACAATGGTTGCTTGTATACTGTCAAATGTTCTGCGGCCTAAAGCTCATGGCCCGGTGCGAAAACGCGCACGCGGCGAAAGCGAATCAGTGCGCGGACAAGCATGCAGACGCGCAGTCGGTCGGTGGGAATCTGTGCGATCGCTGCATTGAGGCTTCATTCTACTACGCTCCATTTAGTTATACAAACACTATAAGAACGTATTTCACATAGTTTGCTCTCAGCGTTTACCTACCTTTCACGTAAGAAGCCGGTTCGGGGGACTCCATCGCGGCGACCGCGCGCAGAGGCGTTCACTGTACGTATTGGGTATTGGGTAAACGATTCTGTGCTTTCAGTTTGCCCAAGATTATTATTTAGGCAGTAAAAAACTTCTCTCGTTTCGAAAGTACTTACAGAAATGTCCGGGAGAGCTCGTGCGTGGTGTTTTCAGTGAGCGCTGACAGCAAAACCTATGAGGAGCGCGCCGCGTGATCCCTCATACTACGCCAGCGACGCGCTTCCGATAGATGGCGACTCCGTAACTCCTCGCCGCCAATATTCAGCAAGTTGGTCGCGCACGCTGGCTGCGCATCAAAGCATACGTCATGGCTTTTTGCGAACACGTGATCACTTTGTTTACATTCCCGTTTCTCCTGTCTCGTTGCTCTCTGGAACCGAAACTTCGACTGGTCGCTACAAAAAAGACTGCAAATAATTACCTGTCGCGCTCTGATGTAAATGAGGTTTCGTGCCGTGATTACTGGGCCATTAACTACTTAATTAGCAGAAAAAACCACGTGGATATTTTTTTGTGTCAGTACTCCTTTAAGAGGAAGCTTTAGCTGGGGCCCAACTACGACGCGGCCTATTCAAATACATGTAAAACGCAAGAACGTTTTTCTGAGATAACCCCTGGGCTGATTTCAATGAAATTTGTTGCATTTGAGAGAGAAAGTTAAACGTTAGAGACTGTTGGAAGCGGAATATCGATTTAGGGCCTGAATTTTATTAAAAAGGTCTTCAAAAATTCTAAAGCTCGAATAAAATAGAAGCACGAAGTTTACAAATTAATAACTCTGCATCAATAACAGGTATCGCGGTTCTGTAAACCGCAGCCATTAGATCACTGAAAGCAGACAAATTCAATAGGCCATTTTACATCTGACGTGAATTTGTTACGTGTGTACAAGGGTTCTGCAAAAGCTGTTATTTCGTATTACTAAATTGTTTTGAAATTCATGCGTAACAAATCAATTTTGTCCGCTTTAGATGTACTATTAGATGCAATTCACAGAACTGTGATATCATTTTTCATTGCTGAGTTACAGAGTTGTAAACTTGATAGTTTCGTTTTCTGAAAATTTTCGATTTTCAGAAAACGAAACTAAATAAAAGATTACGACTAGCTCAAAAATTCGAAACCAACAGTCACTAGATTAGAAGTTTGTTTTTCTTTTAACTGCAACGAACTTTGTCAAATTTGGTGCAGTGGTTGTCGAGAAAAACGATATCTCCTTTTACATGTATTTAGATAGGCGCACCCGAGCTAAAGCTTCCTCTTAAGGGTGCGGCTGAAATGTTCAACTTGGCTGAGACATGCGCGTTGGAACCATGTCGGTCGAACGATGACTGAGGTGGAATGTGCCGCGAGAGCGAGGACGAAAGGAGAATGGCTATTCTTCCCGAATTTACGGCTTCCCCCTCAAGGACGAGACAGCAAGCCGTGAGCACACTGCTCTGCAAAAGCTCACTGAAGCGTCCGCAAGGTTACGCTGCTAGGGTACTGACCGTGGAGCAGATTATATTATTTATTCATTTTACTTTTTTCTCCAAAGATTATGTATAGGCACTCTTAAAGGGACATTGAAACGATTTTGACGATTTTGTGCAAACGTACAGAGTGGTTAGAGTAGGTCCTTCTGATCATTAATAGACGCATCTAAGTGCTCCGCGTAAAGCGTATAATTTATTATAAGGTTTTAAATATGTACATCACTGCCGATTGCACCCCATCGCTCGGCTGAATTTTAAGCCGCCCCTACCCGTTTGACGTCATTTACCCCAATGACGTTAGTAGGGCAAGCTATACGATTGGCTGCCCAGGGCGCATCATCAACAATTTTTCCAACTTTATGGTGAACAAATGTTGTCCGTAATACACGGAATGCTAGTTAATTTGTTTCTATAAAAGAAAGGAAGAGAAAGAGAATGCACAAGAACAATTTCTCACTACACTTAAGTACTTCCGGCACACAGCAAGCGTCGTCTGCTTGTGCTACAACATGCTCCATGTTGACGAGTGCTCCGCGGTCAGAGTCGGTCTCAGTCTTTTCGCGAGTATTATGATTCGACTTTGTTGCGTTGTGGACTGAGCGACTGGCAATATGTCAAGCTGCGACATCGTGTCCCTCTGCAAGGCAGCAGACGAGCGGACTGGCTGCAGCGCATCGGACTGCCGCTATCCGATCGGCGCCAGGATTTGCGCGTTTGCGGCCATGCGCGTTAGCGGCCATCACTTTACACCGGAAGATTACTACATCGATAGCGTTTCGCGAGTCCGGTATTAGGGTAAATGCAAGCGCAAGGAGGTAAGGCCTGGCCGTTTGACCGTGTCGTTTCACGGGATGAGCAGAAGCGCAAATGCGGATGGTCTGCACGGTGCAGCCACCTGGTGGCACAGAGCTCAACCACACACAGTAGCAGTAACGAAATGTATTCCTCTTTGCTGCTGGCGTAAATTTTTCGCAGGAGTGTAATGGTTAACACGTTGTTTTTGTAAATGCTTGAAATGTTTTACACTAGGTTAGAGCCATATTAGCGCTTTGTTTGGCTGGTTAAGCTATGCGCCAACAGGTGGCTGGAACGTGCAGACCGATCAGGCCGCTCACGTACGTCTACGCTAAAGTTCCTTCATCAGCTTGAGTTTGTGCCTCCAGCCATCCGTCAAAAAACGCCTGGCTCGCTTGTGGTTACCGGAATACCAGACACGTTCGGCGCTGCGACAGAATCCTCGCAATTAACGCCCGTTGCTTCGATAGCTCTCGCTTGGGGTCGACTGCAGAGCAGCTGGCGGAGAGCTTGGAGAGGCTTCGCTAAAACCCCTTAAACTTCGTAAAGTACTGCCACGCTTTGAAGAATGCCGCCTCCTCCTCGCGCGCTCTCTCCTAGGCCGATGCCGCGTCGCTATTGGCCTAATTTCATCACTAGGGTCCTCGCGGCGTGCATCAGCGCCATTCTTGCTCGAGAACCGTCTACGGAGTGGCGAGGATCGCATGTTGGCGCCCTTGCTACGCTCGAGTAGTGTAGGCGGCGCCACGGTCAAGGAGGGAGCGTGAAAGATAGGAGGAACAAGGATGAGTGAAGGCGGGGGAGGAGAGTGTCGCTACTTTACGAAGTTTAAGGGGTTTTAGGCTTCGCGTGCTCCTAGAGAACCGGAAGTCGACGACACGACGTGCCATCATGACGCAGCGCCAGTGAAGGCGGAGCTTAACCCCGATCACTCGGTGAACTAGTTGAGAAGATGCATGACTATGGAGGAGGGTAACTTGTAATCGTCCGTCTCTCTTAATATGAGACGTTTCCCACAAATTGTGGCGCGAATGATTAACTTTAGCTGTACCCTACGCGTCTACAAAATTTGTGCGAACCGTTTCAGGAGCCGTTTAAGAGGAAAAAAACGAAATAAGGAAAGAAACAATTTATGATAACTCAAAGGGAAGCTCATTACTTTTCCAATGCGAGATCAGGATGCCTTAGAGCATGCACTTATAAAGCGAGATATTGGCCTCGAGCTTCACCACTGGAAAAGCTGGCGCCACCATCGGCGTGACGTGCTATTAGGGATCACGTGGACATAGCGGCCGCGTCGGCTGCTTCGGGAGCGCCGAAGCGAGCTGAAAACGAGAATTTAAATTCCCTCGTACGCTGCGGTCCTCATTTAGTGGCGAGATTCTCCCGCTTTGAGTGTCTCCTTTACAACGCTTGAAAGCACCACAATAGGTAGTGGCTGCCTTTGAAGGCGCGCAACATGGTAGGCTACTGCTCGGTGCCGCAGTGCCGGACGTACGCAACGCAGTCCGGTGTCAGCCATATTCACACGTAGCCGCAGGACAAGAAGCTGCGTGAAGCTTGGCTCGCTAAACATAAAACCGACAAACAGCCATCGGCTACAACTCGGGTATGCAGCAAGCACAGACGCGAGGAAGATTCCTGCTACGGCGCCGGGTCTGTGATGTTCGGAAAACGCGCACTGAGACGCTCGCCCGAGTCCGCTGCCCGACTAATGTCATGACGGTTTGGTCTATGAACTTGTCGATGTTATAGATACTGGCAAGTTCACTGGAGTGGAAAGGGAGCGGTAAGAAGCACATTAAAAAAAAAGCATGGCATATGGCCATGTTTGTGTTATGAATTAATGCACTGGAGTACAAAAAAAGAAGCAGCGGGAAATCGCACGCTGAGAACATCGATAAACATACAGGGCGACGCAACTCGAGAAATAATATTGAAACGTCCAAGAATTTAGAAAAAAAAAAAAGATTGAATCGTTGCGACGGCACATCACAGTCCCCGTAGGCGTCGAAGTCTCTAATTGAAATTATTTTGAACAGCTCTGATAGCGCCCACGCAACAATGGTTGCTTGCATACTGTCAAATTCTCATATTCTGCGGCCTAAAGCTCATGGCACGGGGCGAAAACGCGCTCACAGCGAAAGCAAAATATTGTGCGCGGACATGCATGCAGACGCGCAGTCGGTCGCTGCGAACCCGTGCGATCGCTGCATTGAGGCTTCATTCTGTTATGCCCCATTTGGTTATACAGAAAGCCCACTCTAACAACATATTTCACCTAGTTTACTCTCAGCGTTTGGCTACTTTTCACGCAAGAAGCCGCGGTTCGGGAGACTCCATCGCGGCGACCGCGCGCAGTGGCGTTCACTGTACGTATTCGGTAAAGAGGTAGCGCCTGTAAACGATTCTGTGCTTTCAGTTCGCCCATGATTATTATTTAGACAGTAACAAACTTCTCTCGTTTCGAAAGTACTTAGAGAAATGTCCGGGAGAGCTCGTGCGTGGTGTTTTCAGTGAGCGCTGACAGCAAAACCTATGAGGAGCGCGCCGCGTGATCCCTCATACTACGCCAGCCAGGCGCTTCCGATAGATGGCGACTCCGTAACTCCTCGCCGCCAATAAGAAGGAAGAAGAAGCATGTACTTTGCTGCGGTAAACTAGGGAAACGATAGCGCACGTTTTATTAGAATGTGAAGTTATCTGCCCAGCGGTCGATTTAGGTACCTCTGGCCTTCTTTGAACCCCTGGGTTCAGCGAGAACAGGGGCAAAGTAAACATGTCCGCAATAGAGATTAGTAAGAGGCGATTGGAAGATTGGTGGAAGAAAAGTGGGGAAAGAACAAACAACGGAGGCGTACAAAAACAAAATTCCCAATAAGGGTTCAGAAAGCTTGGTTATGAGAATTTAACATAGGTCATAAGACAATATGATAACAATAGTGCTCTATGCCTAACACGCTACAAGGTAGATAGAGAAAATTAAATAGATATATACAAGAATGCTAGTAGGAAAAGAATTCATAGTGTACCTGAGTAACTCAAGCAGGCTAGGTGATGATTTACCTCACCCCATTTCAAAGAGAATGCCAATAGATCATCATCATCATCACGGGTGGCAGGCGGTACCGATGGCTGGTGACCAAGCGCACGGTGTTTAAGCGATCGTTAACGCGGTGAAACCACGGTCTACGTAATCCTTTAGATGTGCTTCTCAAAGGTTGGTTGTCTGACTAGAATAGCTGTCGCCTGCAATGCCTGCAAACATACGCCGAGCTAAGATCGAGGCTAATGGCCTTCGAGATTGTAATGCACGCGTGATGGAGATTTCGGAAGCCACGCAAGGTAGCGCCCAGTGGTTCTGCCATAGAGTTTCATGGTTCTGCAGCCACACTCGCGACCGACACTACTATTTCAGAGTAGAAAAAGGAAAGGGCAGGGTAGCTGCTTTTCTGCTCATGCGGCAGGCATCTAGTAAAAGCGGCAATGCTTTTGCGTACTGAAAGTGCCTGAAGTACGTCCTGACTGCCATGCCTTGACTGCCAGAAGCAGCCACAAACAATACGACAAATTTAGCATGGTGTTGCATCTCGCTTGGCAACACTCGTACTGCGCATGCGCGCGGTTTCACAGAATTTGCTGCGACTGTTGAACTTGCGGTGTCGGGTAATTCTAAATTGTTTTTGTGTCAACGTGCACTGTGTCGCGATTACTTGGATGCTTGAAATTAATGCACTCGCGGATTAACACCCTTTGTAGCTTATCTTACTTAGTTGTCGTTTCACAGTGTGTACCCGTATTAGGTAGTTGCTTAGCCGTGACACCCATGGGGACATACTGTTATGCACATGTGCAAAAGAGCGCACGATCGAGCTAAGCACAACATTTGATTCTTGATCATAGATATAAAGCCAGCAGCTTCCCAAAGCGGCAATGTTTGGGAACCAGAATCCGTTCGGGACTACCACAGGATTTGGGACGGGTAAGTGTCATTGTCTTGATTCCGCACTTCATCGCCCTGCGCTCTGCTTTCTTATTCTACACTTTTCTCTCCTTGAATCGGTGTGTTGTGATGCAATCATTTAATCGCACAAGAACTGTTTCTGTGTGCAAATGTGCTTGTGTGGCTTCCTTCTTCTCTTTACAGGGAGTACCTTTGGGTCTACACAGCCAACGCCATTTGGGCAAAGTATGTTGTCAAGCCCGTGTTTCTGCGCTTTAACTTAAGCCCTGCGTACATTTTTTCTCGTTGCATCTTTTTATAACTCACGAATTGCGCTATGGCTAGCAGCTTCTGCCTATGTATGACGACTATTGGGCCTTCTGAATGAGCTGCATTCGTTTCCTAAAGTTTTGAAGCCGCTGCGCGCATGAGCGAAGGTACACATTTGCGCTCGTTCCACCCCGGTGGGCCGTCCTGAACCTACAGCGCAGTGAGGTTTACCTGGAACCAGTGGCGTATATCCTGAAAGTGTTTTTTCGGAATGCGGGTGGGATAGGTGGGGAGAAAGGGGGAAGGCCCCATACTAACAAATTTCTGAGGGGGGGTGGGGCACATGTCTAATGTGCCACCTTCTGGCTGGGACAAAATATGGGACAAAAGAAGACGCATAGGGACACACACACACACACACACTTATATTGTCCCGTCTTTGAATCGCGCTGCTGTACTCCCCTTGAAGATGTATTTCCAACAAGCCCACATTGCAACCCCCGCTCTATATTCCACTTCGACTCAAGAAAGTATATAGCTACGCTACCCTTCGAGTGAAGTGGTCACTGTGCTTCGTGATTATCCACGCTAATTCTTGAGAAGTATAGCGTCTTCATTGGTAGAGTGGAAAAAGTTCGAGTTAATAATCGTTTGAGAATATGGGGGTAAGTTTTGCCTCTTGAAATGTGGCTTTTGACCCTCCTACAGTTCTTGAATGTGCAGACATTCATTGGTCAGGGAGGGTTTCATTGCTTTATATTCTCTTGACCTGTGCCTTGCACTACTACAAGTTTCTGTTTCCAAGCTGTACTTGTGCATTCTCACTATTTTGGTGTGCACAAGATACTGTGCCTTTTCTGTAAGAATCTTGTCTATTCCGGATAAGGATCGCTGTGAGTACTTCTTCATGTGCACTGATCTGTGCGCAGTGCTGTATAGCGTGCAGTGCTCTGTAGTGTGCAAAATAGGGTGACAGCATGAGCGATCTGAATGCTGTGCTTGTATCTGGCTGCTCCATGTCAACTGATATACATTCTTAGAAAGACCATTTTTCTGGCCACAACTCTTCCTTAATTTATTTACTTGGTCTTTGCCATTCTTTTACCATTACAATATACAGCATCATGTTCCAGTTGCAGTTCTTGTGTAATAGCAAATTTAAGTGCCATATTGCATTGAGAATTATCGCTAAGAAAGGACGAACTCTTATCACCTTCACGAACATGCAAGGTCAACGAAACCAACAACTAGCCCTCCTTAAGCATAAGAAGTTTCATTGTTCAATGGCAAACTATGTTTTGTTAGTTGTTTAAATGGTATGGTGCTTAGAAAATTTTAATGTTCAGCTTGGACTGATTGTGTAGACTTCAGGGACTACAGGATCATGCATGAGGCAAATATTTATGCTGTTGAGGGCGATCCACACTAGCTTCACTAAGTGCACCAGCTCAGTCAGCTTAGCTCTTGTTACAAACCTCTGCTCTGAGTGAACCGCAGGTTTGATCCATGACCACTGAAGTCCCATTCTAATGGTGATAGAATTCAGAAATGCATTTGTGATTATTTCGCCATTTGAGTATAAGGATATTTCTTCTGCACTGAGCTTTAGTGCTTGAAAAAAAAGCTGTTTACATAAAGAAAAGCTTTGTTATAGAAGAAAACATGTGCAAACCTACGATTGCTGGGTTTTTCGATTCTTGCAGATTTTTTAATCATGATTCACTCATCTTTTTGTTTCTTTCTTCGACCAAACCATTTTTTTATCACTAATTCTTCACATAGCAATGTACAGCTATATTTAGACCTTGCTCTGCATTATACTCTATAACTATACTTTCCGCATGCATATACAGTCAAATTCAGTTTATTTTCTTCTCATCACTGCCATGATCACACAGGTGCTGTGGTGCATAGCTATTCCAGTGCATGACTGGGTCGAGGAAACTGTCATGGTTACAGCAGTGGCTGCTCAGCATATGTATATGACTCTGGTGATGGAAAACAAGTCCACCATTGACAGTGATCCACTAGGGACAACTCTGTCAAGTGGCTGCTGTAGTTGCCAAGCAAATTTTGGTTGGTGGCAGGTCAGGCAGTTTCTTACCTTAAAGCAAACTACATGCCAGGGTTGGTACCGGTTATGTTCTTTGTCACAGGGTTATGCCACACTTTGCTTGCGCATTCACTATATCAGACAATTATATTTTATTTGCACATGTTCACATTAAAAAAATATAATTTATTTCAGTTTCATGTACAA
The DNA here is from genome assembly GCF_023375885.2 of Dermacentor andersoni. Taxonomy (NCBI): domain Eukaryota; kingdom Metazoa; phylum Arthropoda; class Arachnida; order Ixodida; family Ixodidae; genus Dermacentor; species Dermacentor andersoni. Next base: position 10,420,560 of record NC_092817.1, read on the forward strand.
GGAAACAGTGTTGCAAAAATGAAGAGCACCTGACCCAACCACCTGTATTCTTTAACGGCCACAATAAATAATACAAGCACGTTTAAATCGGCTATTCACAACTTTTGGTTAGCAGCACTTGTTAATTTCTATTTTGTTCTTGTTTTGCATTTATTGTCAGCTACTGTTTTCACTTTAATCCTGAGGACTTAAAGGGCATAGAGCTTCATACAATAATTACTTGAGGGAACTCTGGTGCTAATGTCAATGATAGCTGCAAGTAGGGTGGTTCAGCCAGCATGGGAATGGTGGTTAGTACATGGATTTGCTTAAGCTTTGTCCTGTTTTCACATGGCTTCGTGACTTTTAAAACTCGTTACTTTCAACAAAGCATTGTGTACTAAATATATAAATAAACATTATTAAAGTTGTCCAATGGCAGGATTCGAACACAGAACCTCTAGCACAGAAGCTCGATGTTGAAACCATTATGCCGCTGATGCATGCATCAACAAGCGGCATAGAACGGCCTTATGAACTTATGAACTTATGAATGGCCTTATGAAGCAAGTAGCAGTGATTGTGCATGTTTGCACTCTTCTGCATTTAGAAAAGTATAGATTGCGCTAAAATTTAGGACAATTGAGGCAGATAAACTGTAACAAACAAAGCCACAGGGATGCCTGAATCCACAACCCAAAGATCAAACAAATCCGTGTACTACCCATCATTCCCATGGTGGCTGAACGATTGCAGTGCCAGTGTTCCCTCTAGTAATTATTGTAGGAGATTCTATGCTAAAGGGGTCCTGAACCAAACCTCGGGATTGGTGAAAAAACATAATCTGCAGATAACACTTGCTGCTGTGAACATTGCAGCCAAATTTTGCAGTCGTGTGCAGCACGGGGAGCTCACAAGTGGAGCGGGAAGGGAACACTCTATTTTCAAACGAGGCCCTCTCCACACCCATTTCGAAGATGCTGGTGGCTTGCATATGTTGTCACATGCAAGAACCCCATTGATGGCTGCTGTTGGCTGATAGCTGAAAAAAAGAAAAAGAAGGGTGTTTGGATCACTGTGCTTCTTCCAACTGTTACTGTGTATATTTATATACTCAGTTTAATAAACAAGCTGAAACAAGTGAAACGTGGGGTTTCAAATTTCAATAAGAATTACCTACTTCTGGCAGAAGCCGACTATTGTCTGCTTGCACTCGACTGTGGCCACCTGCATCGGAATTAGAGTTTGGCCGCACTCCTTATCGGTGTCGTAACTGTTAGGTCTTGCTGATTTTGATTAATTTTGAACACTCAGCTAGCTTTGGACCAGGCAAAACTTAAGGTCAAACCACACATGCGCTTACCAGTGCCCCCTTACTGCTGGCTGCTCCTGGCTAGATGCCTTGAAAAACATCACTTTGTAATGAGCTATTGACAGTGCTTAAAAATTTGTAATTTGGATGTAGCAATTCATCGGTAAAGGTGGTGCATGGTAAAGCTGATTTGGGCCACATATTACAGCCAGATGGGAGCACATGAGCACGAGTGCACCCTTCATGCTCTGTCTAGCACAAAGCAAGCATTGCCCATGTGCACTATAGTTCCATGTAGCTACATCTCCTACATAGTGTAGATACCACGGCCGCCGCGTGATGCTGCAACGAGCCCGCTTGCTTTAGCTCGCTGAGGACAACCACATTTCGTGTTTGGCTCGTTGTACGTGCCATAATTGGAAATAGTGGTGTCTACACGAACATTCAAAACCAAATTTGAACTGCGCACCATGGTGACCTTTAGTAGGCGGAGCATTGTGGGCACGCCCCGCTCCGCCGTAGCCTTCGCAGCGCAAGGCATTGAAAAAGGACCGGGAGCACCGCGAAGGGAATCACAGGCGATCTTTGATTGCCAATAACACTGCTTCTGCTGAAAGCATTGGAGTACTTTTTGCTGAAAATTATTTCTGAAATAGTCTAGTGTAACATCAAATGCATTTCTCGACTTCTATAAAAAGCCTTTCAGGGCCCCTTTGAAGGTATTGAAGTAAGTGGAATGGGACATATAATAATATTTAAGCAAAAATGGATAAACATTGGAAGTGCACACTTGTGCACACACATGCACATGGGTCATTTAGCTCCTGTGAAGTACTGGTCATGCAACTGTTCATCACAGATACAGTGCGGGATCCACAACTGTATAATAATAAATTGCAGTTGACTTGTACTTATTGTGCTCAACAGCAGTGTGACATCACGGAATATGTATGGAAATTCTATGAAGGTATGCAATAGCATGCTGTAACACGCACTGGCAAAACATTGCACTGTTGCATGTGAAGCAAGATGTTAAGGTTCTTTTCAAGACTGCATAATTTCCAGGCATACCTTGAACATCTAAAGCAGTAGAAAAGGCCTACAAAAATGTGCTTAAAGAGTTTGATGTGGTTTTCACATTGTACTATTGTACTGCATTATTAGTAGCCACATTAATATAATCTTAAGCATAGAAAAGAAGAACCAGAAGGAGAGATTCTGATGCCCCCCTGACACTTTCTGTGCTATTATTTACAGCCGGCAGTGCTTTTGGGACCTCGGCCTTTGGTGCCACATCAGCGCCCAGCACAAGTGGTGGTGGCCTCTTTGGGAGCACAACTCAACAGACTGGGAGCCTGTTCGGCAGCACAGGCTCTACTTTTGGCCAACCTTCAACATCAGCCACACCTGGCTTTGGTAAGGCTGGTTGGCACATCACTATTTTCTACATTTGCACAAATGCTGCAGGAGCAACTTGAGTCTTTCCTCACTACAGCAAAGGGGATAATTTTTGGTAGATCAGTATTTCTATTGGAAGAAATATTAGGTGCAACATCTAGGGTGATAAATCAACTGGTAGTTTAATTGTTTGTGTCTTTATGGGAGTAAGAAAAGTTTTGAACATTAATTATGTGAAATTTCCAAGACGACTCAACAAAAGAACATGAGAAAAATAATCTTCAAATGTACTGGAGAGCTGGTTGGGCGAAGCTGTGCAATGTAGAATGCTGCGCACTATACCAGTGGCCCCCGCCCCATCTTCAAGCTAGGGCGTGCTAAAATCTTTTCGCTCGTTAAGTGCTGACTTGAAAAATAAGAACTACTATAAGGGATAACAGTTTTGATGTGATGTGCCTTAATAGCTTGGTTAGAACATGAATATGGTGCGAAGTCTTATTCAGTAAAACTGGTGATGGTAGTGCCTACAGTCATCTACATTGGGATGAGGACTTGCCATAAGTCAAAAAGTGACAATTATTCAGGACAACCTGAGACCGTGAAGATGTCCTAAAGGGTTGAACCAAAGCTTTTTTTTTTGCTATCCCCATTGGATGGGTTTGGCGTGGATGCTGGATCAGCCCGTATCTCACTTGTTATATTTGTGCATATGCTATATCATAAACATTATGCACGTGCTTATGCAAGCTTCAGCAAACCAGCCTATGTCAGCACTGAGTGCTGATCAACAAAGTAATGCCAGTGAGCGCAACTCAGTTCTGCATAATCAGAATAAATCCCAATGTAAAACCTGTACTTATAATGTCAGCTCATAGGCATCTTTGAAGCACACAAACCTCTTAGGATATTCAGCAGCTTCTTTGAATTTCTTATACAGGGTTTCTACCAACAGGCAAAACCGGGAATTCTCAGTGATTTTAAATAGTCTGGAAATACTCGAGAGGAATTTATGCTTCGATCAGGGATAATTAGCTGTAATTTTATTAAAGGGAATGGAAGTCTCGGTAATGCTGGCTTGAGTAACGGAGAGGAATCATAACGAATCGTCTTTGACGCCGTGCCGTCAGGTGGAGGAGTTGCCAGTGTACATACAGTCAACAACAGACTTTCCGAATGCCCGATCATTCGCATGGCTTCGCGGCACCACCATACAGTCAATGTATAAGAACGTCTGAAATTTCGGAGGCAAGAACCCTTCGCTGTCCGATTAGTCGGACATTTTGCTGTGACTGCAGGTCCAAAACGGCACTCATCAAAGCCACCACCGCCGCCGTTTTGATCACCTCGCTGCCTCGAAACGGCACTCTCGCATGCAGATCCGCTGGCAGCCGTCGGCATCACCGCGGCAAACGCTAGGCCTAGCTGCTTCGACGTTAACTATTGAGCTTCTTGCCGTTCGGTGCCGTGTTTTTCATTGAAAGAATTCACCGCTGTCAGCAATAGCACCGACTCCACCTCTGTGGTCGTCACGATTGGCTTCGAAGCTCGGAAAGCACGACCCGTTGCATATGCCGGTTCCCAAAAGTCAGCTTCGCCTCAACACAGGAATGTTAAGCCGTCAAGGATACGCGAACATATTGCGGTGAAGCATAACAAGCTTGGGAAGGGGCAATTGTCACGGGACGCAGTATGTATTCCTTAATTATATACGCGTGCACCTGCCATCTCCTGTCACAGTACCAGCACCGATATGCTTAGTAAGTCTACTGGCATGCGTCTTTGGATGTGCCTGTGGCCATTTGAGCCCTTAAGGGCAGTAAAAGACGCATTCATTTTTTCGAACTGCCGGATTTTTCAGATGTTTTTGTGGCCCTTAGGGAGTTCGAAAAATCGGACGTTGACTGTACAACTGCCCAAAAACTGCCCAAACGGTCTGTGGGGCGAATGCACGGCGGTCGAGAACAGAAAGTACCGTCGCATTGAAGAATGATAGGGAAAGGAACTGTGCCGCCTCTTATTTGAAGGTGCTTGAGCTCAAGAAGCGAAGTGTTCGCTGACACCGAGATGCAGGTGACCCTCATTCAAGCCAAAATAGACTCTTTAAATCGGTTAAATACAACACTGAGGCGTGAACATCTCGGCGAACTTTTATGGTCGGGCACAGTGTGTGAAGCTCGCAAGCAGAGCATGAAGTCGCCATTTTCTAAAACACTTTCTTTTCAACAGAAGCCTTCTCCTTACTCTTTTAAGGTTGCTATATTTTGTCGTATAGCAGATTCCCATATGCGGCTGCTGTTGGCCGCTAGCTGGCGACAGTCAAGAAGGGTGTTTGAATCAGGGCACTTCCTTCTACTGTTACTGTGTATATTTATTGACACAGTTTAATAAACAGGCTGAAATGAAAATAGGCACCTCGAATTTCAATAGGAATTACGTAATTCTGGATGTACAACTATCATACTGTCTACTAACACTCGGCAGCGCCTGCCGACATGGGAATGAGACGTTGGCGTACTGCTTATCAGTGCTGTAGCCATTGGGTCTCCCTAATTTCTATTAGTTTTGAACACTCAACTAGCCTCGAACCACATGAAATTAAGATCAGACCAGACCATGCCAGCGTATGCTTACTCCTGGTCGGTCCTGGCTAGGTGCTTGGCAGACTTCGTTTCATATAGAGCTGTTGCACAAAATGTGCAATTTGGCTGTGACTACTATCTGTTGGTCAAGCTGGTGCATGACAAAGCTGGTCGATACCACGTACCATGACCAGACTGGAGCACATGAGCACGAGCGTGCACTCCAACCCTGACGTACACATAGTTAACCACTACAGTTGCATGTACAGGGAAATCTTGGTATAATGAAATCCAAGGAACTGCAGCAAACTTTTCACTATTCTGAAAGGTGGTTTATTGAAAGCCCCAAAATTAACCATTCTACTCTTAAATTGTCACCGTATGAGCTATCCCCGAAAATGTCGCGTTTGGCTCTTGGCCTGTGCTGTTGCTATTTTCCATAGATTCCGCTATTACTACTGAAGCGCCGTTTAATAAAAATGGCATGCGCACTAAAGAGACACTAACATTGAGAAAACCACCGATAAAAAGGAAGCTCTATGTTGCCTCCAAGGAGCAATGTTTCTTTTTTGCACTCCTTGCCGTGCAACTGCCTTGCTTGAGGCGAGCATCTGAGCTATTCTGTAGTGCAAGCGTGATTAAACGACACCGTCCAGAAAGTGCGACCATGTTGCCTTGCCTCGAGCAGGAAGGTTACATTTCTCCCAGGGTGTAGCTGGTAAGGTCGCAGAATCAAGCATGAAAGAAGAGACGTGCCTCTGTTGCTAGGCGACACTTGTCTGTGCGGAGCATGCACTTGCAAAACATAATGTCCCCTCTCGCGTTTTTCTCCTTCGGCGCCGTCTCAGGTTTTCCAAATCCATACACTGCAGCATCCGTTTTCTGTGCCTTGTCAGCTAGTCTGCTGTTCCATCTGTCCCGAAGAATACACAGAAGTCGGAAGAACTACCAGATTTCAGAATATTAATTTGTGGTACTAAGGCATTGTTAACATGACACTTAAACTGAACAACAATCATTATTCTGAAAGTTTTGTTATTCTAAAGTTGTGTTATTCTAAAGCAATACTGAACTGTTTATACATTGAAACCATAAGCAGTCAGCAGGGGATTTCTGAAAAGTTGGTAATATAGTCTTTATAGTAACAATGTTGCACTGTAGCTGAGTCTTCACATAGCATAGATACCGCGACCACTGTTGGGTGCTGCGATGAGCACGCAAGCTCCTGCGGTTCGCTGAAAACAACAGCGTGCGTTGATTGGCATCTGTAGGTGACATGAATCAAGGACCAAGTGCCAACATCTGACGGAACAGGTTATCTGCTTCCTGAGTAGCACACTCTCGAGGTTTGTCACCATCATGGCCGAAGCTGGTCACATTAGGAATTCTTTCAATGTGAGTCCGGAGTGCTACATCCGTGTTGCTTACTCAATATGTGCTGCCAACATACTCGCACGAGCAAACATGCAATTGATGTTTGTTTGGCCTTCAGAAATTGTGATTCTTGTTGAGATAAGTGTGAAAAGAAATGTGCTACTCATGCCACTTGATGCGAGAATAACTGCACGTAGCTGTCTAGTACACTGCAGCACAGCAAAGATATAAGGCACCATGAACTTAACCGTAACATGAAGGATAGCCTCTGAGTTTGGCGCATCGTGGGTGCCAAAGTCGAAAGTAGTGGCGTCTATATGAACATCCAAAATCAAATTTGAACTCCGAGCCTTGTTGAGCACATAGCAAGCGCTGTGCATATGCACTACAGTTGCATGTAGCTGCATCTGCTACGTAGTGTAGATACTGTGGCTGCTGCAGGGTGCTGCGACGAGCCCACTCCCTTTAGCTCGTTGAGGACAACCATATTTGGCATTTGGCATGTCGTAAGTGCCAAAATCGGAAATACAGTCGATCCCGGATATATCGAACTCGAAGGGGATCATGAAATAGTTCGATATATAGATAATTCGAAATATAAAATATGCATGTCTAAAGCTTCTCTAACAACTCCATACATCTCAAGGCAGTTTCCCAATGTCGTGACCAATGGGAACTTACTGATCTGTGCCTCCAAGGCGCGTAAAAAAACAAAAACACAGCGCAATGACCAGAGCACTTTATTTCGGAAGGAAAAAAATCTGTGACCTTTGCTTGCTTTTTCTTCTGCACCATCAAGTTCATTAAGGTGTCCTCAAGCTGTTTGTTAACAGTGTCCAAATGAGAAAGGAGAAAGGCCAGCTCCTTCCATTGTGCCACAACAGCGGTGAAGGACGCTGAAAGCTAATGCAAGTTCAGCTGCAGTGCATATTGGTTGGTCCTCTTCATCGGAACCTTTGCCACTGCTCGAGTCAGTGTCCTCGTCTTCCATGATGTCAGCCACAATCTCCGCATCAGCATGATTCGCTACAGCTTACACGCCGTCGTCAGCGCTGACCAAATCGCATGCTGTAATGCCGCTTGGGATGGCGCCTGGGAATGCCGAGAGCTGGCGAAATTCGCTGTGCAGGCCTTCTCGACCTTGTCAAAGGTTGGGACGCGCACACGACACGCTCCAGGGCGACTGGACTGCACTGCCTTCAGCTTAACATCGGCTTCATTCTTGAGGATCGTACTCGGGATGTTGCGAGGAATTCCGAACGCTGCGGCAACCGACGACTCTTTCTCGCCAGCCTTCACCCATCGAATGATGTCCGCCTTTGTTGAAAAATCCAAATTGTTGCGTTTTTTTCGCGGCCATGGCTCCGAAACACGTGCCAAAAGCGGAAAGAAAAACGCACTGCACCACACGAGTCTCAAGCCTTCACGTTGGCCTCGTGAATAAAAGGAACAAAGTGAATCGAAAGACGCACCGCTCTGCGTCTCCGCACTACCACAAGCCTAAGCTGCACTGAACTCATTCGTCTCACTGCGCCAGCGGTGTCAGCCAACAAAAACACAGGAAACGGGCGCCTGCAGTCAGTGTGGTTTCTCGCTCCCGCTTCCCTTTCACACCCCATCGCACTCCAAGTGCTCCTCGTCACGTGCATTTTACCCACACGCCCCTTTCTCATAGTGCGGGATTGCACGCGTGAGGTCGCGGGAACATCGCGAGAGCTTCGTGAGGAGAAGCGCACTTGCCGGGGCGCAGCTCAGCATGGAGTTCGATATGCCGGTGCACGGGAGTTCTATATACACGAACAATAGCGCTATACTTTTGCATGGGATTCCCAAGGGGATTTTTCAACTGTTCGATATAGGCAATAATTCGATATATCCGGGATGGACTGTAGTGGCATCCGCATAAACCTCCAAAATCAAATTTGAACTTCGTGCCATGTGGCCAATTGGCCTGATCTTCACACATGCTTCCGTGCTTTTCGCATACACTACTTTTCTTGTTTCCTCCATTCGCGTATTGTTAATCGTTTTGATCGCTTCGGTCGACCTGGTCGAACCTTGTGCCATCGCTTGCCGTGGGAATGCTGTGCACCTCAAGGCACCAACCACGGCCGGGTCATTAACTGCGGGTGAAAAATCGAATACTAAATATTCAATATCCAAATTGAATTATTCGAACGTTCACTATTTGATTCGAAATAGAATATTAGAGTATTTGCGCACCCCTAATAAGATATAAAAGGTGGCTGAGGATCCCTGTAATGGTTATGTCAGTTAGGCGTATAGTGGCTTTGAAACTTGTGGGAGAGGCTCTGCTCATTGCCTGTGCAATGCAGCATGTTCCTATGGGCGGAGTACAGGTAGGCTGATCACACCTAAACAATCACCAGGTACTGTGTAAACTTGAAGTTGAGGCAGATTGGGGGGATTTGTCGCCATCAGCTGCACGACAGACACTAGGACAGGAAGCAAAAGGAGTGCAGACTTTTAACTTGGTTTATTTGAAAATGACAAATGCCTTATATATATATTGAATATGACAATTTCTGCTGAAAGATACAAATGACAATAAAAAGAACCCACAAAATCGAAACAGTAGTGTGAAATCTGCACTCGTTTTGTTCATCTTGTGTCCCATTTGTTGTGCACTTTTCATAACTTTCCTTAGCTGTCGAATCAATTGCTAAAGTACTGCCGATTGCTGAGAGAAATGCCAATGCAGGTTTTGGAGCACCTGCAACTAGCACATCCATGTTTGGAGCCATGAACCAGCAACCTGCTGCCAGTACAGGAATTTTTGGCACCCCGTCATCCTCCTTCGGTCAGCCCCGTCCACAGTTTGGCACCTCCTTCTCAACCACCACTCCTGCCACTGGCACTACCCTCTTTGGCCAGCCTCAGAGCACAGGCCTGTTTGGCCAGACGCCTGCAGCTGGAAGCTCTCTTTTTGGATCAACAGGTCAGATGTACATGTCTCACTGTATCTGTATGAATAGCGCCTGATTTTATCCTTTTTGTAAGGGAGTCTTTCTACAGGCCCTGTGCAAGAAATACTGCCCACAACTGGTGGGGCTAACTTATAATAATGGCCACACTATGTCAAACGTGGTCATAGAAGCAGTTTGCCTAGGGGTGTGATAATAGTATTATTGAAACATAATGAAATATGAGCATAGTTAACACCAACATGAGAAACTTGCAAAACAATGGCACTTTACTTTGTTGTTACATCGAAGTGCCATATATTCTTGTGTGAGGGCAGAATCCGTAAATTTGGGCTTAAATATTTCAGGTAAAAGTATTTTGGAAGTGATCTGTCCATGGGCTGTGAATGGGCTGGGCAACCCTCTTTCCTGAGTGGACCTTGTCAGCCACAGCTGTGTAGCATGCACTGTGCCATCTTCACGAGGTATCAATACAGAGAGCATATTGGTCTCCTCTTATGAGTCTCCTCGTTATTGACTGCGACATTCTGTTCTCATAAAAACCTCTGTAGATAATAAAATTATGCAACATGGTGCAACACCTTCGTATTAATTTTGAACAGCGCAGTACTGGTGTGGTGAATTGAGGCATATTGTGCGGCATATCGGTCTCCTCTTTGGTTGTTTCCGTAGTTTATCGTTAAAGGGAAGCTCGTAAATTAAGCATTGGTGTTGTCACGAAATTCGCATCCTGGTGCGCCTGGTGGTTTGACCTCTTGTGTTTTTTCCCTATGGGTATCATTCATGTAACATGTATGCACTCATTTCCATAGACTGCGCCTTCCCTGAACGTCGCGTGTGCCGTGCACAAACTCTGCTTTTCATACTTACTGTGCATGTTCATTGAGTTAGTTTTCGTTGCTACCACATTGTCTGAAATGTATGCAACCATTATCAACTAAGGCACTCATTCACAGTTTGCATCAGAACCCCAGTAGCTTTTCTATTGTGCAACTTGCTGCTCCATGTCTGAGAATTACTTCACCTTTTAAGGCCGCCTTCACAAAGCTGTCGTTCATCCCATCATAGTCACGGGGTAAAAATATGCCTGACACACATTGGAGCGATATATAGAAAGCGCACATATTGCTGCAGTGCACATATTGTTACAGTGTTGACTGACTGAACCTTTGTTTTTCTGAGACCAAATCAAATCAAATTGTTGTTGTGGTTTAGAAAACATAGTGAATTAGTATTCTGTTGAACTTAGATTGCTTATACAGTTTAGGTTTGATATAATGAAATCGCTAACATTGGCAATTTGCTTCTTCATATCAAAATTTTGTTATATTGAAAGTCTATCTTTTATGCAAATTGGTTCATTCGCCAATGGATTTTTCTTGCACGGAAGGGGCTGCAAAATTTCTGGAATTATCAGGCAGTAAGAAAAGGCAAGTTTGAATAGACAAGAAATAATTTTGTTTCATTTGAGAGTCAAAGACACAGCTTCATGCCATGCTGACAATATCTTCACATTGGCGCTACGAAATGTAGCCAGCCATGTTATTCCATCCATCCCTGAGGCTCAGTGTCGCCCGCAGTGAAAAGACGCTATCATGAAAAGGGCCTGCAGCGGGGAGGGAATGCTTTTTCTGCCTCTTGCTTCAACACGTCTGCGAAACTCGAAATTACGTGACCTCCGGCGCAAAAAGCACAAGAAGACAGCACACCATGCCATGCCATCTCAGCTCGACCAGTTTCACAAGTGGCAGACTACCTCTAAAACAGGGCATGCAGGCTGCGTATGCGCTCAACCATGCTTAGAACCATGCGTAGCCATGGCCAGGAGAGAAAAGATGTGTGCCAACTTGCCCGCTACTTCCTTCCCACCCCGCCCTCGTGTGTACTTGATCATATTACGGTGACCTCGCTGCCCTCCCCCTTTTCCTTTGGTTGTGCAGGAAGACGGCGCTCATCAAGCCACCATCCTTCTTGTCTCAACCTTGCACATTTTCACTCACACCTAAAGCATACAGCGTGCGGGCCGCAATAGGATCTTGTCACACTTGGACTTTATACAGAACATGGCGCTGCTGTGCTTTGGCAGTAGCTCTTTGTCACATGGTGGCATGTGATTTCGGAGGAGCCTGATATGGCCAAGAAATCTTGCATGTGGTGCAGCAGTGGTCGGATGCAGGCTCTAAGTTAAACCTGCCTCGTACCACAGCTCTTGTTCGTGCTGCTTTCACAGTGGTTGTTGCTTGTGAAATATAAAATTAAAAGAGTTAATTTTACTGACCACTGTTTTGTATGAAAAAGAGTAGGTTATGGCACCGCCATCACCTATGGCGGCTGCATGCTCAGGCCTGGTGGTCGGCATGGCACCGTTGTGCGGGCCATTAGTCTTGCTGTTGTGCAAGTGTATTCCAATAACTGAAACTATTCCAATAACCGAAACCGTCGTATAATTGTAAAATTCGTTTTTTATAGAACAAACGAAAGAATTCTGTCTAACAGATGCAAGTTGAAAGGGACTAACTATAGAATTGGTGAAGACTACTCTCGTACTGTACAAAATGCCCGGAAACATCTTTTGGCTTTTGTGAGAACCAAACCGGCTCCATTTTCATTACGCTACAAAACTCTGTGTGTGTGTGTTTCTTCTTTGTCCTCCGTCTTTTTAGCGCCTTCACTTCAGAAATCATGCTTAACCAACACGCCCAACTATCCATCCTAACATCTGTTCATAGGGTCTGCTAAGTACATGTACGACGAAATTACGAAATGTGTGAAAGAAGTCCAATAGCAATCGCTACGTCACCATCAATCAACACAGCGTTCGATAATGACGACCTGCCCTAACGCTACTATTTCAGCAATCTGTTCTAACATGCGTAGTCTCCTTTCCCAACGTTACATTGTATCTAATCTGGTTATGTCATCTGGATGTAATTTGTTGATACTTACCGAAACCTGGCTAACCGCTGACGTATCTGACGCAGAGGTCATGGACGACCTACCCAGTTTATGTTTTCTGTAACAATAGCCAGCACTCTAGAGGCAACGGGGTGCTTAACGCTATTAGTAATACGATACCCTGATTCATTGTTCACAACCCAAGTGACCTTGAAATATTATGGCCACTCTTTTGTGCAACCCCGCAAACTATTTCACTTGGTGTTTGCTACCGCCCCCTGCGAACAGACATTAGCTTTACTGGCAAGCTCAACCGCGTCCTAAATGTACTAATGAAAAAATACGCTAATGCTCAGATTTTGCTCTTTGCAGACTTTAATTTCCCTAATATCAATTGGGATAGCTATCCACCTTTGTCACATAGTTGAACTGAAAATGATTTCCTCAAAGTCTGCTTTAATTTCAACTTAACCCAGCTAGTTTTAGAACCAACATACGTAGTGAAGGGCTCTGCCAGCCTTTTAGATCTCATATTAACTAGCAATCCGTCTAGCCTATCTTCAATATCTTATCTTCGGGAAATTAGCGACCATAAAGTAATTCACACTGTCTTTACCTTTCCATAACGAGAATCATGGAATAAAATAATACGCGTATACAACAAAGGCAACTACGATGCCATTAACCCTTTCACTGTCGGACCTTTCTGGCCGTGACGCACCCCCAGTGTCTGCTTGGTTTCAGGGAACGAGCATAACAGGGAATGAACATAGCAATTTATTTTTGGTTATGATTGGTATACAAATAACACAGTCAATGCAATATGCACATTTCAGTGCTCTGCAGCTGTTGTTAGTAAACATCATCGTCATCATCAGCCTGACTAACATCCGTTCAACATCCGAATCTGACGATGCGGAACTCATCTCTTCCTCGCGTGAGATGCTGTCCGAGTCCAAATCTGAGCTCGGCTCGTATTCTGAATTGGAAGAGCCACTGTTCCAAAGAGCAGACGAAGGTCCCGCGCGCTCAGCCATCCGAAAGTAACCGCGCGCAGGGAGGATGCGCTTTCAGTCGCCCGTACAACGGAGAGAAATGGGAGGTTGTGTGATCAAGAAGACAGAGGGAGATGAAAAAAGGCTAAAACAAAGTTCGAAGGGCTTTACGTTAACTGCTGCAAGTCGGAAGCGAGGATGCGGCGAGAGAGCAAAAGCAGCAATCGAGTCACTCTTTTTGGAGAGGTAACGGCACGTGCGCCTGAACTTGACGCGCCGTAGCAGACACACCAACAGAAGAAAAATAAAAACCTTCAAACCAGCGGAGATGGCAGAACAACCCTTGAACCCATAACCACACGCGCGTGACGCATGATCCAGCGAACGCGGAGCCACCGTGCCACTCAGCAAAGAGAAAGTGGGGAGTGGCAGTCGCACCGTACTCTTCAATACATGGACTAACACAGGTCGGGGCGAAAATACGAACTTGTAGAAAGAGTCAACAGATGGCGTGGCCAGTCCAGGAGCACCAGCTTTGCGCTCAGGCGCGAAATTTTGTATGCATGATAGAGAACATACCGGTACGTCAGTGACACTGTGGGGAAGAAGCGCGATGACGTACCGGTACGTCCGTGACAGCGAAAGGGTTAACAAGGAACTTATGTTCTTCTACCCCACTTTCAATGCTGAATTCCACAACCGCACACTTCAAGCACATTGGTCAATCTTCCAACAAAAAATCACTGACCTTGCTACTAACCACATTCCAGTATGGACTAACAGCAATAAACCTTGGTTCACAAAAAAATAATCAACTCTAGAAAACAAGAAAAAAAGAAAAACAATTTTTTCGATTGGCAAAGCAAAACAATTGTCTGTGGCCTGAGGCAAATATTACGAGGCAGAGAAAGTTTATCTGTCAGCTATACGCCGTGAAAAACACTCTTTTTTCCATGATACGTTGCCTCATGTACTAAGCTGTAGCCCCCAGAAATTCTGGCAGTTTTTAAACCCCCAGCCATCAAATGCTATCATTATTGCCGACCATAGTGATATAGTGATCCCCGAACAAGAGTGTGCTGATGCATTTAACCGCGTGTTTTCATTGGTATTTACCACTGAACCTGATGCTTTGTTACCTATACAGTTGCCGACCGTTTATTCGGACCTCACGGGGACTGCGGAAATGTCCGAATAAACATTTGCCCGAAAAAGCAGATTAAGAAAAAAAAAAATGAAATCCTTTATTTCCACGCACTTATTCGGGCTCAGCAGTAGGCTTGAAGAAATCGTGAATGCACTGTTGCACGCTGTTCCGTTTACGCGCAATCAGATAAGCCTGAATCTTGGAGAGGGTCATACGTTCACTATAGGCGGCTGAAAGCACAGTCACTGGTTTTACACGTTCCGCATGCAATGGCAGCGTAGCACATGGTGCATCATCTTCCGACTCAGGGTCATTGTCCGGCGGTGCAGCAGAAACCTGACGAATGATCTCGCCATCGTCGAGCTCTGCGCATGTCAGTACAGCAGTGTCAGTACCTGTGAAACTGTCAAATGAGACGGTGTCCGGAATCGCAATGCAACCACTGCGCAGGTTTCGGTAGAACATTTTCTGCATCAGTAGGGAGCACATCGGAAGGCGACAAATGTTAGGCCTCCCGTTACCCGCTTGCCGGCATTCCCCAGCGCAGTCTGCGCGGGCACTGTCGGCGCCATTAGACACTTGACGCGATGCTTCCGTATGCTGCGTTGGATCACCGAAACCTCGACACAGCACACAAAACAAACACCACCATGCCGACACCAGTCGCACAAACGAAAAACGTGGCCTACTCGCAGCGTCGTGCGCGAAAAAACAAATCAGCTTCTGGATTGTTTCGAGATGGCTTACTAAGCTGAAACCGGAACTGCTGTAGAGCTACTCTATTGAACCAGGCAGAAATGATGATGATGAGCGAGGACTTGCAGTAGCGCCACTTCGTAGGGCAGCAAGGACGCTCCGTTCAAAACAAAAATGGCATTCAGCAAGTCGAACCACGCACCGGTCAGGTTGGCCCAAGGAGTGTCCGAAAAATCAGACAAGAGGTTGCAAGGTGTCCGAACTTTCGGCAGTTCTTATACATTATGGTCTATGGGGAGAATGGCGGTGCCGCGAAGCAGACTGAATAATCGAGCATGTCTGAATTTTTGGAGTCCTAAAAATCAGTCGGCGACTGTACTCGGCTGCTTTTAAGAGAAAGGTCATTTTAGCCGCACAGGACATCGGCAACAGTGTGGCCGGGAGGCAGTTTGGTGTCAATGAGGGAAGCATTCACGGATGGCGTCGACAGAAGGAAGCCCTTTGCGCATGCAGCGGACGCGAAGAAGCTTTCGCAGCCCAAAGAGTGGGACATTTCCGGAAATCGAACTCACTTTGACGGAGTTCGCATGCCAACAGCGAGCCGCCCATCTAGCTGTGAGTGGAGCTTATGCAGGCAAAAGCTAAGGAGCTTGCAAGAGAAAAAGGGCTACCGAGCTCCACCTTCAAAGCGAGCAAGCACTGGATTTATCGCTACATGTGCCGTGCTGGTTTTTCCTTACGCCGCCGAACTTCAATTTCGCAAGAGCTGCTCGAATCGTTCGAAGAGCTGCTTGTGGCTTTCCAGCGCCATGTTATTTCGCTGCGCCAGTCCAAGAGCTTCCAGCTAGGGCAAATCAGCAATGGTTACCAAACGCTGGTTTACAGTCGCCGACCGTTTATTCGGACCTCACGGGGACTGCGAAAATGTCCGAATAAACAGGTGTCCGAAAAAACAGATTAAGAAAAAAAATTAAATCCTTTATTTCCACGCACTTATTCGGGCTCGGCAGTAGGCTTGGAAGAAATCGTGAATGCGCCGTTGCACGCTGTTCCGTTTACGCGCAATCAGATAAGCCTGAATCTCGGAGAGGGTCGTACGGTCACTATTAGCGGCTGAAAGCACAGTCACTGCTTGTACAGGCTCCGCATGCGACGGCAGCGTAGCACATGGTGCGTCATCTTCCGACTCAGAGTCGTCGTCCGACGGTGCAGCAGAAACCTGACGAATGATCTCGCCGTCGTCGAGTTCTGCGCATGTCAGCACCTATGAAACTGTCAAATGAGACTGTGTCCGGAATCGCAATGCAACCACTGCGCAGGTCTCGGCAGAACATTTTCCGCGTCAGTAGGGAGCACATCGGAAGGCGACAAGTCTTAGGCCTCCCGGCACCCGCTTGCCGGCATTCCCCAGCGCAGACTGCGCGGGCACTGTCGGCGCCATTAGACCCTTGACGCGATGTTTACGTATGCCGCGTTGGCTCACCGAAACCTCGACACAGCACACAAAAGGTTTGTTCGATTCAGAAAAAGGTGCACGGCACCCCAAACGAAAAGGTGCAGGGGGTGCCGGGCTGCACCCACTCTCTGCAAGGTTCAAGGGTGCAGTGCACCGCGGCGGCACCTTGCCTTGCACCCAGTTCAATCGAGCACGGGGGTGCAGGGTGTACTGCTGCACCTCGGGGAATCGAGGGTCTAGGTGCAGTGCACCGTGAATAGGTGCAGAAGGTGCAGAGAAACTTGGCTGAATCGAATAGACCTAAAGCAAACACCACCGTGCCGACACCAGTCGCACAAACGAAAAACGCGGCCTGCTCGCAGCGTCTTGCGCGAAGAAACAAATCAGCTGCTGGATTGTCTTGACATGGCTTACTAAACTGAAACCGGAACTGCTGCAGAGCCACTCTATCTAACCAAGCAGAAACGATGATGATGAGCGGGGATTTCCAGTAGCGCCACTTCGTGGGGCAGCAAGGAAGCTCCGTGCAAAACAAAAATGGCGTTCAGCAAGTCGAACCATGCACCGATCAGAGTCGGTGCATGGTGCTCTCGACCGAGTTGGCTGAAGGAGTGTCCGAAAAATCAGACGAGAGGTTGCAAGGTGTCCGAACTTTCGGCAGTTGTTATACATTATGGTCTATGGGAAGAATGGCGGTGCCGCGAGGCTGACCGAATAATCGGGCATGTCCGAATTTTCGGAGTCCGGAAAATCGGTCGGCGACTGTATCTGGATATGCCATCGTCCCTTACTGTGCATGAAAAGGGCTCTAATTATTAAAGTTCATGTCCGGTCCACTGGCAACGAGAAAACGCGAGTTACTGTCATGTTGTCGTGAAAAGCAGACGCAAGCTTCTTCCCTATGTCATCTTGCCGCCGTATGTGCCGTATGTGCACATCGTATGTGCACATACGTGCAGTCTCTCAAAATAAAGCTAGGGATGTGACCATGCTGCCTAAATGTTTTAATGTGATGGCTTTAGAGCGCACGCTCGAAGAAAACCCCATCTATGTCAAAATTAGAAAGAAATCACTATATTTATTCATTTATTTCAGAAAAAGCTTCAATAAATCGATTTCGGACAAGTTTGTTTCGTTAATTTGGGTTGGCGATAACATTGAACCCTATGGGTACCTGCTGGGGAATGGAAATTTCTTAGTTAAATCAGGAAGTTTGTGAAATCTGTTTTTGTTAGGTCGAGTTTTAACTGTAGTGTGGTTATGAGTGCACATCGCGCTGGGAGCAACAGAGATTTGCGTATGTTGCCTCGCGCGGTGCCACAAATCTTGGACGCCATAGCTGATCGCACTTGGTGCCTCCAGCCAGTGTCCGCAAATTAGAAACAAAAGTGTAAGAAGATACGGGTTTTCGTCCTGAGCAAAACAAAAAATCACAGTTTCGCCAGAAAGGCAGAGCAGTGATGACGATAGCAAAGACACAACTACACAGGGTAAGGTTCGTAGTTTTGACGGTGTCATGCGCACTCAAACATTAACAGATCTCACTCGATGACCACAAACTCGCAGTCACAACACGAGCGAGCGCTTTACGCTGCGTCTTGGAAACTTGAGATTGTGCGACCGGCAACACTAGATGCATGGGAACAACAAAATGCGTGTGAAGACACCAACAATTTCCACTCTACCTTTGCACTTGCCACGGAGAGAAGGCACAGGCATATTTCTATATTCCTGCCCCTCTCCCCCCCCCCCCCCCCAGGCTGTTAGATCTTTCAGACTATATTTTGGTCTCTGTGAGGCCCAGAAAATTGGTTGGCTACTGTACTGTAATAATTGATTGTGAGCTACTGTTTTTGCTTTAAAATCTTCCTGAGGCAGGCCAAAGACAGGCGTCTTCAACGAGAGATGACGCATGTTCAACGCATTTCCTGTAAGTGCTGCCGAGATGTACGCTGCCACTATCGGCGTCACCACTGCGGTCACCATTGAGTCGGGTGCATGCGTGATGACCAGCCACGTTTGAATCATTTGGTGAAGGCTAATTTCAGGATAGGATTGAAATAAGTAAAGTTTGATCCCATGGAAATGTATAGGCTCTGGCCGGGACCTTCGGTCGAGATCAAATTTACCAAAAGATAGAATTAACAGGAGTCGAATTAACGGACATCTACTGTAGTGGAATTTAGTGATATTTCGATTTCCATATGGAAGCCTTGCCCACAATAAAAAACAGTGAAACAAACATGCTTCAGTATGTGACTGGAGCAGCGAACATACATCATTGGAAGTGTCCTCTCATTTCAACGTGGGTCGCAGTCTGGATGTGCAAAGACTCCAGATGCAAGTGTGATGTGCATTTCTTTTTCTCATCTAGTATACTTGCACTACCCAGTCAATCTTTCCCAGTGTTGGGGAGGACAGTTGAGGCCTCTTAGATTTGTCGGACATTGTATGTGTGCTGCTTCACTCGTTTATTGAAATCTTCAGAATTTTTCTCAGTTTTCTGCCTAGGTTACCAGAAAGGGGTAAGATGAGCTGAGACTTCCTTTGTGCTTTCTGTTGCAGCATTTGGCACGGGCTCTGTTACTACAGGGACCACAATCAAGTTCAAGCCACCAACGGGCACTGATACAATGATGAAGAATGGCGTCTCGAGCACCATCAGCACATCTCACCAGTGCATCACCTGCATGAAGGAGTATGAGAACAAGAGTTTAGAGGTAGGATCGCTATCTCTTTGGGACAGTCAAACCATGACTTAATGAAACCCGCTTTTATGAAATGTTTAATTTAATTGAGTGCTTTCAAATCCCCAGCACATCGAAGAGCCTGCTGCGGCACGAAGTACGGAGATGCAAATTGCATTTTTTACTATGTACTTTAGAATTGCCTGAGGTGATGTTCAACAGGGGCTTGGCAGAACGGGGGAAGTTTTCCTAACAGACATGATCATCTAGAAAACGTAGTCTAAGGTCAAGGTATTGTAGTTCATCCTCCAGCATGCGCCGCCGATACAGGACTTTAAAGTTGGCGATCACGCCGGCGTCCAACGGCTGCAAGCCTGCTGTAGTATTCGGATGCAGAAACATCAATTGGACAGGTGTTAGCTTTGGGCTAACGCTGTGTGCGCTACAGTTGTCAAGTAGCAACACTGCTTTTCTTCCTTGGCCTTCAATTATACTGTCGAACTCGAGCAGCCATTCTTCGAACAGGTCGCGGGTCATCCACGCCTTCTTATTGCTGCGATAGCGCACCGGGACGTGCTTATTCTTAAAGCATGTTGGCTTCTTTGATCGCCCGATCATGAAAGGCTTGAGACGATGGCTCCCGTCCATGCTAACGCACAGCAATACGGTCACCCTAAGTTTTGAGTGCTTCCCGCCGGGGCATCGATCTCCTTTAAGAGCGTGAGTCTTCGACGGCAACATTTGAAAAAACAGAGCAGTTTCGTCGCAATTATATATGTCCTTCTCCGCGTAGCGCTCCAGCATGCTGGGCAGCTTTGTCTGCAGCCACTGCTGCTTTGCCTGCGTGTCCAAAGATGCCGCTTCCCCTACCACGTTTTTGTAAACTATTCCGTGCCGCTCTTTAAAGCACTGAATCCAGCCTCCCCCAGGCTCAAAATTTGGGCGTCCCAGAAGAAAAGTGAAGTTTTTCGCTTTGGTGGCAAGTATTGGCCCACTAATAGGCACATTATGCGCGCGGGTTGTGATGAACCACTGGTAAAGCGCCTCTTCAACATCGGCGCTCAAAGGGTCTCTAACCATTTTCCGCTGATTGGCATGGCCACTGATAGCTCCTGCCTTCACAATCGCGGTGCTCCTGGTTTTCAAGATGGTGGATATCGTCGACTGGGTGAGCTCATACTTCTTCGCGAGGGCGCTCACCTTGAAGCCGCGTCAAGATTCCTGCAAAATATACATCTTCGTGTCAAGCGACGCAGCTTTGCGCTTTGTTGGCGCCATCTGCGAACTGGGCCACTGAGTTGTACCGTTGATTGCACGCTGCTTCAGTGGTGTCAGCCTGCTATTGCTAGAGAAAGAGACCAGAGAGACTGAGTGCAGGACGGGCGCCATTGCGGCGCTTTGCTTCTCGCTTTTTTTTTCTTTCTCTCTGTTTTGGAGCGACTGTGGCCAACACGCATGAAGCAGCTAGCGCCATCTTGTGGCGCGCTGCGAATACTCAGGTACTCTCAGGTGCGCGGGCGGGGCGGGACACGCTGCGCGGTAATGGCGGCAGATGCGAACTTGCGGAGGTAAACATCCCCTCATCTCGACATCGTTCGTTTCAGGGAACTAAGCAGTGCAAATGCTACGATTATTTGGCACTGAAAACGGCATCCAGACGGCAAAATTTTGATTGTTGTATCCGATATGCGGTGAATAACCTATTGTTATAAATTGTTTTTTTCCCCATAGACCTAATGCATAAAATGACATTCTCATGTCGACCCATCGTTATAACCGATATATCGATATATATGTGGTATTGTTATAAGTGGACTGCACTGTATACTCTTTCCTGCTCAAGTGTGACCCAGTGTACATAGGGCAAATTGGCCGGTGCATAAATGTAAGACTTAGGGAACATGAATTGTCCCTGGACTAGAATGATTATGCGCATGTCTCTGTCCATTGCCGGCAATGTAAGTGTAAGCCTCTCCTCAAAGAGACAACAATTTTGTTTAAGCATACTGATGCATCCACCAGATTAGTCGTGGAAGCAGCCCACATTCAGCGAAAGGGCACGAGGTGCATTAGCCAGCCTTCGATAGCGATTTCTCAGCAAGAATTAACGTACCTAGATAGCTCGATACGGTAATTGATGCCCTGTATACACGTGGCCCGGTTGTGCATTCTTCGATTGACCATGTGATCGCCTGTGACGCTTATATACCTGATGTGTGTTTCAGTAAACATAGTTGTGAGTCAGCGCTCGTCCTGTGTGATTTATCTCGCGTCATCGTCTTGTTTGTGCTGTTCCCATTATGAATGTATACCAACTCGCCCAACTTTCCACTTTAATTCAAATATGCAGTTTTGTAATGGGACAATTACTTCGAAAGTTAATTAAGAATACCTTTGCCATTGTATTTGGGAAAAATATTGTTTTAAGCACATTGCTAGATACCAGAAAGCATAAAGTTCGCAGGGGTAGGAACGCTTTTTTGGTATGACAAGGGCTGCATTTACGCGATCGTAATGTGTTTCTTTTATGATTTTGTTGCTTGAACTCAAAAAGCTTAAAAACGTAGTGCATTGTGCATAGTCAAGGAAGTCTATCTTTTAGCCACCTTATTACATTTGTTTGTACAGGTTTAGCAACCATTTCCTGTATTTAAATTCATTAATCTTTTCACGGGTACAGTCAAACCTGACTATATCAAACCAATTTACATAGCATTATCCCTGATATTAAAGTTTCTGAACATTGTAAAGTCACGTTGTGAATATAAAGTCATACCGAGTGCTCTGCGTTGCCATAACACTGCGGATGAACGTAGTCGAAGCGCAAAAGGCTGCAGGGTAACGCAGCAGCGTAACCATAACACCAGTCACAAGCATAGCGAAAATGGCATCGATTCCAACAAAAAAGTTTGGACTTTGGTCAATTTGTCTTTGGATTGAGCCGAGACGTAAAGATACAGGTTGCCAATGTAACGTGGAAATCTGTGGGATTTAGAATGCTTGCTTTAAAATGTTAAATTTTGCTGTTATTCAAGTGTAACGCGAGGGTCGAATTCAAGCAACGAAAATCATGAAAAAAACTCTCATTACAATCAAGTAAATACGGTAATTCTTTAGAATGTCTATATCAAGTTATTCCCTATGTCGCACTTGTAGGTGTCTTTTTGCGAGTTTGATGTAACTGGGTTTGACTACTATGATTTCAACATGTGCACTGCTGCATTGAGGAAGGTGAACATCACTATGTGCAGGCTCTCTTGCATGGGACAGAAGGATGTTCAAAAGTCCATCGTCAAAAATTAAACAAATTAAAAATAAAAAGGAGCATTACGGGGTGCATGGTGAGCAGAACATAACACTGTGCAACTCCTGCTGACGTGCGTGTCATGCTTGCAGTGACATGAGAGGGAAACCCTCCAAAGCAGACTGTGGCTCTGAAAAAATAGGTCTGAGGGCCTCTTCAATGCTGGGCTATCACAAAAATATAAATGCTGACAAACTGCTAAAGAAGAAGCCTATAACCATGCTTGTCCTTGCATGCTTGCTCACCACCAGGAGCTGCGGCTAGAAGACTACGCAGCCAACCGGAAGGGTGGCGGCCAGGCGGGCATAGTAGGGTTTGGGGCGACCAGCCAGCCAAGCTCAATCTTTAGCACCCCAGCCACTCAACAGTCTGCATTCAACTTTGGAGCCACCCAGAACAAGCCTCTGTTTGGAACTTCCACTGCTGGTAGGTCTTCTGTCAGTTGCTTCGCACGCCTTGCGGTACCTTTTGACAAGCAGCAGCACTAGGAAGACCTTGGACAAAGAAAAGAGGATCACAGCACAAGTGTTGGTTCATTTACAGAGAAGAGCCTGATGTAAAAGAAATATTCTGCAATTGTGTATTGTCTTTTAGTAATAGTCTATTGTTTTTTAGCACTGCTGCTTTTGAAATATAAACTTTCACCAGTTTGCCCAAGCTTCCTTGCTACAGTAAAACCTCGTTACTTTGACACTCGTTAATTTGGAAAATTGTATAATTCCCGCCAGGCGTATGCCAGGTGTATGCATTATTTAATGGAAATAAACTCTTATTAATTCAGGCTTTGCTGCACACGCTGCCCATATGCCTTAAGAACTGCATGATAGTACCATCCACGATTGTGTCAATAGCAACTGCAGTTTCACCTGCAGCGATTGCGGCAAGCAGTATGTAGTTTCATTTTGGCTCAGTGAGCGCATGAACCACGTGCCTTCAGAACTGCATGGTTACTGTCCATGATCGTGTCGATAGAGACCGCGATTTTGTCTGCAGTGGTTCTGGCCAATAGTAGTTTCGTTTTGACTCGGTGCAATGGCTGCACACGCAATGGCACAAACACGGCGGAAGCTGTCGAGGACGACAAGTGCTGACTAAATCGTGATGGACGGACAATCGGTTGGCGACCAGCTCACTGGCGAAAAAATAATCTGGATCTGCTCGTGGTAGTGAAATGCAAGCCTCAGATGAAGTCGTGCGCCATGGCCGCACTGCGAAGGAAGTAGCGAGGCCTTTGCTGCTATGAGGGCTAATCAGTCGCGAGGGGAAGAGAATTGCAGCTTCTGCACTGCTTTTGTGCGAAATAGAAACTAATTTGCTGATTCATTCAGTAAATGAAGTCTGTTGATGTAGTAAGCATCTCTTTGTTTTATTGATTCTCTTGATAATTCAACATTTGGCTAATTTGCAAATTTTTTTCAGTCACGTTAAATCCGACTAATTGAGGTTTTACTTTATTGGCACCTTTTAGATGGGCATCTTTACTTTTGATCTGCAATTTACTTTTGCTGCTAATTAGGCCCCGACGGGACAGCAAGACATTAGTAATTTAGCAAATGAAATTAAAAAACTTGGAGGATGCTTAAACTTCGCCTTTAAAAGTGGAACGCGATAGCATTCAAAGATCCCTGACTGCTTCTCACGCTTCCCGGCAACTGCAGCTTATGTAACCATAAGGTTTACTGGGAAACGCTGGCGGCAAATGCTACGCACGAAGGCGAGCTTTCTAGTAGAAGGACGGCCTCTTGCGTGGGTTGATCTCCGAGGTAGTGCACAGCTGTGCCAAGAAAATTATGCAATGTTCAGGTTTTTGTTATTGTTTCGCACTTTTAATATTTAAGTATGAGACGATGTAACATAAAAGGCATGCGCTGCACGTGTTTTGTTTCATGACATTTGTTTGTGGGCTGTCATTCTCAAAGTTCCGAGGAATAACTTTGTCATGAATGTAAGACAAGGTATGAGCAACTTTAGTGATAGAGTGGTGTGGCAATATAACTTGCACATACCGCATGTCATACCGCAAGGTGTGGCATATACATATATAGAAAAACCTCGTTAATTCGAAGTCATCGAGACTGCAAAAAATTTTCGAATTAAGTGTGTTTTTGAGTTAACTGAACACAGAAAAAATACAACCCAGGCAAAAAATTTCGGTGCAGGAATGCGCTACCTTTATTCAGCGATATTTGGATTACTTAAAGTAATCAGAGATGCTGGTTTGCTGCGTCCTGTAGTTCGAGGCTCCAAGGGTCATGTTTTCTAGTTGGCCAAGTACGTGCAGCATTTGAGAATTTCCACCGTGGCACTCAACGAAACTGCCGATAATGTTCAGCGAGCTGATAACTTCCCCAAGAGCAGGTGCTCGGAAGGGCTTGTTAGTGTCGTCGTCGTCGCTCTCATCGCACATGGTCACATAAGCGGTAGATTCACTCTCCAACTCTGAGTAGCACGTTTATTGATCATTTTCAAAGTTCAGATACTCCGATAAGCCGACAGCATTGGATTCGCTATCCTCTGTGCAGAGTGCATTGATGCAGTCGCAATACTCGGCTCCTTCACCATTCATCCATTTTCCGTCCATCCATTCATTGCTACACTTGAACTCTTCGGGCCCAAGCTGTAGCGCCAAGTCGTTGGCCTTCTCCCGCAGTATTGTTCCATTGACGTGAAGGTGGGCTGCGTTTGCTTTCTCCAGCCAGCGAAGTAAAGCTCGATCCCACATCTTGGTACGTGGGAGCCCGTACTCGCGACCGCTTCGAAGAATATGTATTGCTGTAGGCCTCCAGTACCTTCGACTTGTTCTTCAGTATTGTGGACGATGTCAAGAAGGGCACGCTGTGACTTTCAGTTAACTCGGTCTTGGAACTTTTGTTCTTACCCGCTTCTTGGATCAAGCAGACCTTCTGCTGCAGCGTTAAAGTCTTATATTTTGGCATCTTTGCTCACTGGCACTTCTGCACAATTCAGGAAAAAAAAGGAACACCACGCTAGCTGCAACACTCCTAACCACCGCACAAAAAGAAACGGCGCAGACCGGCGTTGCACGCACACACATCGCCGCAGGCGCTGAGAGAGAATGAGCAAACGGCAGCCAGTGGCAGCGGCACAGAACACGTGCTGGCACTGCAACCACTGCGACTACGAGGAGCATGCAGAGTGGGGGATGAGAGCACGTAACAAAAACCGGTATGCCAGCTGCGTTGCAGTGAAGCATGTCTTCTCCTCTGCAGGCGCGCGTTTCGGCGGTGCGCAGGGCGTACCGTGGACTGATTATTGTGCTAGTAGTACCGTATAGTGCGGAATATAGGTCGAGGTTTTTTCAAAAAAATATTACTAAAAGTTCACCCCTCGACTTATATACCGGCCCTTGGCACAACATGAATAGTCGTCTGGCAACATGTAGGAGCGCAGACCTTTCAGCATCCGCATCGTTATCGCCCCCTTGGTGACCGATGCGGCCCAACTCGCGGGCGCTGCGCGGTTCTTTATTCTGTGTCGCGGTGCACACGGAGCTCAAAGACAGGGTGACGGATTTCGTCCGCGAGCATCGTGCCAGATCTTTGCCAGTGACAGCAGAACTCATCTGCATCAAAGCTATTGAGATCGCCCGAGAATCCGGACTGCCCAAGGAACAATTCAAGGGCTCCATTTATTGGGTTCATCGCTTCATGCGACGCAAGGGATTTGCACTTCGACGGCGCACATCAATCTGCCAGAAGCTGCCAGAGGCATACGAGGACAAGCTGGTCGAATTCCAGCGCTATGTTATCCGTCTCCGGCAGCAGCATGGCTACATCTTGGGACAGATCGGCAACGCTGATGAAACGCCGGTGTGGTTCGACATGCTGTCGCCCACCGCAGTGTGCGAACGCAGCGCAAAAGAAGTCAAGCTTCTTTCTACGGGGAACGAGCATTCGCGCTTCACGGTGATGCTCGCGTGTACTGCAGACGGCAGAAAGCTGCCCCCATACATAATATTCAAGAGGAAGACGCTGCCGAAAGAGGCTTTCCCGCGGGATGTCGTTCGCGTGAATGAAAAGGGCTATATGAACGAGGCCCTCATGCTCAATTGGATTAAGACCGTCTGGAATCGGCGACCCGGCCCCCTCCTGCGGTGTCCGAGCATGCTCATCTTGGATGCCTTTCGCGGGCACTTGACTGCAGGTGTGAAGCAGGCACTCTGCGACGGGAGGACGGAACTTGCCGTCATTCCGGGAGGCATGACGCTTCAGCCACTTCAGCCCTGGACGTCGTGCTCAACAAGCCCTTTAAAGACCATCTCCGTGAACAATATAATCAGTGGATGGCCGGCGACAACCCGACGACCCCAACCGGCCGGCTGCGCAGGCCGCCTCTCGCCACTGGCCACATGGGTGTTGCAGGCTTGGCGCTCGCTGCCCGACGATATGGTGGTGCGGGCATTCAAGAAGTGTTGCATTAGCAACTCCTTGGACGGCACCGAGGATGACATGTGGGACGCAGCCAATGAAAAGCAGTCGTCTTCGGACGAGAGTTCAGACAGCTCAAACGAATGAGCAGGTGATGAGTCTGGCGGCACCACTAAATAAAACGAAGTTTTGTGCCTTATAATTTTTATGTTGACTTCTTTGCTTCAATGTAAGGGGTCGACCTATATTCCGCATTATACGATACTACGGGTCGGGCGCTTCATCTATAAATAATCGCGATTGCTATGTGGCGTCGCCTTGTGGCTCCAAATGGCCGTTGTTTCGTTGGGTTTTCGGTTGTTGGACCTCTTTGGATGAAGGTTCATCCCTAGCGCTGCCACCAGTTGTTGGATTTTGAGGACGATCCCACCGCTGGCATCCGTTTGTTGGATCTGGAGGACAATCCCAATTACTGTCCCCCAGATATTTGGACCTTGCCGTTGGGTGCGGAAGTTGGCCGAGGTTGAGGAGGACTTTGATATGAAAACTGGAGGTTTATTTACATTATTTACAGTGAGAGTACAAAGAAATTAACAGTCATAAAGTCATTACGGGCCGACAGCAACTCGGACGCTGCGGCCCGTGGGAAGAAGCTCGAAAGAGATGAATGAAGGAATGCTCTCTTGCTGCTCCCGGTCTATGTCTTTTAAGCCCTTCGGTGTCTCGAAGTCACGTCACGTTCGGCCAATCGGCGAGCCCGCTCAGGTGACGCCATTTTCGGCCAATCGGCGAGCCCGCTCAGGTGTCGTCATTTTCGGCCAATGGTAGGCGCCCGTGCGATTGTGTCACACCCGGCGCACAGGGCCGCTCCTTGGGCCCCAATTGTCCGAGGGCTTACTTCTCTCTGCGGTATTGCCATCCTGACCTGCAAGCGTCGTCACAATAGGCGGAAGGGGGCGACGTTTCAGTGCTGCAAAGCAGCGTTGCTCGGGCCCTGCATTACCTGGAACCGTGCCAGGCTCCCGCTACACTTTCGGGAAGAGTCAAGCAGTGAATAGCTCCACTTGCGGTGCACGAGGTGGGGGACGCCAACTCGTTTGCACGTGCCGCGCCTCGGGAACGGGGTAGATGTGCTTCTGCGCTCCTTAATTAGCTGTGGCGCAATTCAATGTGGTCTGGTGAACTCGAAGGAGGCTCAGAAAACGGTCCCGTATCTAACACGGTGAAATGGGGATCGGGAAGCTGCATAGCACCCCAAATCTTTGTAATATTAACCGGGTTGGCCTAGGCCGCCGGTTCGAATTATCCGGTCAAATTTACATTGGAAAATACGGGAACGCAGAAAACCTTTGAATTATCTGGGATGTTGAATTAGCCGAGTTTGAATTGATGAGGTTTTACTATACCTAAATACATACGGAAATTTTCACTCGCGGACAACGCCCTCGAGACCGAATATTCTGTGACACGGGACCCTTAATGTCGCATTAGACACGATGACAAGATCACTGACGATTGGTAAACTTCCCCGGTGGTTTGCTGCCCACTGCCATGCCTGCACACTTACTTTGGCTATTAGGCTTAACCAGTGCTAGTTTTCTGGGTGTTGGCCATAGAGTTTTCTACAATAATTGCTTGAGGGAACTCTGGCACTGCAATTGTTCAGCCACCATGGGAATGATGGTTAATATATGGATATGTCCAATCTTTATACTTGTTGATTCAGACGTTCTTGTGCCATTGTTTATTACTCTTTGTCTGCCTTCATTGTTCTAAATTTCAAAGCAAACTATTCTTTTCTAAATACAGAAGACTCTGTAAACACACATAATCACTACTAATTGCAGTGGTTAAGGGGGGACGCGGGTCTTGAAACGGCAAAAATTGCAAAAAAGTTGATTTTCGGAAAAGTACATTTTCGCTACGTTTATACATTCAAGAATCCCTCCGCGAAATCTAGAAGCTAAGTTTAATGGGAAAATAATAAAAATGGCGCTTAAAGGGGCCAGGGTGAACGCGAAATCAGCAAAATTTGGACAAAAATGTTCAAACTTTGCGCCGTCGCCATTTTCGAATGCGGTGGCCGATGGCCGCCATCTTGCGCTTGTTTTGAAGCTGTTTTCTTTGTGCGCATTTTGCGCCAGTTCAAAATGGCGTCGGTGAAGGGAAACCGACGCTATCGCGCCATTTCTGAAGGATGCGTCCGTGCCACCGATTGGCCAAAGCGCGCACACCCCCCGCGCGCCTCGCTCCTATTGGTCCGGCGCTCTTTGGCGCGCGCTCGACCGCTCTCGCGTTTCACTACGTTTGTTTATCTCTGGTTTCATCGCACCGCTGTCTACGTTTGTTCAGCCGCTTGCTTCGCGACGACGTTTGATAAGGTGCTGATTTCGCTGCCCGGATGGCTGGAAAAGATTGTCGTCTCAAGGCTACTACGTGTCAAGCGGCTGTAGAATGCGTGACGGAAGGCGGCTAGGCCTGTCATACTCGCGGAGTTGCCGGTTGCTGGTCTGCCTGGACATTCTACCGGATCAAGTTCCGAGCTGCAAACCGGCACGTCTAGCGTCAACACTTCGTCCGCCCACGCCACGCGTTTTGGCACAGATCGTGCAGGCACCGTTTCCTTCCCGATTGAAGAAAGTAGCGAGCCCGCAGCGAGCGCCGGAAAACGTGCCTGGCGTCGCAGTCTGCAATGGAACGAAAGTTCAAGCTACTGGGTGTCGACAGGAGAGAGGACGTCAACGACAGCGGAAATTAATTTGCAATCGTGGATTTATCCATCGTACGAGAGTTCCTTGGACTTGTGCTGTGTCCCGGGTGTGGCTAGAAAGCGGTGATGCTTTCAAGGACCCCGCCAAGGAGTACGGGCTCTCAGCAATGTTCTGACAATGTTCTGTCGTCACAATGCTGCGAGAGCAAAGGGAGAGCCTGAACCTAGGCAACACTACAACTTGCCAGAACATGTGGCAGAAGCAATGCTGCCTGTATATACGCGGCTATCTGAAAAAACCCTGCTCCAAAGATACCAGCGAGGCAAGACACAGAATTCGTATGAGAGCCTTCACTCAGTGATTTGGAGTGTCTCAAAGGAACAACATGCACCTCTCTTTGCCGTGCAAGCTGCTGTTGCGGAAGCTGTCCTACGCTTCAACACTGGGACACTGGCTTGCGTCCACTGCAATTCTACAGCAGATACACATGAATATTCCTGGCACTGCATCTCAGCAAGCAAAGGACGAAGACGGCCATCGAAGTTCCAACTCCAGCAAGAAGCCTCTTTGAGCGCAAGGAAGCTGGCCAAAAAGCGGCATAAAGATAGGATGCATCCAGATTATGCCCCTGGTGAATTTCCTTGAGATTTTATTGGTACGTTCTCAATAGAGACGTTGCAGAATGTTTTTCCTTGATTTCTCAAAACAACAATTCTGACAGACTTCCAATTTGGAGGTAAAATAGCTTCTGTCCTATTTCAGCTATCGGCATAATTTTTTTTTTTGCCAGAAAGAGAAATGTATGCAGTAAGCAATATGCACCTTTTCAAAGCAGTACTCTTCTCAAAAATTTTTTGAAATGGGTCACATGCTTGACATGTCAAGATGGCATTTTTTTCTCACAACTTTGATGAGCTCTTTTGCTCAGATTAGCCTAGAACATTGATTAATACCTTATTGCACTCCCTGAACATTCTAGATAGTCTTTATACTCAAATTACTATGTTAGGGTTTTCTGTTTAGATGCTAATTTTCCTCCAAACAGAGCACCCAGCTGATACAATGCTTTTAGATTATATCAGAAACTACTTATCCTATGGCAAAATTAATTATATTTTTAGAATCTGCATATTAAAATACACAAAGTGTGAAAATTTTGTTCAGATCTGTCCACAAATAAAAAAGTAGTATTTCAAGTGTAGCCTCCCCCCTTAAGCCTATCGAGCTGGCCAAATTGAAATGCGCCAAGCATTTCAATGTGCTGGCTTTCCTGCAAGAAATTAATAAGGGTGTTCTGTGCCGCTTATCGATGCATGCATTCATGGCATAATGGTTTAAACATCGGGCTTCTGTGCTAGAGATTATGTGTTGTAATACTGCTGTCAGACAATCATTATTTCATTATTTATAACACAGCACTTTGTTGAAAATGACGAGTTTAGAAAGGCACAAAGCCTGTTGGAATCCATAAGGATGAAGTTTAGGAAAATCCATGTACAGTCGAACCCACTTATAACGATACTGGTTTTAACAATATATCAGATACTGGTTTTAACAATATATCAGTTATAACGATGAGAAGCTGCTTCACCGCCAACCTTTGGATGTTTTCTATGGGGAAATAACCTGCTTACTACCATGCCCCCACACCGCATTATTGGTTATAACGATGAGGTCTGGCTGCTGGGTGTCTGTGCTGAAATGTAATGAAATGCAAAATCCTTGAAAGGAAAAAAAAAAAAAGAAAACGAAATTTGAGCTGCTGTGTGATGCTCGGCGATGCCTTGGCAAATGTTCCTTGCTGCCCGTGGCCCCACTTTGCAGTTATAGCAGTGCCATTCTTGACTGCTGACCGCCGCTGCTTGTTACATGTGATCGGAGTGCGCAGCAATCAAGAGTTCAACAGTTAAACAAGAGAACACAATCAGCATCTGAATGGAGGAAGGTGGTGGGGAGGGGCACTGGTCTTCCTGCCAGTATAGTCTTCTCACAACAGCTTAGCCATCTCCCTATTTTTATTTTTTCGTGGAATGTGGTTATTACCATTATTGGTTATAACAGTGGAATCTTTATGGTGCTTGAAAATTGTTATAAGTGGGTTCGACGGTATATTGGCTTTATGGCGTATGTGGTGGGGCCGTGAAGGTGTCCGAATTATCAGGCATATCTGAAAAATTAATCGTTGATTGTAAATACTAGCATAATATTCAATTGAATATTTGAAAATATCGAATGTACACTCAAGTCAACCTTCAAATTTATGGTTACAGGGGGATATAAATGACAAGGCTGCAAGCTTTGATGCCTAACTAGAGTAGGGCTACCTTTAACTGTGGCCTCAACTGTACATTGCTTGGATTGAGATTGATCAACAATTACCTAAGTACTGGCTGTACTTTTTGCTTTCCTCTTGTTCAGGTGGTTTTGCACCGACTGGCAGCTCACTCTTTGGGCAGACAACAACGCAGAGTCAAAATGTGTTTGGTAAGCCAACAGGGTTTGGCATGACAACCCCGGCTTCAACATCAGCGTTTGGAACCACCAATGCATTTGGCACCACTGGAACCTCTGTATTTGGTCAGCCACAGCAAAAGGTACTTGCCGAGCTGGTAAAAAATTTGAGTAGCAATGTGGGTCAACTGAAGCAATGCGTTGAACACTTTCCTTTCTGCACTTATTCCCATCGATAGCCCGCTGTTGATGATTGCTAATTTGTATTTTGCTGCTTTCCTAGCGCTCCTGAACGGCTAGTTCCATATTTGGGTTATCTAGAAATAGGGGTATGTGAATATGTGAAAAGTTTGAATATTGTCGAATATTGTATGTCTAATACAGTCAAACCTCGATATATCGAACACGGATATATCGAATTATTGCGTATATCGAACAATTTCTATATCACATGGAAAATCGCATGCATTTCTAATTCTTTATTTCGAACGGGGCCGGATGTAAAATGCATATATCGAACTCCGCCGCCCCAGACCAAGTGCGCTCTGTTGAGAGGAGGCGAGCTTTCCCGCAACACTCTCGAAGATAGCAGCGGCGCGATCGGCGTTCCAGACTGCTGCGTACGACAGCTGCCCACATCGGTTGCGCCGAGGGCGCCATTTGAACGTAGCGGCGTACACACGCGGCAGCTTGGAGCCAGCACGGCCGCCTCGATCACGCGCGCACGGAGAGGCTTGCCCCCGCCATGCACGCGTGATCGAGGCGGCCGTGGAGGCAGTTGGAGCGCTTTGTCCGTGCTGAGCCACAATCATGTGCATTGCGGACTTCGTTGGCGGTGATGACAGCACCGAAACAGTGGCGGAGTTAACAGACGTGGAGATCGCGGCAGAAGTGACTGCTGAGCGGCCAAACGAAGACGCTGCCGAGGCTGATCCAGCAAGCGCCGATGTTGCCCCGCTCCCGACTGCAACTGAGGCTGTAGCTGCTTTGGCTGTTGTACGCCGCTACTGCGGCGCAATAGAAGGCACTGGACTGTCTCTTGTGGACCGTTTGGACTATGTTGAGGACGCCGTGGTCAAGCAAGCGGTTGCTAATATGAAGCAGGCTACGCTGCTTCAGTACTTTCAGCGAACTAAATAAATACTTTGTTTGAAGCTTCATGTGAGTATCTATTGCGCCACAATTGGTTCATTGATTGATTTGCTCTAGTTTCTGACGCGTTTTCTGCGTGATTTTATATATCGAATTCTGGCTATATCGAACTATTTTGCGATCACCGCGCTGTTCGATATATCGAGGTTCGACTGTATTCATATTTGATTGGAAAAATAGATATTCGAAAATGTTTGAATATTTGGCTGCATAAGAATATTCGAATCAAATCAAATATATTTCTGGCTGTGCAGCAGCAAATACTGTTTTTAGCATTTGTTTCTATCTAATCTAAAAATATTGGGGTGATATTGTGCTGAATTTTGCAAAGATTTTGTGCTGCTAGCAAAATTTTGCCTGTAAAGCACACTTAGCCGCTAAGCGTCTAAACTATGCAGGAAAGCCAGCCTCACAGTTGCAAGGGGCACGGGTTTCCGTATAGCGAGGGCGCACTTTATTTTATTTTTTTTGCAGCGCCACGCCCAGTTCTGAGCTTATTGCTTGATAGCAAGCGCGACTAGCGACGACTGGCACAGGGTCAAATGCCTCCAAGATTACAATTATTTGATGCGCTATAAGAAGGCACAGGCTGGCAAGGACAGCTAGTGAGAATTACTAAGTTTTCCAAGTTAACATGAGCCAAATACACAACCTTTTAGTATAATGGCTTACTAGTCTAGTTTCTTAATGTTGACAATGCAATCACAATGTCCCAACATAACAAGTTAACCCAACTTGCTAATAAATTAATGTGCATATCATTATTCAGTTCGTATTTGAAAATTTTGATATTCGCACCCCCATATTTAGAAACTGTGTACTCAGTTTCACTTTTCTTTTTCCACTTAGCGTGGATTTTTAAATCTCCTACGAAGAAGGGGTGTGGCCGGTGCGATGAGCGCTCATAGTTTCCAGGATGTTGTCGACGTCGTGTGCTGCTCATGCACGGAAACATTGCATTTTTCTGATTCTAATGCATCAGCACGCAAGAATATGGCTTTTGAAAGTAGCATGTGATGCGGAGGACAACTTCGGTATGTCAGATTTCTGAAAGGAGTCTCGCTTTCTTCACCAAACTGCTTCTTCAGAGCTGCCGTGCGCCAATATGAAGATATCCTGCGTGTTCTAAAGGTCTCAGTTCTTATCTGCAGACAACATTCAGTTGGGATCATTTGCTGGCGGCCACGTAGCAAGTTGTTGAGCGCTAAAAGACTGGGATTTTACCTTGGCATCACGCTAGGGTTAGTCACTAGGATTAACATTTTCCTTTAAATCTGAAGAACCTTTTCACATAGAAAGATCATATTTGCTGGAGTATTGCACAGGTCCTTTGCATTGAAAATGTATATTCTGAAAATTTTTTGAAGTTTTTCTGTGTGAGGCAACAGTAATGTTTTTTAATAACTTTTTATTTTTTCCTGCCAAATATTTATTGAGATACTTCTTTCAAATTCTCTTTAATAACTGTGTTGTTTAGTACAGTTGGAAAGAGAATTTCTTCCTCTTCAACTTGATACGATATGCTTCAGTATCAAGCATCCTCTGTGATAGGAAGAAGGTATTTACTAGACTACCGAAAATCTGCTGTCTTTCCCATGGGCAAGAAAGTGTTAGTAACGGTAAGCTCTTGCAAATACGTCAATCGTAGTGAATTTGTTATAAACAAAAAATGCGAGGACACCTAAGCACTTCTTAAGAGTTGTGAATATGAAAGCATTAATGTCTAAGTGAACGCCGATTCGCATCCGTTGAGTTACGAACTCCTCAAGGGCAAGCGAGCGCGTTGAGATGCTTGGCGCATTTTTATTTGGCCTTATCAAGGCGCAGTTAGAAAGCAGGTGAGAGCTTGTGTGGAAAGGGAACGCGCAGATAACACAGGCTTCCGGGAGCGACAGCGAGGGTGATGTGGCCTGGCAGCGATGCCCTCTCCCCTCACGCAACACCCAGCGCACTGTCACAGCAGAAGGTGTTCCCTTTCACCCGCTCTACTCCATCGAGGCCCAACCTAGCAAGTGCAAGCAAGTGCAAGCAAGCGTCACAAGTGTGTGAGGCACGCTCGTGATGTGGCGTCACAGCCAATAGGAAGTTAGGTGCCGTTTCACTGCTACAGACGCCGCTGGCTTTTTCGCTCAGTGGGCCATTTGACACTTCCACATAAAAAATTGTTTTATATTGATTACTGCTGATTGAAAAATTTATTCTGTTCATATATGTGCACAGGTGCAGGTGAGCTTTTGCAGAACTACTTTGATGCAAGAAGCATATGAAATAGCTTGCCACTTAGCTGGGCCTTGTTACCAATATTGTCGCGAGACAGCTGTACCTTGCTGTGCTAGTGTCTGACACTTCATCAAGTTGTGCTCCTATTTCCGCATTGCTTCTGTTAACCTTAATTTTTGTTTTCCCGATGTATTAGCATTTACTTCAAATTGTTGCCACCTATAAACAATGTGCTTGACATAATAGGCTGTGATTGTGATCACTTCTTGTACTTTTATGTGCATGCGCTCGTGTGCAATATGCTGCTTGCATCTAGAAAACGTGGCACTGGCTTTCTTTGCAGTCTCTGTTTGGCCAGCCAACAGGAACAGGTCTCTTTGGCAGCACAACCGCAACAACACAGCCATCCACTGGATTTGGCACTGGTTTTGGGACTACATTTGGTGCTACAACACAGGTGTGAACATTGTTTCATCATAAAGATATTGTAGCCACACTGCAATACAAAATTGAAAAGTAAGCATGGGAAACAGAAAATGCATACATATTTAATTTCAGTGTGAAAAATTTTGCACACACTAAACGGCAACAACAAATAAAGGACAGAGACCAGCGCATAGTCACAAATGAGCTTTATTCCTCAAGCACCACAAGTACTGTATTTACTCGATTCTGATGCGCCCTCGATTTTAACATGCACCCGTTTTCTGTGAACCAAAAAAAACATATGGAAAAAGACGCCCTTGATTGTAACACGCACCCGTTTGCTGTGACCTAAAAGAAGAGTCCTGTACAGTACCGCACACCTCATTCTTTTATACAGAAATGCAACTTTCCCTCGTTTGGAAAAACAGATTTACTCCCAATACATTAAAGTTGCGATAAATAAAAAAGTGCAGTTTCGCCCGAAAGGCGAAGCATTGATTGCAATAGCAAATTAGTAGACAGCTATATGAAAAGTAAGGATAGTAGTTTTATCGACCGTATAAACTTGTCAGCATTTGCTTATTAATTAAATTAACAAACATGGTGTCACACGCGCACAAGCAAACATGAACACTTCTCACTCAATGACCGTGGAAACTGTTTATCGAAATGCTGGAGTGAGGAAGTGCGGCAGCAAGAGCAAGTGAATTGACTTTTGTGCGGCCTCTCTCTTCAACACGAACTAAGTGACGAGAATACAGCATGGTGCGCCTAGATGCGTAGACTCTGTCCATATCGCTGATTGCTTTCAAGATAGGGGCCGTGCTGCAGCACCGTATGCAGCAGCTGCCAGAGTAGAACGCCTCTCCTGTTTGTGCCAGTTCCGTACGCAAGTTTTGGGAACTCTGAATGCCTGTGATGTGGCCCGATTTCCATCCGTCTCCGCACACGTGATCACTTTCCTTTTAATTGCAGAATTATGAGGAACTCAGGCGTGTCTTCGCAGTCGGCACATCCATTCTGATAGAGCAAATGCAGAAAACAGAAAGACGGACTGTAGATTAACCTAAGCAGCTACCTAAGCACACGTACTACAGCACATGGAGAAAGTTATGGCAGCTAGACTCGAAGCACGTACGAGGCAGCCATATTGCAGATGGCCATATGGTAACATAGATTTAGGATCGTACTCGATTCTAATGTGCATACAATTGCTGGACCCGTTTTATCGGAAAAAGAGTGTGTGTTAGATTTGAGTAAATATGGTATACAGTAAAAGCTCGTTAATTTGAATTCCACGGGGATGCTACGAAAATTGGAATTATACAACATTCCAACTAATAAAAGTCAGAGAAAAAAAATGTTTCGCTTAAGGCGCATATATAGTCTGACGTAGAGTTTGCGCGCACGCACACACGCTACGTCATGTTGGCAAGAACAACGTCTCTTGGTCCGACATGCCCGATGTCTAGATGGCTCTTGCTCCATACGCGAGTTCATTGCAACGACTGCGCTAACCCACAATGCATGGCGCAGAGGAAAAAGGTGCCCACGCTGCTTCACCGACAGTCGCAGACAGCCGGTCTAAGTGTTCAAAGCAGTGCGCTCTGAAGGTAGCAGCTGATGGCGCGCTCGTCGTAGTCTAGAGGGGACGGTATTTCGGCTGGTGCAGCACAATTGGCGTAGGGTGACTGGCCACAAGCGGCGCGCGCAGAGAACGTCGGACGCACTTTTGCACAGCTGACGCTTGCCGCAGGAACAAAAGCTGCACTCTAAAATGCACTCGTGAAACGCACCATAACATCCGGCGATGTTGGTCTCCATATTACTTTCGTAGCTGCACCGGCTGCACGCTGCCGAGTTGCAAGACTGTAGCTGACTAATTCTCCGGACTTGGAGGGGACTGAAAAATAGTCAAATAAAAGAAGTAAGAAAAATCCGTGAGTCGCAAAATTGAACTTTATTCCAGCTAAACTGGACTGAAAAAGTCGCAGATGGTTCCTTGTTTTAAATTCCTGCTGCTTGCAGTGACGTCTGCTTGCATCTGTGCAAGCTTCATGTTCTCGTCATACGCACTAGACAATAATATTAGAGCATTGACTACGTCTTGCGTTGATGGTTGTGGGCAGCCAGATATGTCGTCGTCGGAGTCCGAGTCTCTTTGCGGTGGTGCGGTCACCTGGCACACGATCTCATCGTCTGTAAGCTCTGCGCACAACTCTATGTTGTTGTTGATTGCGGCAAACTGGTGAAAAGTGACAGCAGCAGGAAGGTCCATCCATTGCTGCGCAAGTCGGCAATCAACTGCTTGCCGGTGTCAATGTCTTCAGCGGTGCTGTTTGCCTATCTGGCGACGGGCTCTTCAGAGTTGCAAAATCCAGCATGCCTAAAACAATTTGCAATTTTCGAATGCTGAACAGCCTTCCAGGCATTCGCTAGCATGCCGAGTGCCCAGAACAGGTTCACAGAGTGCGTCTTCCCGTTGCCAAAGCACAAGAGTATGCAGTCAAGTAAACGGGCCCGGTAGTGCACCTGGAGGTATTTAATGACCCCTTGGTCCATTGGCTGGAGCACACTCGTCGTATTTGGCGACAAGAATTCAAGACGAATAGCTTGCAGGTTGCTTATGGCGCCTTGCGCCTCACTGTTGTTTGCAAAAATTAACACTTGCCTCTTCTTAGGCTCAAACATCCGGTCCAGTCGGCAGACTTAATCTTCAAACAACCTTTGTGTAATCCAGGCCTTTGTATTGCTGCTGTGCCACACAGGCAGGTTCTTCGTACCCTTAAAGCAATGCGGGTTTTTTGCCTTCCCTATCACTAGAAGGGGGCAGCTTCTCGGTGCCAACTGCATTTACCCCGACCATGGCAGTTACCCTCTCCTTGCCATGCTTCCCACCAGTGCAGGCGTCACTAGTAAAAGAAAGTGAACGGTCCGGCAGCATCCTGAAGAATAAGTCTGTCCCGTTACAATTGTCTGCAGGAGCATACTCTTGTATCGGGGCTTTCAACTTACTCGTCCGGTAATCCGTGACAGTAGATTGATCCACGGCATTGCTTTCCCCGCAATCTTTTTTGAAAGTGACTCTGTGCCTTTTCTTAAACCCACGTATCCACCCATCGGTGAACTTGGAAGTCCTGAATGCCCATTTTTAAAGTGAGCATCTCTGCTTTTTGCTTGAGCGTGTTGCCTGAAACGGGGAGGTTAGGAATCTTCTCAACCGTAGCTGCAGGGCCTCCTCAAGCTTCGGATGTTGTCCTTTCTAGTAATTTTCTGTAGTTTTGCAGAGTCATTGGTCGACTGCAGGCAAGATCTCTTTGTTTTTCATCTAATGGGACAATGTTTGTTTGGAGAGATTAAACTCCTTCGTGACGTCAACTTGGGTCTGTCCTTGCTCAGTAAGCCTGATGATGACTGCCTTCTTGTCCAGCATCACATCGAATATTTTCCGCGCTTCTTTGACACATTTGGTGGAAGTGGGTGAAGAGCTGGGGTCATGGTTTCGAAAACATGTTGGCGTTGCGCTGAATGAATGCCCGCAACTCACTGAAATAGCGATGATATGTTATATGGCGGCTAGTTATGGCAGGCAATGATTTCAGCTGCACTGTATTGGATAAATGCCGGCGGATCACTGCTGGATGAAAATGTGCGCAACACCACCTATGACACTGAAGCAAAACTGGTGGTGATGATGGTTATCGTGGGCATCACCTGGTGTTCATAGGTGGTGTCAAAAACTGGCCATGCATAACCGGTTTCAGACTCTCAAAATCGCTGCTGCTACAGGCTACAGGCAAAAGCACGGCCTTTAGGATCGGCGTTTCTTTCAACAGGCGTCACCATTGCCGCATGAGTATGGACGCCTCCTATACTTGCTAATTAAGTTACTATACTGTATATAGTTCTGGCGATTTCACAAATTAAAATCAGTTGAAGTCAGCACCTGTGTTGTATTCTTCCTTCAGTCCTCGTCTTTTGTGTGTGTGTGTTTTTTCCTTTGCTTTCGGCACACATATACAGTAGCCATATTTAATTGCTATAACATGGTGTGGAAGCATAGTAGTAAACACTTTATTTTGTTATATAGCAGATACGTTACATTGGCTGCTCATTGTTATATTTCTCATGTATTGTTAAATCCGGAATTTGGTTCGACTACATCTGGATTGCTGGATATTTATTAATGTTAAGATATCATTCAAGATAATGTAAGCTCTTGTGTATTTTTGAGTATAATAGCTGGCTGAAGACAATATGACCTTGCTGCTTTCCTTCAAGTAAGTTACTGTTTAGCTTGCCATTACATGTGTGCAGCCTGCTCTTGTCATGACAGTGTCCTTCTTCCTGCTTTTTTTTCAGCCAAGTGCTTTTGGGGTGCGGCCAGCATTTGGTACGGCCACCACATCTACGCCTTCCACCTTTGGGTTTGGCACTACAGCCAATACAGGAACATCGCTGTTTGGGGCCAAGCAGCCAGCTTTTACCTTTGGGTCGAACACACCAGCCTTTGGCGCCACGAACACAACAGGCTTCGGTATGTGATGACGCTGCCTGCATCAACAAATGTTGTCCTAAACTTTTGTCCTAAACAAATGTGAACTTGTGAGTAATTCATATCGATGCTCTATGTTTATAGCAGAAAGCACGAAGTAGTGTAAAGCCATTGGGACAAAGAGTCTGTTGATTTAAATCTGTATTGCCCTGTGGTAAAATATGTCTCTCATGAGGACCTTATGGGGAAAGAAGCCACCTATACTACTAGTCTGCACTTGTGCATTTGTGATGTACCATATATTGCCACGTATAAATTAACTCCAAATATAGATAAAATGCCCCTAACTCGGACCCCCATAAACAGAATAATAAAAAAGAAGTGCCAGGACCTAAGTACAGTAAAATATTGGTGATGCAAATTTCCTGAGGTCGTGCAAAACATTTGTATCATCAAAACTTACAAAATTGAAAAAAAAAAAAATTGTTACTTGTCAAGGATTGCCTTCTGGATTGCCTTCTGGAATTCGTCAAGGATTGCCTTCTGGAAGGTGTATTAATGTGCACACCTGTCCTCTCGAATATTCTTGCATGCCACTGCATGCCATAGCTCATTAAGAACAATGAATGTTTCTGTCGTTGTGGGTTGCCGCTTGTTATTGCTGCTGCGTTCATTGTCTTCATCCTCGCTGGTAAAAACGTCAGGCTGTGATGTGGAAACTTCCTCCGCAATGTCCTCCATGGTAGGCATACTGCAGGCCACCAGATCGTCATCCACTGTGACAAAATCTTTCTCTGTGCCATTCAATTCCCGAGCTCATTCCAATATTCAGTTTGAATTGCCAGCTCTTGCAGATTCTTTTCAGATGGCTTGCCAAATCCGCATTTCGCAAAACAGTTTGCGATCTTTGTTGGTGAGATGCGGTCCCTGCTCATTGTGATAAAGTGTCACATCTAGTATGCTGATGTTCAGTTCCTTGTCTTTTCATTCTAACTTCGCCAGTAAACGATGTGCCAAGAGGCTTAAAATAATATATGGCATTCCAAATGATACTCGCCTGGGAGTTCTTCACGTCAAGTAAGAGTGCAATCTTGTCAGCTTTCTCGCGCAGCTTCGTGCCATCGACATTCACTTCAGCTATGACCTCTTTAAACCATGTAAGGAGAACATCGTCGAGCTGCTCCTGATGAGCAGTTCTTGCCTCTTTAGCGTTGACACTGAAGCGTTGAACATTTTTCATTACAGTCGAACCTCGATATATCGAACAGCGCGGTGATCGCAATATAGTTTGATATAGCCAGAATTCGATATATAAAATCACGCAGAAAACGCGTCAGAAACTAGCGCAAATCAATCAATGAACCAATCGTGGCGCAATAGATACTCACATGAAGCTTCAAACAAAGTATTTATTTAGTTCGCTGAAAGTACTGAAGCAGCGTAGCCTGCTTCATATTAGCAACCGCGTGCTTGACCACGGCGTCCTCAACATAGTCCAAACGGTCCACAAGAGACAGTCCAGTGCCTTCTATTCTGCCGCAGTAGCGGCGTACAACAGCCAAAGCAGCTACAGCCTCAGTTGCAGTCGGGAGCGGGGCAACATCAGCGCTTGCTGGATCAGCCTCGGCAGCGTCTTTGTTTGGCCGCTCAGCAGTCACTTCTGCCGCGATCTCCACGTCTGTTAACTCCGCCACTGTTTCGGTGCTGTCGTCACCGCCAACGAAGTCCACAATGCACATGATGTGTGGCTCAGCACGGACAAAGCGCTCCAACTGGCTCCACGGCTGCCTCGATCACGCGTGCACGGCGGGGGCAAGCCTCGCCGTGCGCGCGTGATCGAGGCGGCTGGCCCCGCCGTGCGCGCATAGGTATGGCATAGGTGCGCGCGTGATCGAGGCGGCCGTGCTGGCTCCAAGCCGCCGCGTGTGTACGCCGCTACGTTCAAATGGCGGCAGCTGTCGTACGCAGCAGTCTGGAACGCCGATCGCGCCGCCGCTATCTTCGAGAGTGTTGCGGGAAAGCTCGCCTCCTGTCAACAGAGCGCACTTGGTCTGGGGCGGCGGAGTTCGATATATCCATTTTACATCTGGCCCCGTTCGAAATAAAGAATTAAAAATGCATGCGATTTTCCATGTGATATAGAAATTGTTCGATATACGCAATAATTCGATATATCCGTGTTCGATATATCGAGGTTTGACTGTATCTGGTCATGTTAAACGATTGTGTACAGGGTGGTTGGCGCCAAGCCAGACTGCTTGGCGAGGTCAGTCCTTTTCCTCTTTGGATCTTTGCCCTCCTTCTGCAAAATGTCTAGTTTCTCCTTGAATCCCAGCAGCTTTAGCTTTCATGGTGCAAGCAGCTCGCTTCGATTAGTGCACGAACCAAATCGCACAAAGAGAGTGCAGGAGACAAACTACTGGTGTGCAAATGCGTCATGGGGACTACCAAAGGTGAGAGAATAGCGAGCCAAGTGAGCATCACAAATAAAAAAAAAAAGGAAAGAAACCCAGGTCGGTTCAACATGGCGGGGGAAGCGCACACCTGCCCTCACCCCTCATAGAACGAACCGACGGTCTGTCAAAGGCCTGGTGGCTAAAGTCATGCTCTCTCATGCTTCCTACCTTGCTACTCTCTGTGTGTGCTGTGCACAGTGTGTCCGCTCAATGGGGGGACTAATGAGAGATTGCGCAGCTGCGTGGTGTAATCGCGTGGCGACTACAGGCACTCGAAATCTCACTGCGCTGGCCGTTCCGCTGGCTTGCTGCTGCTGTGGCTTGCGCATTTGTATGATGATTGGCTGTGGTGTGGCAACTTGTTCGGAACAGCCGATGTATTGCACATTCTGCACAATGCACTTCCGCCGGGGAATATTACGAATTTGTATTGCACCAAAATTTGTACCAGCCGTGATGGTACAGTCAAACCTCGATATATCGAACACGGATATATCGAATTATTGCGTATATCAAGCAATTTCTATATCACATGGAAAATCGCTTGCATTTTTAATTCTTTATTTCGAACGGGGCCGGATGTAAAATGGATATATCGAACTCCGCCGCCCCAGACCAAGTGCGCTCTGTTGACAGGAGGCGAGCTTTCCCGCAACACTCTCGAAGATAGTGGCGGCGCGATCGGCGTTCCAGACTGCTGCGTACGACAGCTGCCCACATCGGTTGCGCCGAGGGCGCCATTTGAACGTAGCGGCGTACACACGCGGCGGCTTGGAGCCAGCATGGCCGCCTCGATCACGCGCGCACCTATGCGCGCACGGCGGGGCAAGCCGCCTCGATCACGCGCGCACGGCGAGGCTTGCCCCCGCCGTGCATGCGTGATCGAGGCGGCCGTGGAGCCAGTTGGAGCGCTTTGTCCGTGCTGAGCCACACATCATGTGCATTGCGGACTTCGTTGGCGGTGACGACAGCACCGAAACAGTGGCGGAGTTAACAGACGTGGAGATCGCGGCAGTTGTGACTGCTGAGCGGCCAAACGAAGACGCTGCCGAGGCTGATCCAGCAAGCGCTGATGTTGCCCCGCTCCCGACTGAAACTGAGGCTGTAGCTGCTTTGGCTGTTGTACGCCGCTACTGCGGCGCAATAGAAGGCACTGGACTGTCTCTTGTAGACCGTTTGGACTATGTTGAGGACGCCGTGGTCAAGCAAGCGGTTGCTAATATGAAGCAGGCTACGCTGCTTCAGTACTTTCAGCGAACTAAATAAATACTTTGTTTGAAGCTTCATGTGAGTATCTATTGCGCCACGATTGGTTCATTGATTGATTTGCGCTAGTTTCTGACGCGTTTTCTGTGTGATTTTATATATCGAATTCTGGCTA
Source organism: Dermacentor andersoni (assembly GCF_023375885.2). Taxonomy (NCBI): domain Eukaryota; kingdom Metazoa; phylum Arthropoda; class Arachnida; order Ixodida; family Ixodidae; genus Dermacentor; species Dermacentor andersoni. The sequence continues at coordinate 10,465,007 of NC_092817.1, forward strand.
TATCGAGCTATTTTGCGATCACCGTGCTGTTCGATATATCGAGGTTCGACTGTATTACCGGTGTCTACTGTAATGAGAAATTTCTTTGGAAAGGGAGGGGAGATGTTGTCAATGTCTCAGCCCCTGTCTCTAGCTTCAGTTAAAAACTGGGTTTCATCAACTTTTTGTTGCTGCGATGGATAGAGCCTTTGATGTCACTGTTGCCAATGCTGTCTTGTCTGAAGGCTAGCCAACTCTAGTGTTGGCAGAATGGAGAATTTTCCAGACGCCCCCGATCCATGTTGACTGGTGGCTTCACTATGCATCCTTTACCATCAGCACCTAAGTACCGCTGTTTGTATGCTTGATTAAAGTTTTCCGTGATGTCAACATGTTGTCTCTACTTTCACCGCATCAGCACTCAGCACCTAGCTCAGGCCTAGCTGGAAAGTGTGACAGGTCACCAGCCATTTTGAGAAATTTGCCCTTGAAATATTTGTACAGTTGATGTCAAAGGTGGTGAGTTGGGCGAGTTGATTATACATTGCAAAATGATTATTACGGTAGAAGATGCATAAAAAAAAAAAAAAAAGAGGGTACAGGATGCATAAAGCATGTACCCCTTTTCTTTGTCTGTCTTCTACCACAAAAATCATTTTGTACCAGTGGACTGCAACGGTGATTGGGCATGGGATCATATGCACTGGCTGAAGTGACGGCCACGTGCATGAAATGGAGTTTGGGTCTTTGGGTGATCAGCCGACAACTACTGTGAACGCTTATTGAGTTCATGTGTGCACTTAGTGGATGGAATGGTGTAAGCTCGTGTGTGGGCATAAAGCCAGTGAGCATCTGAGTTTGTGCAGCATAGCCTGAACTGACAGTGTCGTGGAGTCTAGATCATATGTATGTAGTTCCCCCACTTTGCGTTGACCCATGGCGCACACTAGGCTGTGCAATGGGGAAACGTGAAATGCAAGTTCAAGTGCAACCTTCATGTTCAGGAAATTTCAAGTTAATGAGTACCACATTGAGCTAAAGTCTGTAGTCAAGTTTTCCACTGGGCTGGCACTCTAAAAAACAACGAAATCGATTTTACTGTTGCAGTGAGTGTTTTTATTTCTGACAGACTGCCCTATTATTCGGACATTTCCATCGTATTGTCTGTGTCTTAAAAATTGATTGGCAACTGTAAACGTGTTCATATTCAGCCGCCATTGGTTGTGACATTTTGCATAGCAGTCTGCGCCCGATAGGTCAACACTGCATGAAGTTTTGCTGACGGACATTATTAGCATACCTGCCAACTCTTCTGAATTTTCCGTAAAATGTACTAATTTCGAGCAGTCTTACAATTTTACGAATCTTGCTAGAAATCTTACGGAAAACATTTTATTTGCGAAAAAAAAAAAGTGAAAATGTAGTAAAACCACATTCTGACACCTTGTGCCACCACGAGAGGGCAATACGTATACGTGGTATCACGTGGGCATGAAGGCAAGAATTTAGGTTTGAAATTTAGTGTTAGAATATCAGTTGTTATGGTATTCAGTGAAAACAGTGAACAGACAGTGGCAATATAGGGACAGGAAATATCTCGGGTAAGAGAATATAAATACCTTGGTATATGGATAAACGAAGGCAATACATATATGGAAATACAAGAAAAAACAATAGCAGTAAAGGGGAAGAGAAATGCAGCCATAATGAAGCACAGCGCTATGGGGATACAATAGGTACGAGGTGCTCTGGGGTATGTGGAAACATGTAATGGTTCCGGAACTTACTTTTGGAAATGCGGTTGTTTGCTTGAAATCAGGGGTACAATCAGGACTCGATGGGAACCAAAGGTCAGTGGGACGCCTCGCATTGGGTGCTCACGGTAAGACTACAAATGTAGCTGTGCAGGGTGATATGGGCTGGACAAGTTTTGAAGTGAGGGAAGCTCACAGTAAAATTGATTATGAAGAACGACTGAGGAACATTGAAGAAAGTAAATGGGCTGGGAGAGTGTTGAGGTATTTGTACAGGAAAAACATTCATTCAAAGTGGAGGAAAAGAACTAGGAAGCTTACCAGCAAGTATGCGGCCTGTAGGGTGGGCAACACAACAACAAAGATCGTCAAGTGGAAAGTCTGAGAGGCTGAAATAATCTCATGGCTGGCGGCAACGGAAAAGAAATCTGCCATGAGTAAAAAGGGACACTAAAGGTTACTATGAAGTCAAGTTAATGTGATAAAGCAATGCTCTAGAACGTCTAAAGCGTCAATATAATCGCGAACAGAGCTTTAGTAACCGAGAAATTGAGGTAAATGCATGACACGATTTGAGACCCCACAGCGACATTCCGGTACTAGCCCGATGACAAAGGCACTCCTCATCATAATTTATGTCTCTAGTACTCAACTACTTGTATTAAAAAGATCATTTCATTAGGTTATAAGACTGAAGAAAATGCTACTTGTCTACTTCTGTTCGATTCTAAGAAAAAATAACATTTTAAAATACCCTTCAGTAGTATAGGTGGTCAAAAGGTTTCGTTTTCGTTTGACTCTGCACACTCGACTCTGCGCTGTGTGCGCTTTGGAGTTTCAGTTGTTCTTTATCGCGTAGTGCTGCGCTGGTTATGCTGGCTCGCGAAACTTGCATTTGGAACAAGCAGCGAGAATGCCACGTCCATGTGATGTCGTGGGATGCACGAACGGTCTGCGGAACTCGGCCAAGGGCAGTTGCAGCGGCGAATCCAACATTACTTATCACTGTGTGCCAACGAGTTAACCTCTCCTGTCTAAGTGGTTAAGTGTCATACCGCTGCCACAGTGCGTTAGCAAAGAGCCGAAAAATCGCATTGTGTGCTTGCTGCACTTTCGTCCAGAGGATTACGAGTTCAACGCCAACTTAGTGAAGTCGTGTGGAGTGCCTTTCAAAGCAATGCTTTCCCGTAGCGCTGTTCCGTTGATCTTGCCTGCATTCTTCGAAGCGCAAGAACAACTGCAGGTCGAAGATGGGGTGGTGAGTGCAGCATTTGGTTTTCACGAAAAAAAAAAAACTACAAATGTGCGAATATGTACAGCCATGACATACAGTTGCTGTCGTAGTAGTACGCAATGATGCCGGCAGCATGAGCCCTCAGCAGCAGGTCACATTCATCAGTGCTTAAATCACTGAAGTCGAGCCCAGCATCGCGAGTCAATGTGTTGTTGTGAGGGTCGTCCATTGCAACGAGTGTCAGAGTTGGCGTCATAAAACCAAGAACCAGCTTATCGTCGTGCGCTTTCCCTTCTTCTAGCCACCATAGTTCCGCTTTCGCATTGCTGTCGGCTCTGTCTTGGCTCTCTTTCTAGCCGCGCGTTTGCGTTTTGCGAAGAAAAGCCGTAGCGCTGTCTGCGGGCGCCGTTTTACTTACCGGCGGCGCAATGTCACTATGAGACCATGACGTCACCACTCCTCGATCAAAGGGCGGGTGATTTTAACTGCGCTAGAGGTACGCGGATGTTTCAGAAAGCATTTTCTCTTAAAATAAGTCTCTTCTTCGTATGAAACAAGCGTTTCGAGGTGTCTGGGATGGTATTTGAACAGTCCACATTGACTTAATATTAACCTTTAGTGTCCCTTTAAGAAAAAAAAAAGCAATCAGGAAAGAAACAATTTATGATAACCCAAAGGGAAGCTCATTGCTTTTCGAAACGAGATCAGGATGCCTTAGAACACGCACCTATACACCAGAACAAAGAAAAAAATTGAGTGGTGCCATTTTTGAAGCGCGGTGGCGCCACCTGCTGCTCTAACGGTTCCGAGCTTCCAAGCGAGGCGACCGCAGATAGACGCAGTGCTTGCGCTTTGACATTTCTTTGAAGTCCTCATGAAGGACGGGATGGTGAATTTTAGCTAGCAAATTTAGTTAGTGAACTTCAGCTTCTTGGCAAGATTGTGCTGCAAATTGGAATGGCTGTGGCAAGCGCAATGTGCGCAGGCGGAGCGGATCGGAAGTCCGTGTTACCTTTGCATGCGGAAACATTGCTTCTGTGGTTATTCCACTTTGATTTGCACGTCTGACAATACGTCATGAACTAGTAAAAGCCTTGCAGTACGCGATATACTTGACCTCCGCGTTCTAGTGCCTGGAAAAATCTCGTGGCCCGCACCTTGAAAACAGGAAGCATACCGTAGATTCGAGTAAGCGTAGCGCACGTGCGCGGATACCCAGATGTGTTCATTTTTTGTCTCGGGACGGTGGAATGAATGAATTAAAGAATGGATTGGTGTGGAACGAATTAAGATTAGTTCAGTCGTGTCGGATCTACTGTGCAATGCATGCATACTTCTTTAACAAACATCGCCGCTCTTGCCCTCTGGCCAATAGTTACGATAAGCCACACCAACCAGCTTTCACCCGTGAAGGTTTCAAATAGTTTCTGAAAGGTATTGCGAAATTTCGTGGCCACTAACGCCAGTATACAGAATTCAATCTGTTACGCATGAGTTCGATTGTCATGAGCGGCAGAACTTTGTAGCGGTGCGGACACTTTCGTGGCATTTACTTGTGAATCAGGTGCGGAGTTCTATGGCGAGAGCTGCTGTACGAAGCCCACCTTAGGCCTTTGTGTAATTGAGGCTCATAGACAGACACATACACATAGAGAGACACACACAGATACACACATACAGAGACAAAAGGACATGCACGGCTGAATATGCGACAGCGGCACAGCTCTCGACGTACATCGTGTTCGTCGCAAACGGTGCTCTGCAATCTGCTTCGTTTTCGCTGGTTACTTGCACATCCATATATGATGCAGTGACGCCCCGATGATGTTCGGTACTCGGATGTTGCGGGCACAGACATATCTACACATTGAACACCCCGTAACGCACAGACGCTACATGCACGCGAATGCGTCTTGGCAGCTCGGGGGACATGGCGGCTGGGTTCTGGAGTCCATCCGGTTCGAGACTATCATTCATGTTCTGGTCTATAAAGCGAGGTACAGTGAAACCTCATTAAACCGTAGTTGGCCGGAGCTCGGAAAAAGTACGTACTAAATGGCAGTACTGTTTAACCGAAATCGGAATGTTTAACCTATCGAAAAAGTGTGATGAAAGGGGAAAAAAAGATGCAGTATTTATTCACTTTGCGTGACAGTGTTATTTTCGTTTCATGCCGCGATGGCCTAGCACAATGACAGCGGCCTCAAACTTACTGAAGCTGCGTGCCAGCTTTTCAGCCAGCCCCCTCTTCTCGGCAAATATTCACATGGCACAGTCCTCGTTGACGTTACGTAATCTCCGCGCACACGTGCGGTAGCACTGCAGAAGTCGCGGGGCGCCTTTTTCATTGCGGGGTGCTGTTTTCGTCACGATGATTGCACTCATGAGGCTGACGTAACGCACAGCTTCTACCACTGTCGGGCCTCAATCGCCCATGCTGTTGCTTACCGTGTCGTCCTCATCACTGTCGCTAGTCGGCACTTCGGCAACAACAGGGACAACGATGGCGAAAAGTCGAACCTTGTAGCCAACATCTCATCGCGGTCGCAGCAGCGCTGCCAAGCAACTTCTTCGCATTCGAAATGCCACACACCGTAGTCAACAGCAGATTCCTGTCGTGTGCCAGCGCCGACTTCTTCGTGTGACGTTCAATAGCACGGATGATGTCTAATTTTTCTTCTATGCTGAGCACCCGGCGTCTTTTTTATCCGAGCTGCGGCATGACGCGAGTCCTCGCTTGCACGACGCCACAACGCTCTCTGGCACGGCGTCGAAATAGTGTTGATGTTGATGTGGCTTCACGCGTGAACGCACAGGGCGCTTGGAGGCCGTTGTTTCGATCTCTGAGGCTTGTTCTGCCGGGCTGCCCGATGGAGCCGACACACCGCCGCGTTTGCGTGACGAAAAGTGGAAACGCCACGTTTTAACCGATGCGTACACAATAAGCTGGTACGGTTTATGCGGATACAAAACACATTATGTTCAATGGCCACCGAGTCGGGGATTTGACTTTACAACATTTAAAACGAAACTACTGTTTAAGCGGGTACGGTTTAACGAGGTTTTACTGTATAAGAAGGAAGAAGAAGCATGTGCTTGGCTGCGGTAAAGTAGGGAAACGATGGAACATGTTCCATTAGAATGTGAAGACATCTGCCCAGCAGTCGATTTAGGCACCACTGGCCTCCTTGATGCCCTTGGGTTCAGCGAGATCAGGGGAAAAGTAAACATGTCTGCAATAGAGATTAGTAAGAGGCGATTGGAAGATTGGTGCTGTCAGGGTTGTAGGATGATCTCATCGCTGGCATCCAGTTGTATGCTTTGTAGTCGGGCATGAACTATGTGGTAGCTGGCCCATGCCGTCGTCCAACTCACCCACGCTTGGGACGTGGTTGTAGAGAGGAACTTGCTCTCATCGAGAACTAGGAGTACAGGGTTTATTTACAACACATTAAAACATGATATACATTTCAACAGTCTAGCGTGACTGCAAAAAGGAGCACAAAGCACCAAGCACACTCCTAGCAGCCGACAAACTGCTGCTTAAAAAGCCTCTGTCCTCCCTATATCCCTAGGGAAGGGAAAACTGCTGTCCAACCTTCGTCCAATCGGACCGTTCACGGTCGTTGGGGTGCAGTCGACCCGACCCGCCTTTGAGGGGGAGGGCTCACACACTTACATACGCATTTTGGATTCCTAGAACCCACCGAGTTGGGCGGGTCCTCGTAGCCAGGTTGTCACGCTTGACCCCAGCCGGTGCCTTTTAATTCCAGAGCTGACTTCTCCGGTAGCTGCCAGGAGCGTCAGCAGACTGTGACGAATCCTGGGGCCCGAGGAAACGCACTTCAAAACACCCTTTGTTAGAGAAGCTCTCTTGCTGCAAATAGACCATGAAGGTCACGGCAAATCGACCAACAATACACGGTCCGCCAAACGTGGTCAGCCCTGCTGCCATCGACTCGACGAAGGAGGCGCATGGTAGATTAACTTTGCTGTGGTCTCGAGTTCTCTGAAGAAAGTGCATGGTCGGTTAACTTTCCTGCTGTCGCTGGTTCTCTGAAGGACGCCACCCCAGCAGAATGATCGAAACTACTGCAGCGGGCTGAGATAGGTTTGCAGAGCAGTACCCCTGCAGGCCGATCGTAACAGTGGAAGAAAAGTAGGGAAATGACAGAAAACGGGTACGTACAGTAGCAAAGTTCGCAATAGGTGGTCATTAAATTTGGTTGTGGGAGTTCATATTGTTTTTTTCTTTTTCTTCTTTAAACCTAGGTAGGACATTAGATAGTATAATAGCAAGAGCTTGATGGCGCAACCCACCGCCCCATTCCAACGGGGACGCTCATTACCTCCATCCGTACATCCATCCATCATCATCAGCAGCTGCAAGGTTGTAGGGACTTCTGTCGTCTACTAGGGGGGTTACTAATCCATATACAAAGCTCGATGATGTCGATAGTGCCTCCGAAAACTTGTTGCCATGCTGTTGCCTTTGTTTGCACGGGCGCGCTGGTTTAGACATTAGTCACTGCAGTGTTGGCCTCCCCTTTTGTTTGACTAGCTGCTGCGTTGGATGCAGTGCGACTCCAGCTTGTAGTGGCTTCGCAGTTCAATGGCGGGCTCGGAGCCCCGACAGTACTTCCAAGTGTTTTTGAAATTGTACACGGCAGAATTTCCATGCTTCGTGCCGTCGAAGAAAGGGGAGAAGTTGAGATTCTGCACCACATGTGCCCGTGATGTGAACATTTTGCATGACGGCAAGTCCGACATCAAGGTCCACTTCGCTTCGAAAAAGCACCAGGGATTTGTGCGAGCCGCGGACAGCCAACCAAGCCTAGCAAATTTTGTACGCAGCGACAATGACCTCGGTGTGATTTGTGCAGAATGCCTCTTCACTGCGTTTTTAGTTGAAGACAACATCGTGCTGAGTGTCAGCGATCATGCCAGACTGCTTTTCTGGAAGATGTTCCCCAAGTGCAAAGAAGCAAAACTCTACGCCTGTGGACGAGCAAAGATGATGTCAATTGTTTGGGAAATGGCTGCCAACGCGAAGACCCCTTTGTTGGGTTCCCTAAAATAGCAAGTATTTTCGATCGCCGTGAATGGCAGTAACAATAGGGATGCGCAGCTTTACCCTATTGTTGCGACATAATTTGTTAAAGAAACAAGTAGTCGAAAGCCGCCTTCTTTGCCTCGGTACAATCCAAGAGGAAGCGACAGGTCACAAGGCTGCAAATCTGGTTCTGGACAAGATGAAGTCTCGAAATTTGGCTGTGTGAAACCTGTTGGCTAGGTGTTCGGACAATGCCAGTGTCATGATCGGCAATAAAAACAGTGTTTCTACTGTATTGAGAGAGGCTCAACCAGGTTTGATAGGGGTTGGTCGCCCGTGCCATCTCATCAATTTGGCCGTCCAAAACGGAGCTTCATGACTTCCTGTAAAGTTTGATGAGGCGTTGGTTGACATTTTTTTTTTTTACCTAGAGAAAACCTCGAAATGGAAAGATAGAAGAGTTCCAAAAAATGCATGGTGCCGAGGTCAGAAAGATGTTGAAGCATTCGCCGACACATTGGCTGTCATTGGGAAAGTGTTTAAAGAGGCTGCTCGACCAGTGAAAACCACTATTCAGCTTTTTCTTTATCTGAAACAAAGCAGTGCAACAAGCAGAGCTTGTTTTTGGAGTCATACCAAATTCCAAAGACTTCCTCACAAACTCCCAAGAACCCTGCACTGACCCCAAAGTCTGCTACACATCTTCACAAGACTGCTGCAGGCCTTGGGAAAAAAAGCACCGATGGCGATGAACTCTCGCTAAAGAAGAAAGGAGCTCATTGTGGACCTCAAGCAAAAAAACTGAAACTTCATACCAAGGATTCTGGAGAAGCCTGCTAATGCGACCCATGAGGAGAACCTGTATTATTTTTTTGTCATTGGAGCTAAACAGGGCATGCAGTCTTTTTCTCCAAAATGTTATACTGCTTTCTGATTTGAGAAGGCAAACTGCCTTCTTCAGGCACAGGCTCCTCAGATTCACGTACTGAGGGGCCTCTCGGAACCACTTTTTCGAGGATTTCCTCACTAGATTTGTGCGCCCAGGTGTTGTCAAGGCATGTAATTCATTGCTGAAAGTTGACTATGGAGCTGCTGAGAACCAGAAAGGTGATGAAGACATAGTCATTGGCAGCACAACCTACTCTGTGGTTGAGACATTGAGCTGCATTGTGAGAGAGCAGTTCTTCTCTGCTGTACGTCTGTACTTTACGGCAGCATACGATTACATTCGCCACAAATTCCCGCTAGAAGACTTCAATCTCAAGATGGCTGAAGTTGCTCAAGTACAAGCTCTAGAAACTGCTTCATTCAATAGTGTACGTCGTTTTATTATGGCGTCCCCTGCTATCCTGCCCCAGCAGAGTGGCGAATCAAAAGACGATGCAATCGACGCACTTGAAGTCGAGTTTGCCAACTTGCAAGCATATCAGGTTCGAGTCGACATATTGAATGAGCCAAGGTGTGATGTGCAGTGGTCGTAATTAGGAAGCGTTCAAAGTATTGACAGATCACTCGGGTTCCACAGAATTTCAATGGTTATGCTGGGTATTCTTTCCATTCCCCACAGCAGTGCTGAATGTGAAAGAATATTCAGCACTGTGATCAAAACTCCAACGTAGTTTTGCTCATCTGTGTGTGAGAAAACACTCGAAAGTCTGCTGATGGTCAAGGGGCACCAGAGTGGTACTTGGTTTGAGCAAACCTACACGGAAAAGTTTCTAAAGCAGGCAAAGTCGGCAACAGCAAAATCATTGCAAAAATAAATTGTGCACGAGTGGAGTTCTCGCTCTTTACTCTTCAAGACATGGATTTCACTTGCAGTTGTGAAAACATGAGGAAGCTTGTCATAAAAGGTAACTCCATAAAAAAAAAAAAAAAAAAGCTGCCGTGCACACCCCCCCCCCCCCCCCCCCGCAATAGTTTTACGAATTTCCAATTCTTCAGGTTGGCAAGTATGTTATTAGCGAAAAAGCTTGACTATGCTGTGGTGTAAGGTAGCAAAGTCACATTGAACAACAACAACATTGCTGAGGACAGTTTTGCTCATGCTGAAGAAATTCATCAGTTGTGAAATGTAAAGAAATCTAAAAAGACATGCATTGTTTTATGCCATCATAATAAACACAAAAAGCGGCAGGACTTTCAAAAAGTTCAAGAAATGGAATCGGGCAGTCTTTTGAGCAAAACTGGGCTTCCTGCTGAGTGTAATTAATAGTACTTGATTCAGTTGTTCATGGCAGCATGCATAGCAAATGGACAGGTTCATTTGCCAATTTCATTAAGTGTTACAGGGCCCCTTTAAGAGGATGTGTATCTGGGCTCCTTATTGTGTCTGAACACTTTTCTAAAGCATCTGAGGTTCTCTTAGGCTGCTGTGATTGAGTATCCAAGCTGTAGTTAGCGCTTGTGTTGCATGCCGAACGCCTGCCATGTGTAAGCATGTCGGTGTAATGAGCCAGTTGGGCCACTTGGCTGGGGTTCATTCTAAAACGGTGTCTTAACACTAGTTCAACAGAGCACAGCAACCCTTTGAAAGGGTCAGTTTCTCACCACCTGGCCTTACAGTGCAATGTGTTTGGCAGTGTCCATGAATTTGGCAGGGCAAGAGAGTTGTTTAGGCGCAAGGAACAGTTAAAGACAAATTCAGCGCTGTGTAAGTTCTGGGAAAAGTTTCTGTTATTGACTTTAGACAGCTGAAATTTACAAAAAATATTTAATCGTGTGTGCTGGTTGCAAATACACAATTGGCCTTTTTTCTAAGTCAGTACAAAAAAAGTTAAAAATTTTCGGGTGTTATAAATTTGGGAGGTGAGTTGCAAAAAATGTACTGCAGCGAGAGAGCTGAAATTAAGCAGGTATGTTTCTTAATGTCCAAAAAATTCAACTTGGGATTTTATTGTTTGCGTTTATGTTTTAGATGAAGTTATGAAATTGCAAGTGTGAATTTTTGATCTTTATTTGGGATTTCTACAATATTTCAAAATGTTGCTGTGTTTTTAAAACATTATGTTATTGTGCTTGTGCACTCTGACTCTGTAGCATTAAGCCGGGAAAAAAAAAATTAATAAGAAAATTGAATGAGTAGGATGCAGACAGTGCCGCTCCCAAAATTTGTCACTTGCAAAAATAATTTTTTGAGGAAAATGCAAGAAGCTATAAAGAGTGCAAAGATATACATTTCATGCTACAAAACTAGGTAGGTTTCTTGTGAAGCAGCATTGAAGGCTCACTTTTGGCAGAGTAGCAAGCCGGAAAGATGCTGCTTCAAATGAAACCTAGATTGATAAGGGGTTTTGGAATGGTGAACTGCACAAAATAAGTCATTTTCATCATTGCAGCAAGCATAAACGGACAAGGGCTAGTGAAGAACACTCGAGTGAGCACTCGCCAACTTGGCCAGTTTGCCATTCTAATGAAGTCATTTTCAGTACTTTCATGGGTGAAACTGAGCATCTTCTAGGGTAAATGCAGTATATTTTCCTCAAGTACCCATTGTTCTAAGCTAGCTTTTTGCCAGCAGGTCCACCCTAATATGTAGATAAGAATGAAAAAAAAATTGAAAATTCAATTTTTAAAAATCTATTTAATCCAAGATTTTCCCCCTTAATGTAAGATTAGCGCAAGTTCTTTTCATCGAGTAATATTTTGGCAGTTGTCAGCTTACCTCCCATCACATTGCACAAAAAAGAACTTGATTATGTTGTGGAATATCGAGCTCACAGAACTTGACTTGGTTTTCTTGACATGTGCTTTTGGTTTCTATGCCAACATATCTGTCTTTGCATATTATTTTGAGCCAAGGGCTTCAGTGTGCTTTTCCCAATAAACCTTCGGTTGCAAGTCAGTGCTCCTATCAGCTTTCCTCAGTTAAAAAGTGTCAGTAGCTTGCAACTACTCACACACTTTAATTCCAGGAGGCTTTTCTACGACAGGCACTTCAACAGGTGGCCTCTTTGGTGCGGCCAAGACGACGCCGTCCTTTGGAACCAGCACCACTCCTGCATTTGGCAGCACAGGCTTTGGCACCACCCCCGCTTTTGGCACAACGGGTACCCTTGGCACTACTGCCACCGGGGGACTGTTTGGTGCCAGCACTGCGGCAAAGCCTACTGGCTTTAACTTTGGAGGCACAACTACTACCACACCTTTTGCAGGTGCGTCAGCGTTTGCTGAAGGGGTGTTCTGACCAGGAAAAATAGCGTAATAGACACAATGCAAAGAACGGACAGACAACAGTGCTGATTAACAATCATATGTTTATTTTCCAAGCTGCATTCTATAGCAGCCTTTCAAGAAGTGTTCGTTGGGCTGTTTCCTGCTCAAGTGATGAACCAACCAGCCTGAATACATGCACTTCTGCAGTGTTTCAGAGCTGATGCATTTCCTTAATTATTTTCTAGGCACTGACGTGTTCCATACTTGCCTTGGTCAAACGCGTGTTGCCTTTTATGTATTTGTCTGTAGTATGCTAAACTGCTTAATTATATGTATCCAGCTTGCAAAGTCAGTAGTTTTGTGTTGTCTCTACGTCTCTAATAATATTTGTTAACGTCTGTGGCCTCTATTCTATCTCAACTGGAAAATTTTCTCTACTCTTCGTCCATTGTAGTGTGGTTCAGACCACAGACCATGTGTCTATGGTACAGAAGCCCGTGAACCTCATTATAACAAAGCTGAAGAGCGAGCCAAGATTACTTGGTTATATCCATTACTTTGTTAGATCCGTTATTGCCCTTAAGGGGTGACGTGGCTTTGAAAATCAACTTCTTTATTCATGGATTTCGATGAAAACTGGCACAAATGTTTAGAATGTCTCCCTGATGCTTCCATAAAAGTTTCAGAGCGATATCTTGAGAACGTTTTATTGAATTTTATTGAGCAGAATTTTCTTCCTCGAACTTTCTGGAGAGCCTGGGGGCCTTAAATAACATTATAGAAGGCTTGTTAAGTATTGACTGCATAGCTAAATGCGTGCTGAACGTTGTGACATTCTTGCCTTCCTTTCTTTCGTGACACAAATTTTTTGGAGTGTCGTTTTTTTATGTTACCTTTGCATCAAGCACACTTTTGGGGTAGACCAATAGCCATATCGTAAGCTTACAGAGGGTCAAGATAGGAAAGCGAGAATGTCACGACCTGCACTGTAGCCCAAGGAATGTGACGAAAAAAAAGGGGGGGAATATGCTAAACATTAACAAAGAAATCAGCTTCAGAAACTGAGCAAAAAGGCAAAAAAAAAAAAGTGTTGAGAGAACGGCTTTCAAAGTTTCACCTTCTTTTCAGTTCTCTAAAAGGCACCAAATTTGTAGTCTTTGGGGTGTTTTGTGATGTGGGGCTTCTTGTACATGTGGCCTCTGGTCTGGTGCGCTTCCGCCCCCCTCCCCCCCTTTTTTTTGTATAAGATTCTTTGCTGCTGCTATACAAAGAGCATGGTGCCTGGGTTTCAAACCAAGTGAGGTGCAGAACTCTGTGTAGGCATGAATATAGTTCCAGTGTTGTATCTGCAGGCTGCCTGATTGATAGCAGTCTCCACTACAATCAGTGAGGCATTTTTTTCTTTGGTAGAATTGACCATGTTACTAGATGAAGGCTCCGAGTGTCAGCAGCCTTCCAAGTCATCTTCACTTGACAGTGACTGTGGAACTTAGAATCAGAGAGTCAGTGATAGATATGCAGTTGCTAGGTGCTATGTAGAATTGTACTTTTGTATGATGCCTTGATCGCTTCTGCAGCCAGGTGTCTGTGCCAGCCCAAGGGGCCTACTGAACAGAGCTCATGATGAGGTTCTCTTTATGAAGGGGTGGTATGATAGACATTGTTACAAGCTATCCTGACAATATGATAATATAGAGTAAACGCACAATATGCTTGGTTGCGGGTCCAAGGTGCCGATGTGTGAAATGTGTAGCTGCAGATACAAGGAGTCGACACTCGATGCGCTTATTCGTGCAGTCCAAGGTGCTGACACGCGAAATGCCTAGACGCGGGCTCAAGGAGTCAACGCTCGATGCGCGTAGTCGCACAGTTGGTGGCGCCGATGCACAAAATGCTTAGGCGAGGGTTCGAGAAATCTGTGCGTGATGTGCTTGATTGCCAAGTCAGAGACTCCTCTGCGCGAAGTGCTTAACCACGGGTCTGAGGATTGCATGCTCAATGTGCTTGGTTACGAATTCCGAAACATCGAGTGCTAAAAGGCTTAGCCGCATGTCCAAGGATTCTGCGCGCGAATCTTGGTCGCGGAGTCCGCACCGCCGATGCTCGGAATGCTTAGCCGTGGGTCTGAGACGTACACAAACGTAGGGATCGGCCACGCTACTACGATGCCTGCGTAGCGCCCGTTTTGACACGTCGAGATTACGGCAAGTGGAGACTTCCAGACTCGCGAGGTGCAAAGAGGCGAGCAGATGACGTGAGCGCCAGACCAATGGCGAACTGCGCTGGAGTCACGTGGAGGGCACAGCCACTCGCAGACTCCGGCACGACCTTCAATCATTTTCTCCTTGTGTGCTTGTTTCTGTATGAAGGAGATCGCTGAAGCGGCAGATTTGAAGACTGAGAAATGTGCTTTCCAACAAGACCAAGATGGCAGCGCTCGGTTGCGCTGTTCCGGAGATACTGTCGCTTGAAAAACGCTGTTCTTTCTTGATCTCCGCGAAATTTTCCACAACCTTGGCTGATAAAACAAAATTTTAGAGCACTTCTACGTGGCTTACAGTGATGATATATTGGAATCGTATAGAAAGAGTTATAGAAACTGAAAAATCTGATTTTCAAAAAATCAATTTTTTGTCAATTTTTTGCGATGCGAGAGTCGCATCCCCCCTTAATATGTAAAATAACCTATTGCTTGAATGTGGTTTCGTAATCGGACTAAAAGTGGCGTATTGTCGTCATGTGATGCAAATTGGCCATCCATAGTAGCCATCTTGTATAGTTGAGCACAAAATTAATCCGCAGCAACTTCCTCGAAGGCGTGCTCTGTTGTCACCATCTTTTGTCAGCAATGACGCTGCGTCCGATAGCTCTGACAGTAAGCTGTTGCCAACGCCGCAAACATGATTTTGGTTTTGTATCGTATTGGGACGTGCAGGTTAAAAAATTGAAACGATTCGAAACTTTCGGAACCATTCCTGTAAATATGGTACAGTGGAATCTCAATGATACGAATCTCATGGGGTCACGAAAAATATTAGTATTCGACGAAACAATTAAAACTAGCTAAATTAAAGAGTCAGAGGTGAACTCACTCAGGCACACGTACGTAAAAAGCATTTATTTCTTGAAGAAAAAGTCTTTAATGTCATTCTGCCTCTTTTTCTTTGTCAGGTCACTTAGCAGACTTTGTTCAAATCCATAAAAACGCGTGCACGTGTCGTTGCTTATTTCATTCGCTGCCATTGCGAGCCACAGAACTTCGAGCGCATGCAGCGTTTCAGCCGCCGGTGGTGGACTTTCGCCGTCGCCCACATCTAGCATAAAGAATGCGGTCCGAAGCGCAGCAGCTACTCCGTCCGATGGCACGTGGAAAAGGAGGAAAAGCACAAAAGCAACAAAAGCGCCACCGCTTCAGAATCTTCACGCCCAGTCACAGCCTCCGCACTGTCCCGCGCCACGTCCGCGCCTCCGCACCGAAAGAGAAAGGGAGAAATCGCGTGACTGCGCGCTGTTCTCTTTAGCGGCAGTCGGTAGGGCGGCGTTTATTAAAGCGAAAGCTTTGGCTCATGCTCGCGATCGCGTCCGTCCGTGCGCTGGAATCGTGCCAACTGTGGCCTCCTCCACGCAGCGGCGCAACCTCCTCCCCCCCTTAGCAACCGGCACGCCGGTGGGAGGCGCCGCTGTGCATAGCAACCGTGACGTCACACAGCGTTAGAATGAGCGCGCACACGTCGGCCATGCGTCGGCGGTGGCAGCTGCACCGCCGCTCCTTCTACAGATGTCTCGTTGCAGTCGAGTGAGTCAGACGCATAGCTCTGAAGCGGCCCAGTGATTCCACGCCAAGCGGTTTGGGGAAGCGGCAGCGGGCGCCAGAAGAACAAGGAGCGAATGCGCATGCGACGACTGAACATGTCACCAGATGCGAAAGCAAGGGAGGCAGAACGAAAGCGGCAGCAGCGACAGGCGATATCGCCGAACACCAAAGCGAATGAATTGGAGTGCAGACGGTAGCAGCAACTGGCTATGTCACCGAACAGCAAAGCCAGGGAAGCGGAGCGCAGACAGCAGCAGCGTCTGGCTTTCGCCAAGCACACTTTAGAATTTCCAATGTCTTCGGTAATTTTCGTATCAACAGACGTGGGTCGAAAATTGATTCGTAACAACCGTTCTCTAGCACGGTGCAAAGTAATGGGGCTCGGCCGGAACTACAGAAAAATTCGTATCATCCGGAAATTCGTATTAGCTGTGATCATATCATTGAGATTCCACTGTAATCCAATGAGAAAGGTTTGTTGTATCTAAAGTCGATTCTATATAAAATTAAAACTGCAGTATGTTGTTAACTGGTAGAACTTGGCAGGCAACAGCAAAATTGATGAAAAGATTGGGAGCTAAAAGAATTGCATTTGCAGTAGTATACAAACACACTAGCGGCATGCGGCTTGCTGCCCACTGTTTTCCAGACTTTGGCTGAAAACAAACAACAGTTTCTCCATGCAACAGCAACATTTTCCTGCCGGCGAGGAAATGGGTTGACTGTCCACAAATGAAGGGATGCAAACATCCAGTTGTATGCTGAAATTGTTGAATATGTGTGGCTTGGTCGACATGTTTTGCGTGTGTGCATTCTTTGGAAATTATTATTTTGATTGTAGTGTGGCACCACTTATGGTATGGCTATTCACAATTCTTACGGCTTTAGATTACAAGCAGCCTACACTTAAGTTGGACACACCTTTGGAACAAAGGTATCCATGAACAAAAAATTGACCGTCCTTCCACTACTGAGAAGAGGGGTGCAAGTGAAGCTTGTGTTGACTCAGTTAATGCTTGTGTTTTAATGTATGCAAGTTTAATGTAACATTTGGACGTCGCGATGGCACGCACGTTACCACAAACACTTGAGCTGAGTGGTAACTGAGAGGGTGTTGATGAAGCGTGTTATTTTACATAAACACCGACTCCTCCCACTCTCGAAATGTTGTCGCTAGATGGCGAAGATGTTTGGTGTCGGCTTGACACTCCCTCAGCTCGGGATCCGCGGCACTTTGTTGTCATAACTCCTTGGCTTCGCGCTCTTTCATGGCGAGGTCAGCACGTTGACAGTCAGCCCTTTATCGAGTGAGTTCCCGGCGGCATTTATCTAACGCCGCCTGTTCTTTGGCTGAACGCATGACGCACGAATGACGTCAGTAGTGCGGCAGCGCAGCAGGGTTCTCCTTTCAACGGGTCTGTTGCTTGTTTTTTTTTTTTTTTTTTTTTTTTTTTTTTTTTTATAGCAGTCTCCGCACTTGTGCAGCTCTGAGAGCAGCTGTTTTTTTTTCTAGCATTACATCTCCGGTGCAGGCTAGCGTATACAAGCTTCACTTGAAAAGGTGACTTGACAACAAAAATGCAGGTCATCCAGTTGCACATTCACACAGAGAGTGGAGCAGACAGTGGAGCAGACAGTGGAGCAGATAGATAGGGCAGTAGTAATCAAGCCCACTGCCCTTTAAGTAGCTTAGCTAAAAAGCAGTTGCATACATGCGCACAGAGCCTGGCCTGTACAGAGCCACCCTGTCCCTCTTCAGTAATTCATTGGAGAACAGATTACTGAATCAAAGGGTGTAAAGGTACTTGCCTTTTCTGTCAGCACCATTGACAGTTAATCCATAATATACATGTTAATTTTCCAGTCATCCGTAATTAGCTAAACAGTCAGTCCTTCATATGATGCACATAAAACTGTGACGTTGAGTCACATGATGCACTGTTCATAGTTGGCATGTGCAAGTTTGTTGTTTCTATCAGCCTTATCAAGGTAAGAATAATTGACAGATATCACCTGTCATAAAGGCGAAGGTTTAGGAGGTCTACCAGGGGAAAGCTTTGACCTCTGTGTGTTTCCGTCCAGTTTCTAGGTTGTCCCTGTGCATAACAGTGCATTATTCAAAACAGTGTATAACCAACTGGCTGCCATTGCAACCCTACATGCTTCTTGGGGATGGCTATGAAGTACAATTGCCTTTAGAGCATTGCAAGTGTCAAAAGTTTCTACAGGTAGCAGCTTTTTTCTCGTCCAACAGTGGAAGCATTGTTGAGCATGTATAGCAGCTGCTCCAGTTTCACAGAGTTTGTGAGCGTTTCAGCTTGCAACAAATCTTTTATATCCTATTCTCTATTTGAGGGCTACTATTTGATTTACTTAGCCCCGTGATGAAGTGTTTTGTACAATAATGGTTGTATTCTTTCTACATAGTAACTAAGTAATTGTGAGGTTGAAGTTCACTTTAAGTAATTTTGTAGAGGCATAATGGCCTTGAAAAACAGTGGTCCCAAGAATACTTGTTGTGCGACATCTATGCATGGACTCAGATTGTGGGAGTTTAATAAAGCATGGTGCTTTATTCCTTTCTTTATTTCAGGCTTTGGGCAAAGTGGTCTTGGTGCTGGTACTACATTTGGCAGTGCTGCACCAACCATGGGAAGGCAAGTGTGCACTATTTTCAGTTACATAATGTACAGTGCTCAGTTTTTCCAATGTCTCTACTCAACAATCAACCCAAAGCACTGGAAATTTATTAAAACGTGCCAGGGCTGTAATATTTTGAATCATTGCTGTCAGGCATCTTCTTACACCTTTGCCTCTTTGTTTGGTGGGCTTTGGATGCCTTCTTCAGGCGTTCTTTATCCTTTTCTTGAGCCCTCTGGAGTAGTGCATGACCACCATTTTCACTGCCAGACCGAGCCTAGTATTATGGTGTACACCCACAGAATGCTGTTGGCATCTTGGGCACAGAGTTTTAGCGATCAAAGAGTTCATCGCGGAAACCTGCACAATAATGAACTCACAGTCACAAGGGGCCGAAATTTGTTCTTGGCCTTGCTGGTCCATCAAACTGAACTTCCGCTCAGTTGCGAACACTGCGCTTCTGCAGTCATCACTGACACAAAACGCGGCTCGAGGCGCATCTGAATCGTGCGACGTTCAGGCGACGATTCGTCTGGGGAGCCTTGAGTCACCATACTGTATGTAGCTCGTCGACGGTTGGGCTCATTCACAGGCTGCGTGTCCCTGTCGCACGATGCGTCGGAAACGGTACACCGTCTCTGCTGGCGATGGTGGCCTTTGACCCGCCTCGCTTCCAACAACGCGACCTCGGTTGCTGACTCGCGCGGCCGTATGCACAGGTGCGAGAGCCTCCGTTGGCACGTCTTCCGGTGGTGTGGTTATCAGTGTCGATGTCACAGGGCGATTGTCGGCTTCGCTGCTGGAATCGCACGTTGCTAGATAACGCGGCACATTATCCAAGTGTTCAGTCGGGTGCTACACTTCTTCCGCTGGCCGCGGTCTTTTTCTCGCCGTAGGAGGCTTTCGCTTCCGTTTTCCGAAGGCATGCTTCGTTAAAAATTTCTCTTCGAACGAGCGACAATCCATCACTGACCTGGGAGCTTTCATAAATCCGTATTCTGCGAGTGTCAAACGAAGAAAGGCGCCGGTTTGGTTTTCAAAGCAGACAACTGCGGTTCGCTGTGGTTGCCAGCTTGCCCGCTGCTGCAGCAGCAACCAATGGCGAGACGCTTTTCAGCACGGCAACCAATCGGAGGCCCGCTTTCATCACAGGGCCCGTGTGACTGCCTCAAGCAGACCCGCACTTCTTTTGTGTTTGCGTGTTTGTTACAAGATGGCGACGACCGAAGAATTCAGAAACGGAATGGCGAAACTCGGAGCTTTCGAACGATACCAAGATGGCGGCATTAGGTGGCGGGAAAGACGAGACTGTGGCGATTTTACGCGATTTAAAGCTGTTTTCTCGCCCTACGCATTGGTAAATTAATTTTTTTCAGGCACTTTTAGTGCGTTTTCAGCCAAACCATTTTGACACAATGTAGATTAGGCATTGCAGATAGCGAAACGCGTTGTTGCCAAAAATCGATCTTTCTTGCGATTTTCGCGATCTGGTCCCCACGTCCCCCCTTAAGGAAATGTAGGTTCACTGTCCAGCACTTGGTACACATAGCAGTAGCAAAAAATTGTTGCATCACTTTCATGTCGACGATGACGAACTCCGTGCTGCGATCGTTGTTGTCGTCATTTGCCATGACGTCTAGTAGGTTGAACTTCCGTGAAGTCGCCGAAATCTCTGCCAAGGAAGATTTCACATTTTTTGCACATTCTTTGCATTCTGCACACTCCTCCTTGGTGTAAAACACAGTGTCCACGCGCTCCGCGTGCGAACTTGGCCCAGGCACGTCATTGTCAATGCGCTCAGCGCACGAGCTTGCTCCAGCAGCATTAAGTGATGGAAAACAAGCTTGTGATGGTACCGAAGTCGACGTTGTTGAGCGTGGCCCAGCCATACTGACCACAGAAGAAACAGCTGGTGGCTTCCCCGAAGTTGCAATTTTCACTGACGTGATGTTCTTGTTTCAAGCACGTCTCTTTTTGCTGCACGCTTTCTGCGTGCTTACTTTCAAACGGGCATCGCGAGCCATTGAAGCACGTGAAACAAAACAAATTCGGTAACACGGGTAGAGCGACCAAGAACTAATGCGGTTAACTCACGGCAATGAGAAAAAGCTAGCGAACACAAAGGGAAACCCGCCTCTACGATGGCGGAGCGGGCAGTAGCAGACGCTTCAAACTACGAGGCCTGGCTGCGCCGGGGAGGCCAGGAGAGGAAGCGCGCATCGTGGCCAATCGGAGGGCTGCGCTTCTCCGCGCGGTGACGTCGCGCATGCTCTGCCCAATCAGCGTCCTCCTCGCGACTTTTCAAAAGGCGCCTGCTGCAGCGGCTCCACGAGGCGTAGGTTGGCTTGAAGCTCGCCAAATTCAAACTCTGGGAAGCAGCTTTGTAACAAGACCAAGGTGGCACCGATCGGTTGTCGTGTGAGGAGTTACAGTGGCTTGAAGTCGGGCCAAATTTCCGAATGTGGCCGTTGATTTTCGTCTACCCACGTTTCTAAATTATTGTTTTTAGCACTTGTTGATGGAATTCAGCTATAATATTTTGCCAGAGCATACTTTGGACTATAAAGACTTTGAAATTGGGATTCTTGAAAATTGACATTCTTAAAGGATATTTTGCTATTTTGAGACCAGTGTCCCCCCTTAATCACTGAGCTGATGAGTAAAGTTAGTGCAGCAAAAATACAATGCACACAGGAAGGAAAGACAAAGACAAGCACTTCTTTGTGTTCTTTGATTTGTGCAAGAGTGATGTCGTCTCCATATACAGTCTGACAAGAGCGTCGCCGCATTGGAAATCTCCGTTGCCAGAGGTCGCCATGGAGATAGAAGAAACGAGCTACGTTTCTTCAGACCACTTGACTCTTGCGAAGGCATATGAGGTGGTGCTGATCACACAAATGCGAAGCCACACAAACACAAAGATGTGACGTCTCCGAGGCACACCTGCTCTATAGACACACCGCGGGCAAAAAGCAACTGAAAGTTAAAAAATGACAAATGGATCCCGCATTAAGGGATTAGGACGATAGTGCTGACAGAAAAAAACATTTTTTCAGCCAAGGAAGAGTGGGCATGGCCTCGAATATTGTAGGATGTTGCGTGCTCTCTATTGAAAGCGTGCACCTTCCAATCTTGGAGGCTACAAAGCGGGCCACTGAAAGCCAAGCCAGTGGAAAGTCAACATGGCGGCCCCCAGGATCGGGTAGTGTGGCTCGAAATGAACGATTTAGTCCAGAAAAACCAAACTTTTGGGCCTAACTTCGTTCAAAAAATTGGCTGCAAAAATGCATTAGCTCTAGGGAACTCTGATGGTGCATTTATGAAGTCTGCGATATCTATCAAGTCTGAATTTCTGGAGTCCGAAAAATTCATGGGCAACTGTATTTGAAGCCAGTCACCTGAGCATAACCACTTCCAGACATCAAAAAGCTGACACCGCTTCTTTCTGCATCGTAATGAATTCCAGGCACTTTCACTTTGAAAACTGAATTGAGGAAGAGCACAGTTGTCACGTCCTTAAACATATGCAAACAATTGATGCAGCATTTACTCCTCAACAGCGTGCAAGCATGAAGTGAGCGTTGTCATCAAGCTGCGGTATCAGTGAGACACTGTGCGTGTGCGCATACTGGCTTCTTTTAGACGCAGCATGTGGACTGATGGTGCCTGCTCAGAAGGCCGATTACCTTGCTCAAGGTCGCAATTAACAGTGTGACCACATTGATGCGACAGTGCCTATGTCAGAGGAGAAAAAAAAAAAAAAAGGACTTTTGCCCAGCTCACTGCTGTTGTGTGAATCCACAACAAAGTGGCAGCGAGCAGCCAAGCAAGTGTGCAAGAGTGGTGATAGACAGAAAGAAAGGGAAAAGATAAGCAGGGATTGCGGCCCGGTGCAGTGCCTGGCTCGACTACTGAGCTGCCGCCGGGTGAAAAGTGAATGCAAGCGACGGTGTCAACACTGTGCCGTTACTTTTTTCCTGGTATTTAGGCCCAGTGCCAAAGTTGTCACTGGACCTAGCTTGCATTGCTTTGAAGACATGGCAAACAGCGCTTCAGAAACTTTCTCTTCGGATCAGTTTGCACAAAAAAGATAAACTGCTATTTGCAACGTTCAGGCCGCAAACTGTGTGATGTGGTTGAGCAAGATGTCTTGCATGCGATGCAGCAGCAGCTGGATTCAGGCTTCGACTTGAGCTTGCCTCACATTGCAGCTCTCGTTCGTACTTGAGGTTTGACAGTAGTTGTCATGTGTTACATGAAATAAAATAAAGACATCAATTTATTCTGTTGAGAATTAATTTGCATGACAATCAAATTTTAGATGTTATTTGTGTCGGCAGCTGCAGTGATATTCTGGGTGAGCTGGTGCGGTATGTAGCCGACTACAACAGCAGAAATATTGCCTGAACCCAGTTCTTAGCCCACAGGAAAATCTTGCCTTTGGGCAGGGTAACTGCCATTTGTTGGTGGAAAATGGCTGATGGCAAGGCACTACATCACTAGTGTGTTCTGCCATTGTGTTGGTAAATTTTATTTTAACTTTCAATTTCAACCTGAAGGGGCCCAAAAATTTGTTCGAATTAAAGGAAGCGAAATTAATGAAGGACTTACCTGTACTGTGCACTGAGCTAACACATGAGTGGGAAGTTCCACAGGATTTATTCACGCATATTTGCAAATTACAGTCAGTTATTGGGAGTATCGGTGATCGTACAGTCACAGGAGACTGCGGGTGCATGCATGTATAATTAAATGAAACATACCATGTCCTGTAATAATTTCCCCTTTGAACTTTTGGTATACTTCACCGCGTATGACTGCTGTACCGGGGTGAAGCTGACTTTCGGGAACCGGCATTATGCAACGCGCCATGCTTTCCACGCTGCGAAGCTATTGGCGAGGAATACAAAGGCCGAGTCGGTGCCGTTGCTAACACCGGTGAATTGTTTCAATGAAAAACACGGCACTGAACAGCAAGAAGCTTGGTAGTGAACGTGGGAAGTAGCTAGGCCTAGCGTTGCTGCGGTGTCGCTACAGCTGCCAGTGGATCTGTGTGCGAGAGCGCTGGCTTGAGGTGGTGTGATAATCAATATGGCGGTGGTGGTGGCTTTGATCAATGCCATTTCGGACCTGTGGTCATGGCAAAACGACTGGAAAGTTGGATAGCGAAGGTTTTTTGTGTCCGAAATTTCTGACGTTCTTATACATTTGACTCTATAGGGTACATGCTGGGGCCGCAACTTTAACAGAAGTCACTAACCAGTCACTAACAGAAGTAATCTGTGATGTGTGCCTGCACACGCCTGTGCACGAATTTCCGCCCCGTTTCTTTTTCTTTTCCTTGACCACGGCATTGAGGAATTTCTCCTATGCTCTTCCTCTATGGTGGGGTCAGAGGAAGGCTGGTTGGAGGCGCCACCACGTGATTTGGCACGTTGCTGAGAGCATTGTCAGAGTGCAGTATGTTAGAATTAATCGTTGCAAGTTCTTGCGCATTCGAATTACCGGGTGTTTTCGCCCATTGGAATACACATAACTTTGACGGGACCACAGCATCAGTTCGAATAAACTGGATGTTCGAGTTATGTGTGTTCGAATTAATGAGATTTGACTGTAGCTTGAATACTTCTTAGCGTAAAGTGAATAGCATCAGAGAGATCGTCTCCTTGTCTGGACCCTTAATCGATATTTTTCCACTTTTCTTGTGAAGAACTAAGCTAGCTTTGGAGTCCTTACAGATTTTTGCTAAGATGTTCACATATGCTTCACAACATACTGCAGCCATTATTTTGGACTGCAAGGACTTCAGATATCACAGACCTTTCTTATTGGAATATTGGGGTGTTGACTTTATCGAGGTTTAGCTTTACGAAATTTCAATTAAATTTGTTTAACTTATTGAGTGCATTCTGTGATTCATATTGAAACATTTTCTTCCTTCAGCACGGATCCTAATGCAGCAGCAAATCAGCTGCAGCAGCAGCAGACGCAGCAGCTGCTCCAGTACCTGTCTGCCAACCCGTATGGAGACAACCCACTCTTCAGGAATGTGCTCAAGGTACTCGTCATGTAGGGCCTAAGCAGTTTGTCTGCATGTTATGTCTATGGCCACCTCATTTCTTTTCCTGGTTTTCTCTTTTGTTGTAATGACACATTCAAATACCTTGGTGTTACTTTCTCCCCTGATATGAAATGGCATGCTCACATTAGATGTATAACCAACAAGGCATTGAGAAAATTGGGTTTCCTTAAACGAAACTTACGAGATGCAACTAAAGAATGTAAATTACGGCATACAGATCACTAATAAGGCCTCTACTTGAATACGCGTCCATAGTGTGGTCGCCACATCATTCTAGACATAGACATGCTTGAGTCTATTCAGAAAAAAGCCATAAGGTTTATATATAATCGTTATGACCGCCATTTCTCACCGACATCACATGCTAGTAAGCTGCTACTAAAGTGTCTGGCCCATAGACGTACTTGTGACCGTGTTGTTCTCCTGCATAAAATTGCTCATGGGAAAACTTACGTCAATGCACCTATTGTTTTCACTAACCCTTCTTCTCGTCCCACCAGAAGCAGTCATCGTCTTAACATTGCTCCTTTGAAGGTCATCGATTGATTGTTTTAGGTTTTCCTTTTTTCCACATACAACTGCGATTTGGAATGGCCTTGAGGGGTCCTTGCGTGAGTTATCGAGTTATGAATTTGCCGACCTATTGCTGAATTATGTTCATTAATCAACTAGCTCTTCCTGATATTGTTCTTTATATTGTTTTTCTTTTTGCCACTAAAATGTATTCTTCAATTGATTGACATATATATGCACTCACTCCTGCAATATCTTGCTATGTAAGATGGCAGTACAGTAAAAGCTTGTTAATTCGGACTTCTAGGGACCTTAAATTATGTCCGAATTAACCGAATGTCCGAATTATCGAGCGGACAACAAAAACAATAAATGCACGACTTTCATCAACAAACCTTTACTGCTCAAAGTAATCGAGGATGCTCGTCTGCTTTCGAGCAGAAACCCGCGCGGATACTATTTTACGAAGTCCTTCCAGGTGCTTAGCAGCTCGCATGCTGTCTGCAGTGTCCTAACAAAATTCTTCCAACACAGCGAGGGCCTCCGCGGCTTCCTTCACAGTGCGAGGGGGCCGAGGCTGCTCCTCTCGCGGCTCCTCAGAATCTTCGCCGTGCAGCACGTCCCTGACAATTTCTTCTTCGGTAAGGGAGCCGGCTGTAACAATGCCGTCATCAATGCCGACGTAATCAGCGAGTGTCACCGCATCCGGCAGAACTCTAAAATCCTCGCAGTCATCTCCATTGTCATCTAGCGACACTTCGGCCACTGCATCATCGCCAGGCTCACGCACAACGAAGCCACTGTGTCTAAAACAGTTGGCCACGACGTGCGCGGGCATGTTGTGCCAAACGTAGGCAAGAATGCTGACCGCGCTCAAAAGATTCACGTCGTACTGCTTGCCGACTTCATGGCACAGGAGCATCCGTTCCAGTTTGCGCCTGCGGTATTTGGTCTTGACATACTGAATTATGCCTTGGTCCATCGGTTGGAGGGCCGATGTTGTGTTCGGCGGCAAGAAAACAACTTCTATGTTGTCCAGTCCGGTGACACTGTTATGCGCACTACAATTGTCCAGCACCATTAACACTTTGCGTTTCTTTGCGGAAAACTGTCGGTCTAACTTCTGCATCCAGCCACGAAAAATTTCCGACGTCATCCAGGTCTTTTTATTCGCTCAGTATTCCACCGGAAGAGCAGGCATGTTCTTAAAGCACCGTGGCCTTTGTGCCTTTCCAATGACGACAAGTGGCAAGCGCTTTGTTCCTGTCATCTTGGCGGCTAAAAGAATGGTGACGCATTCCTTGGATCTTTTGCCACCGATGCACGCATCTCCTTTCATGGTCACAGTCTTGTCTGGCAAAGCCTTAAAGAAAAGTGCTGTTTCATCAGCATTAAATATGTCATTTGGATCGTAGGCGGTGATGTGTTCGAGCAGCTGAGCATTCTTCCAGTTGTTGGCAACGTCTTCGTTGACAGCGCCTCTTTCGCCGCACACAGTCTTAAAAACGAGGCCATGTCGCTCTCTGAAGCGCGCACACCACCCTTCCGATGCCTTGAATGCATCGATATGCATCATCGGTGCAAACCTCTCGGCTTGCGCCATGATGAGGGGTCCACTCAATGGCAGATTTGCATTACGCGAGTCGACCACCCACCGAAGCAAAGCCTCTTCCAACTCTGGATGAGCTGCTGTTCGCAGACGCTTTCGTGACGCTCGAAACTTCTCGCTTTCGAACGCCTGAAGAATCTGTTCTTCATTTTTCACATACGTGCTCAAGGTACTTCTTTTCACGTCATACTTCTTCATGGCTTCTTGTCGAGAGAGTCTGTCCTTCAGGGCCCGCAAAATTTCCACCTTGGTAGCCGTCCTTCGCCTCGTATTTCGGCCGCTTCGCCAGCGTTGCCATAGGCGGAGAATGCAGTGACACAGGCGCCCAACAGAAAAGCACCAATAAAGTTCAGTAACTGAGCTGCGCTAAATCCAGCGGTCCTCGGCAAAACAGCATGCAAGGATGTAGTGCACCAACAGCAATGAAGCGACAAAATGGCCCCGTCGATAATGCCGACACATGCAAAAACAAGAAAAAGCACCCATCCAGCCACAAGTCGAGCCAATTGGATTGGATTGGCCAAGTTTCAGCCACTTGATGTCAAGGGCGATGCTGCGTTTGGGCAACGAGGCGTTGGTTTGGGTATCACTTTTGTGCCGCGTTTGCCGTATTTTCGTTTTTGAGCCTCTGTGGCTGCCCGAAATCGTCCGAACTATCCGAGGTGGGCTGGAGTTCGTCCGAATTAACGAGAGTTTCGTCCCATATACAGTAGAACCCCGCTGTTACGTTCCTCACTGCTGCGTTTTCCCGGCTGCTACGTCGTTTTCATCCGGTCCCGGCATAGCTTCTGCAACGGAGGTGCTCACCTAGCAAAAGGGTCACTAGTTATAGGTTGTAGCGCTAGGCTTAAAACAGGTCGGCGCTATATCGTAACAGGGAAGCAAGCACTTCTCGTCGTCTTCTTCTTTTGCACAAGCACACCAGCACCATGCCCACTGCCCAGTGCCTTCAGTACAATCACTCCCCACCGAAAGAGTAGCCATCCTGGCGACCTAAGGACAGGGGAACACAGGGGGGTCATGGCACTGCTTGAGCCGGGAGACGTGGACAATTTCCTGGCCCCGACGACGCTGGTCGGAAGGCGTTTCAATTGGCTCGATGAGGTAGTTGACCACGGATGTTTGTTTCAGTACCCGATAAGGACCGTGGTACTTGGAGAGCAGCTTGGAGGAAAGGCCTGGAGGAGTAGAGGGCACCCACAACCAGACCAGCGAGCCAGGCGCAAAGCACGTAGCCGTAGTGGATGAATCGTGGCGAAGCTTTTGGCGCCACTGGTCCTGGGATGTGAACGAACGAGCGAGCTGGCGACATTCTTCGGCGTAAGCAGCCGCTCTAGAAACAGTCGTCCACTCCGAGGCATCTGGCCGATAAGGTAGAATCGTGTCCATAGTGCATGAAGGTTCGTGTCCGTAAAGGAGAAAGAAAGGGGAGAACCCAGTGGTGCTTTGCGTGGCGGTATTGTAAGCGTAGGTGACGAAAGGTAGAATGCGGTCCCAATTCGAGTGGTCAGATGAAGCATACATGGCCATCATGTCACCAAGGGTGCGGTTGAAACGTTCTGTCATCCCATTAGTTTGAGGATGATATGCCGTGGTAGTGCGGTGAATGATGCGACACTCCTTGAGCAATGCTGCAATGACGTCTGAGAGGAAAACGCGACCGCGGTCGCTCAGTAATTCGCGAGGTGCTCCATGGCGTAAAATCAGGTTTTGCAGGATAAAACTGGCGACGTCTTTTGCTGTGGCAGATGCTAGGGCTGAAGTTTCAGCGTACCGCGTGAGGTGGTCGATAGCAACAATAACCCAGCGGTTGCCGCTTGGAGTGTTGGGAAGCGGACCGTATAAGTCAATGCCGACGCGGTCGAACGCGCGCGCGGGGCATGGTAAAGGTTGTAAGGGGCCGGTGGCATGTTGAGGTGGCGTCTTGCGTCGTTGGCATAGGTGGCATGACCGGACATACTGGCGAACGAAACGGTACATACCGCGCCAGTAGTACCGAAGCTGGAGGCGAGAGTATGTCTTTAATACACCAGCGTGGCCGCATTGTGGGTCGTCGTGGAACGTGGCGCAGATGTCGGAGCGTAGGTGTCGGGGTATAACAAGCAACCACTTACGGCCGCTGGAATTGTAGTTGCGGCGGTACAGCAGGTTATCTCGAATGATGAAGTGCGTGGCTTGGCGACGAAGCGTCCGAGAGGTCGGTGCTGGCGACTGGCTGGACAGGAAGTCAATAAGCGAAGAGATCCATGGGTCTTTGCGCTGCTCTGACGGCATGTCGGAAATGTTGAGGGCGAAGGCACCGCAGGTAGAAATAGACGAGTGGACAGCACCAGAGGGCAGGGGTGACCGGGATAGAGCGTCTGCGTCTGAATGCTTTCGGCCTGAGCGATAAACAACGCGGATGTCGTACTCTTGTAGGCGCAATGCCCAACGGGCAAGCCGACCAGTTGGATCTTTTAGTGAAGATAACCAGCATAGGGCATGATGGTCGGTCACGATGTCAAATGGACGCCCGTACACATAAGGACGGAATTTGCCGATAGCCCAAATGATGGCCAGACATTCCTTCTCAGTAACCGAGTAGTTCGCCTCGGCTTTGGTAAGGGTGCGGCTGGCATACGCGACGACGTACTCTTCGAAGCCATCCTTGCGTTGTGCAAGAACAGCGCCGAGCCCGACACCACTAGCGTCCGTATGGATCTCAGTTGGAGCAGAGGGATCGAAGTGTCGCAGCACTGGAGGCGAGGTGAGAACGCGTCGCAGTTCTTGGAATGCGTCGTCGCACGCCGAGGACCAGGCTGATAGGTCAGAACTGCCGGTGAGGAGCTGCGTCAAGGGGGCAATGATAGAGGCAAAGTTACGGATGAAGCGTCGGAAATATGAGCACAGGCCGATGAAGCTGCGAAGCTCTTTCATGGTGGTTGGTTTAGGGAACGCGGATACGGCGCTAAGTTTTGTGGGGTCCGGAAGGATACCGTCTTTTGACACTACATGGCCGAGAATAGTAAGCGTACGAGCACCGAAGTGGCATTTCTTCAAATTTAGTTGCAGTCCTGCAGTGGTGAGGCACGCAAGTACTTGCTCGAGGCGGTTGAGGTGCGACGCAAAGTCGGTGGAAAAAACCACAATGTCATCCAAATAGCAGAGGCAGGTTTTCCACTTCAGCCCTCGAAGAATGGCGTCCATCATTCGCTCGAAAGTGGCAGGCGCGTTGCAGAGGCCGAACGGCATGACAGTAAATTCATATAGCCCATCAGGCGTTACGAAGGCTGTCTTTTGACGATCGGCCTCTGCCATTGGCACTTGCCAGTAGCCGGAGCGTAAATCCAGCGAGGAAAAGAATTCCGCTCCCTGCAGACAGTCCAAGGCATCATCGATGCGCGGCAGAGGATAGACATCCTTGCGCGTTATTCGGTTAAGGCGGCGATAGTCGACGCAGAACCGAATGGAGCCATCTTTTTTTTTAACGAGGACAACCGGAGATGCCCAGGGACTGTTAGATGGCTGGATGATGCCACGCTCCAGCATGTCGTCAACGTGCTGGTCGATGATACGGCGTTCAGCAGCCGACACACGATACGGACGCTGGCGCAATGGTGTTTGTGGACCGGTGTCGATACGGTGAACGACTGCGGACGCTCGGCCCAAGGATGGTTGGTCAATGTCAAATGAGGAACGAAAGCGTTGGAGGAGCTTGATAATTTCTCTGTGCTGCGCAGGTGTGAGTTCTGCGTCGACGGCACGAGCGAAGACGTCTACAGGGGCATCAGTCGCGGCGGGAGGAGTGACGGAACAAATCGGAAGTGATGCCGTATCACCAAACGTGGTGGCCGGGAGAACGCTATCGAAAGCTTCAGCGGTACCCAGGCACTCGCCGCGGAGTAGGGATGATGGGCAGGCGGACGGATTGCACACGTAAAGGGCAGCAGAACCGTCGCAAAAAGTGACGACAGCAAACGGAAGCAGAAAGTTCCGGCGGCGCGCACAAGTGGCCGACGGTGTAAACAGAACAGATGAGTTTGCAGCAGAGTTACATGACACAGGAACCAGAGCGGCGGAGAAAGGTGCGATATCGATGTCAGAGGCGGCAACAACTTTAGGAGAAGAATGGTCGTCAGGGTCGAAGCACGGCACTGATAATGTAAGTTCAGCACGAGCGCAGTCGATAAGTGCTTGGTTGACAGATAGGAAATTCCATCCAAGAATAACGTCGTGTGACGAACGAGATAAGACGACAAATTCCATAACATACATAA
This sequence comes from Dermacentor andersoni, assembly GCF_023375885.2. Taxonomy (NCBI): domain Eukaryota; kingdom Metazoa; phylum Arthropoda; class Arachnida; order Ixodida; family Ixodidae; genus Dermacentor; species Dermacentor andersoni. The sequence goes on from NC_092817.1 coordinate 10,496,096, forward strand.
CGTTTTGAATGACAACCCGGGCTGTGCACGACGCTGAAGGCTGAATGCGATGCGAGGTTGCCGTACGCAGAGAAAGAGAGGTAAGGGGAATGGTCACTTTGTTCAAATTGCGACAAAGCTTCTCACTAATAATAGAAACGGCGGCTCCGGTGTCGATAAGTGCGTGTACGGTGACGCCATCTACGGAGAGTTCAATTTCGTTCGCCGGGCTAGAATGAGGCCTTGAAATGTTCGACGTAAACGCAGTTCTTGCCTCTGGAACTGCGACTGTTAGTTTTCCTCTCGGGCTGGGCTGGGTCGGCGAACCATCGGGGAAATGGATCGGCGACGTGGGGAAGGTGACCGACGGGCATCGAAAGGGAGGCGACTGTAAGATGAGTCCGGAGGAAGGCTAGATGGGTCCTGACGCGGAAGTCGAGCAGGCCTGCAGCTTGAGGCGCCCCCACTGTCAGGTAAACGGGGGCTGCGACGGCGGCAGAATCGTGCTACGTGGCCCGGAAGATGGCAGAAATAGCATATTGGCCGGTTGTCAGATGTACGCCACGGGTTGACGACAGGGGCTCCAGCGGCCGAGTAAGGGACGACCATCGGGCGTGAAGGTGGCGGCGGCACATGGAAGGTGCCAGTGGCCCGGTAGGCATCAGCAGCCGGAGGAGCGTAAGGCCGGGCGACAACGTCAGCGTACGTTAGCGGCCCAGCTGCAGGCTGCGGAGGAGGGGCAGATGGCAGCGCCGCGGCAACTTGGGTCTGAATGACGTGGCGAAGCGAAGGAGCCAAGGTTGTCGACGGCTCGGGTGTGCTGTTCGCCAGAGAGAGTTGGCGGGCAATTTCCTGACGGATGAACTGCTTTATCTCCGGCATTAAAGCAGAGATGTCAGCAGCGTCGCGGCCGAAATCCAACGGAGATAGATCCGTAGTGTCCTGCTGAGCAGCGCGTGTTGATGCACGCTGCTTGCGCAGCTCGTCGTACTGCTGACATAGCTGTATGACTTCGGCAATCGTCCGCGGACTCTTCGCGACGAGCATCTGGAAGGCATGGTCATCGATGCCTTTCATGACGTGCTTGATCTTGTCAGCTTCGTCCATAGATGAGTTCACGCGCTTGCATAGCGAGAGGACGTCTTCAATATAACTGGTGAAGGTCTCGTCCTGGCGTTGAGCTCGACCACGCAAGCGTTGCTCAGCGCGAAGCCGGCGAACGGCGGGACGGCCGAAGACCTCTGCCAAAGTCGCCGTGAAAGCCGACCAAGTGGTAAAATCGGCTTCATGATTGCGGAACCATAGGTTTGCCACGTCAGTAAAGTAAAAGATGACATTTGTGAGCTTGGCGCGGTCGTCCCACTTATTATAGGCGCTTACACGGTCATATTCGGCGAGCCAGTCTTCCACGTCGTGGTCGTCTGTGCCGCTAAATATAGCCGGATCGCGCTGGCGGATCACGCCAGAACAGACGATGGTGGGGGGTACGGGAGCAGCAGCCTGGGACGGTCCTGGTTCATCCATTGGAACAGCTGGTGGTAGCGTTCGGCTGCGGAGTTCCAGGATGTAGAAGAGAAACCCAGCAGCTCCACCAAATGCAACGGAGGTGCTCACCTAGCAAAAGGGTCACTAGTTATAGGTTGTAGCGCTAGGCTTAAAACAGGTCGGCGCTATATCGTAACAGGGAAGCAAGCACTTCTCGTCGTCTTCTTCTTTTGCACAAGCACACCAGCACCATGCCCACTGCCCAGTGCCTTCAGTACACTTCCATAGGATCCAATGTATAAGGAACCCCGCTGTTACGTTGTAGCTGTGAAAACGTTCCCGCATGATACGTCGCAACTTAGCACCCCGAACCCGCCTGGGCTAAAGTAGACAACGCGCTCCAACCGCCATTTTGGCTTTTGGCGAGTTTTGGCTGGGCTTGGCCGGGCTTGGCTATGGAACTGGCTGCAAGAAGCCGCACGCCAGTTCGAGAGGCCGCATGAGGCCGCCACTAAGTGGCCATTCGTGAAAAATGATCTTACTATCATCACTGTGATTACGGTCACCGCTTGGTTGTTGGACTGGTCGACTCACGGAGGAAGGAAACTCGGAAGAGGCCCTGACGTCACTCTTTCTGAAGCTAAAGTGAAACCGGAAGTTGGCGTTGCTCGTGGCGTTGCTCCGCCTATCGGGCCTGCTCTCCTCTCTTGTTTACGTTTCTCCCACGCCGCGCTGCGCGCAACCGGGCTGCTCGGACGCGCGCGCTCTGCAGCAATACTAAACAATCGTTAGCACGTTAGCATGATTACGCCAAAGAGGGCAAAATTTCCCGCGGATATTCGTTCGTCCGTTGCCATTGCCGTGGCGCGGTGACGACAAGGAGCACGAGCCGCGTGATGCCGGGGAGTTTCCAAATCCTAGCTTTGGAGAAGCCGTCGCGGCTCTGGACCTCCTCCGCAGGTACGTCGCACCTCACAGCGACGCTGACAGCAATGCGGCCTTCCAGGGTATTGAGAAACGTGTGGCGATTTATAGCGAGCGAAAGAAACGGCAAGCCACCATTCTAGACTTTTTTAAGTCCTAAGCGCACTCTGTGGAAATAAATTGTCTATAGTTGAAGCTGCACTTTTTTCATTCATTTTCGGAGCTTTCCTCACTGTTGCGTTTTCCCGGCTGTTACGCTTTTTTCCCCCGGTCCGGTGAAAAACGTATGAACGGGGTTCCACTGTACTCCTATATATAATTGTAGGGACCAGGCGCGAAGGTCGAATTATCGAATTTTCCGAATTAACGGAAGTCGAATTAACGAGCTTTCACTGTATATGTAAATAAATAAAATAAATAAAAATAAAGTAGAATGTCAGTGGAATAGCAAGGACATGTTGGTAGCTTGTTTAAAACTGGCCTACAGACAGCTAAATGAAGTAGCTGACTGATTTTAAGATATAAAAGCTCTGAATAATTGAAAATTGCAAGAAAATGAGGTTCTTGAGAAAACCTTATTGCAATATTTTTTTTTACAATGCCAGCTGGAAGCTCTCCTGCAGTTCTGTCAGCATCTCGTAGCTTGCCGAGGTGATTAGTTATGGAGAGTGGAGGGGTGTCGCTGACAGAGCCTGTGGGATTCTCACACTCGTGGCTTTTGGCACAACGTAACGACAACACAGTAGTGCAAACAATCACAAGGACATTTATTGCACCTTTCATAGATCAATGCCTGCTAGCCGAGTTGCTATCCACAAAACATGCCGATGGGCACGCAACAAATCTAGAAGTCCGACTCACCGCGACCAGATAACGAGTGAATATGTTCGCCCATGCTGGATCCCAACGCCTGGTCATTCGCGCGTATGGTCACGCGAACGGTGGCGCGTACGAATGAGGCCACGTGAGACGGTCTCGCAGAAGCATGGATCGGCGCACTCGTGGGACATCCGCGGCGCTCGCTGACCTGCAAACCAAGAGGAAGCGCCGTGTCCTCCCGCACCCAAGTAACCACGCCGGTAGGCGGCGTTAGCAGCGCAACACTCGCGCGATCTCTTGTACTGCGCCTCAACCAGACCGACTGCCGCGGGCATCACATAGGTCACGCGGCGAAGCCGGATTGCAGGAGACGGGAGCTATGCGGGAAAACAACGTATCAGGGGACGCATGCGAGTCGCGCATCTCCACAAGCCACAGTGCACTCGCTACCTGCTGCTCGATGATATAAGCAGTAACGTCGCCGCTAAGGGGGCAGTTACGCATGCACTTGTCTCCCAGTTTCAGTTTCATACATTCTGAGAGCCTCAATTCATTGTGGCACAGTTCCGTGAGTTATCTAATTTTTTTTCAATCCAAAGTTGATATTGATTGTATGAAGAGCTCACTTCAATTTCCCAGATTTTATGAAACCACTGAAATTAAAAGTTTTCTGAGTTAATTAATATATACTTATTAATTAGTAACAAACTACCCCATATCTCTAATTACCCTGTGGTCACCACTGCTGACTTCAAGAAACTACTTTTATTTCAGAACAGCTATTTTTAAATATTACTTCATAGAAGCACCTGGTATACTTCAATTCTATGTAGTACGTGTTGGTGCTGTGGAAATTTCAAGTAACCAGACAGGTCCAAGTAAAGTGCATAACTTAAGAATCGTTTGCTGACTCCATTTGTGTGGATTCAGTGCTAATGCAGCAAGGTACTCTTGTCTTACACAGGAGTGAGGAAATATTCGTATTAGCTGCCCAGTGTTTTAGCGCCAGTGCTCTGTTTGTGCCCCTTGCAGGAGACCAACAAACGAGAAGAGCTGCTGAAGCCCACCAATCCAGCAGCCCAGCAGGCTCTGCTTGCCTCTCACTACAAGGTGTCTCCCATGCCGGCACCTAAGCTACGGCCAAGACCTGTTGGCACACAGACGGGCAAGGTTGGTGGCTGAATTAATTTTATTCATCAGAGGCGCTGCCATGTGATTTGGCACGCTGCTGAGAGCATTGTCAGAGCGCGGTATGCTCGAATGAATCTTCGTAAATGCTTGTCCGTCCAAATTACTGGGTGTTTTCGCCCATTGGAATATACAAGACCACGGTGTCAGTTCAAATAAACCAGAAGATCGAATTAAACGTGTTCGAATTAACGAGATTCGACTGTACGCTTGCAGTCTGCAGCAGAGAATGGCGCCGCGTTTCGGCTGTTGCCTGTTAAAAGTGTGTGCTATGCTTCTGACAGCATCACGAGCTGTGAAACAGATGGGAGATGATGCTTATCCAGGGTGTCTTACCAACCGGGAAGACTGGGAATTCTCAGGGATTTTGAATAATCTGGATAAACTCAGGGAAAACTCAGAGAATTCGTGCTACTATCAGGAAAATTAACTGTAATTTTATTGAAAGGGAATGAAAGTTGCGCTTATGCTGGCTTTGAGTAATAGAGAGGGATTATAACGAATCGTCTTTAACGTTGTGTCGTTGGCTGTAAGACTGGCCAGTGTACAGTCAGCGACAGATTCTGCAGACGGCCGATTTTTGGGACATGCCCTATACCGTATCTGCTCGCTGTGGGGTTCTTCTCCCGTGCTCTTGGGACAAAGGAACGACAACACAGCAGTGCAAACAATCACAAGGGCATTTATTGCACCTTTCATAGATCAATGCCAGCTAGCTGAGTTGCTATCCACAAAACATGCCGATAGGCGCGCGACAAATCTAGAAGTCCGACTCACCGCGACCGGATAGCGAGCGAATATGTTCGCCCCATGCTGGATCCCAACGCCTAGTCGTTCGCGCGTACGGTCACGCGAACGGTGGCAAGTTCGAAGGCAGGCCCCGCGAGGCGGTCTCGCAGAAGCATGGGTCAGCGCGCGTGCGGGACATCCACGCTGTTCGCCAATTTGCCGGGAAAGAGGAAGCGCCTTGTCTCTCGGCGCCCAAGTGACTCCGCCTGTCGGCGGCGTTAGCAGCGCAACACTCGCGCCATCTCTCGTACTGCGCCTCAACCACTCCGACCGCCACGAAGCCGGATTACAAGAGACGCGCCATGCGGGAAAAACATATCAGGGGACGCGTGAGTCGCGCATCCCCACATCACATAATGATTACACTTTATTGTAAAGAAAATTGCCGCAAATTCAGGGTTGCGATCAACGCGGGTTAAATTTCCCGCTAAAAGAAAACTTTTTTTCATCCCGCATTTGCTGCGGGATTACATCAGGTCAACAAACAGGCGGCTGCCGCTGTAACTGTGTGGGACACCAAAACAAGAATGGCGGCCGGCGAAACGCGCTTAACACAATTTTTTTTCTTTTCGTGAGTACGTTATGCGCATTGAAACAGTTCCTTCCGTATCAGTAATGAATAATATTGTTAACATTGGGAAGTCTGCGGCGATAACATAGCCATGTCCACTTTGAGGGTACAGAAACAGAGATGGGCGGGCTTAGCTGCCAGTGACATAGAAACACATGGTGGGTATGCCGCAGAAACTGCAGCATTTGTCTTTACTACTATCCTAATACAGCACATTTCCACTAAGGGTGGGCGAATATCTTAGCTGTGTTACAAGCATCAGCGTATGAATAGTGTACACTTCTGATGTATCAGTGTAAGCTTAGCGTTGAACAGTCTTTGCAATTCACTGACGTTGTTTTTGATAAATTCACTAGTAGCCAATGCTACCGTATTTACTCGCATAATGATCGCACTCGCGTAATGATTGCACCCCTGAATTTTGTCGTCAAAATTCGATATTTTTTTATTTCCCGCGTAATGATCGCACCCCGAACTTGCCGCAGCGATATGTCGTGTGCCAAGTCTAGCTAATAATGATCGCGCTTACCATCTGTTGAATCCTACGCGAACGACTATTCAATACGAACCAAGCGGTCTGCACGCACCAAACACTCTTAAGTAGATGCTTCATTTCATTACTTTCATCACTTTCCGCACTTCCATGACAAAAAGAGGTACAACCAAACTTTCCTTTATTATGTGTAGGCTTTATAATGGTTGTGGTCAACACCAACAAAAAAGGCGCCTTTTGATTCTTCTCATCTGCACTCGTGGGCAAGCAACAAATCGCAAGCGGCAACGATAGTAGCCACGTTTACACTGATACGTTAAAAGTGTACCTTATTCATACGCCAACGCTTGTAACACAGCTAAGATATTCACCCACCCTTAGCGCAAACGTGCGGTATTAGGATAGTAGTGAAGACAGATGCCGCAGTTTCCGCAGCATGCCCGCCATATGTTTCTATGTCACTGGCAGCTAAGCACGCCCATCTGTTTCTGTCCCCTCAAAGTGGACATGGCTACGTTATTGCCGCAAACTTGCCGATATTAACGATACTATTCATTACTGATACGGAAAAAACTGTTTCAATGCATGTAATGTACTCACGAGAAGAAAAAAAAAAATCGCGTTCGGCTTGCTCAGCTGGCCGCCATTTTTGTTTTGGTGTCCCGCACCCGCATCCAGCAGCAAACGGGGGACTAAAAAAGTTTTTTTTTCGCTGGAAATTTAACCCGCGTAATGATCGCACCCCTGAATTCGCGTCAATTTTTTCTGACAAAAAAGTGCGATCATTATGCGAGTAAATACGGTATTGATCTCACGAGATAATAGTATTATGTAGGTGGTATGCAGTAAAACCTAGTTAATTCGTATTTCACAGGACTGAAAAAAAATGTCCGAATAGAATGTCGTATATTATCGAGGGTATCAAGAAAACAGACAAATGCTTTCTGCGTCAACACGCATTTATTTACTGAATGAATCAGCAAATCCTGTTTCTTTTTATCACCAAAGCAGTGCAGAAGCTGAAATTCTCGTCATATTGTGACTGATTAGCACCCGCAGCGGTGAGGCCTTGCAACTTTACAGTGCGGCTGCGGCGAGCATCTTCATCTGAGACAAGCTTTTCACTATGTGCACATCCCGATTATTTTTTCACCAGCTCACAGCCCATCGTGATGTAGACGGTGCATCATCATCCTCGGCAGCTTTGCACTGAGTAAATTTGAAAGTACTGTATGCTGCAACCGTTCCGGACGAAACCGCGGCCGTAGTAGACGGGATCATAGACCACGGCCTTGCGGTTCTGAAGGCACACACTCGGCGCATGCACTATTTCAAAACGAAATTACCGTTTGCTGCAACTGTGGACAAAACCGCGGTCACTATGGATGCGCTCACAGACCCAAAACGAAAACTACTGTTTGCCACAACTGCTGTGGACGAAACCATCGCCGTTATCGATGCAATTGTGGATGGTGACTATGCAGTCATGAAGGCACGTGACCAATGTGGTGCACTGTGCAGCAGTACACGCAAGAATAAAGGCTTTAAAGGCCCAAATAGGCACAAAATGTTCAGGCATTGCTGTCATTCATGTACGATTTCCACTGGTGACTTTGGCGATGCGGACTCCACCGCTTCGGTGGGCGCTAATGCAGTTTTTGCTCTTTTGAGTCGCACATTTGCGGCACTTGCCGAGCTTAGAGTTGCCAGAATTAACCAATGTGTGTCCAAATACGGCCGGATTAACGATAGTTTTATTGCATTAAATAATGCATATGCCTGCTGGGACCAGAGGACGAGTCTGAATTATCCAATTTTACGAATTAATGAGAGTGGAATTAACAAGGTTCTACTGTATTTAAATTTCCGTTATTTTGCATTTTCATTGAAAGTAGGCACTTGCCAGTTGTTTTCTGTAATTTTAATTGTGCTCCTCTGACTGTGTTAGGCTTCATTGTGTAAAGTTTTTACTATTTTACTTTGCTATTACATCATTACATTACTATTACCTCATTTTTATTTACTATTACATCAGTCTGTTCCTGTCTTCGTCTTGTTATAACTGAAGGTGGGGACTACAGCTGCATTCAGCTTCAGAAGTGCAATTTTTTTACACATTTACATGAATAACATCAGACGTGTTCATCTTCATCATCATCATCATCACCATCATCATCACCATCATAAGCCTGTTTTATGTCCACTGCAGGACGAAGGCCTCTCCCTACGATATCCAATTACCCCTGTCTTGCGCCAACCGATTCCAATTAGCACCCGCGAATTTCCTAATTTTATCGCTCCACGTCTTCTGCCATCCTTGACTGCGTTTCCCTTCTCTTGGTACCCATTCTGTCACTCTAATGGTCCAACAGTTATCTAATCTGCGCATTACATGACCTGCCCAGCTCCATTTCTTTCTCTTGATGTCAATTAAAATATTGTCTATACCCGTTTGCTCTCTGATCCAAACTGCTGTCTTTCTGTCTCTTAACGTTTTGCCTAGCAATCTTCGTTCCATCGCTCTTTGCGCAGTCCTTAACTTGTTCTCAAGCTTCTTTGTTAGTCTCCAAGTCACTGCCCCATATGTCAGCACTGGTAAAATGCACTGATTGTACACCTTCATTTTCAGTGATAATGGTAAGCTTCCAGTCAGGAGCTGACATGTCTGCCGTATGCGATCCAACCCATTTTTGTTCTTCTATGAATTTCCTTCTCGTGTTCAGGGTTCCCTGTGATTAATTGACTTAGGTAAACATACTCCTTCACAGACTCTATAGGCTGTCTGGCGATCCTGAACTCTTGCTCCTTTGCCCAGCTATTCGTCATTATCTTTGTCTTCTACATATTAATCTTCACCCCCACTATTACACTCTCTCTGTTAAGGTCCTCAATCATTTGTTGTACCGTATTTACACGATTGTAAGTCGACCCCTTTTTTTAAATTTGAAAGTCTGAAGTTAGGGGGTCGACTTACAATCAAAACTAAAACATGGCCCCGCCAAAAAAGCGATACCAACGGGAGCTACAACGTAGTTACAATTTTATGTTTGCTCTATGGCCCTACCCGTATCTTTTCGCTATCCCGCGTGTTTGTTCGCTTTGTGGAAGGGTTTTTCAACATTTTTTTGAGTTTTACAGTGCATGCAACACTCATGGGGGGGTTGTCGATAGTTGATGGAAGCGCCGCTGTTCCCATTTGCGGCGGCACCCTCAGAACGGCGGCACTTGCGGGGAGTATTGGTAGTTCATGGAAGAGCAGACACCGCTCGTGGGTTTCTCTTTCTCCGTTTAAAGGCATTGGTATCGGTTTGACGCGTTCCACTTGACTGCCGGCTACGTGTTACCTTTATGCTCCCCCAGTCGTCATGAGTGCTCCAGGCCCACTAATCATTCGGCACTCGTTCACAGCAGTGTTCAAGAGGGCTGCCATCCTTTATGCTGAAGAAGCAAATCACTGCGCAGCGGGCCGCAATTTCGATGTTTCTAAACGGGTGGTGCGAGAGTGGCGACTGCAGCGAAGCGAAGTTTTCACCTGTGACAGCAAGTGAGAAATTTCCCACGGGCCGAAGTCTGGACGCTTTCCAGAGCTGTAGGCTAAGCTTGCGGTGTACGTCGCTGAAATGCGTGATCGGTCCCTGCCAGAGAAGTGCGATGAGGTCATGAAACAAGCCTGGACCTTCGCCTTAATTTTAAGGTTCTGCTCCGCCGCGAGTCCAACGAGTGGCTGGCGGCAGAAGACTGCGAAATTACGCCAACCGGACCTGTCAAAAGAGCCTCCCTGACGGCTGCGTGTGGTTGGGTGCATTTGGCGTGGGCTGCTGTTCTGCAAGTTGTCCTGGTGCGGTCGTTTGCCAAATTTGAAATTTCGTTGGACCACGACGCGCTGTTGGACCGCAGCAACGATGACGATGGCAGCACTAGTGAAGACGAGTAGTCCAGTGACCATGTCAGCTACTAATAAATTTTCGTTATCGAATGTGCCCTCGGGTATTCTCTCAAATTTTTTTTTTTCGGTCACGCGATATGGGGGGGTCGACTTACATTTGAGTCGACTTACAGTCATGTAAATACGGTAACTCGTCTGCGTTGTTGCTGAATAGAACAATGTCATCGGCAAACCGAAGGTTGCTGAGATATTCGCCATCGATCCTAACTCCTAAGCCTTCCCAGTTTAGTAGCTTCATTACTTCTTCCAAGCATGCAGTGAATAGCATTAGAGAGATTGTGTCTCCCTGTCTGACCCCTTTCTTTATAAGTATCTTCTTGCTTTTCTTGTGTAGAATTAAGGTAGCTGTATTTTCCAAGGTACGGTAGAACCCCGCTGTTACGTTCCTCACTGCTGCGTTTTCCCGGCTGCTACGTTGTTTTCATCCGGTCCCGGCATAGCTTCCATAGGATCCAATGTATAAGGAACCCCGCTGTTACGTAGTAGCTGTGAAAACGTTCCCGCATGATGCGTCGCAACCCGAACCCGCCTGGGCTAAAGTAGGCAACGCGCTTCGACCGTCATTCTGACTTTTGACGAGTTTTGACCAGGCTTGGCCGGGCTTGGCTATGGAACTGGCTGCAAGAAGCCGCACGCCAGTTCGAGAGGCCGCCACTAGGTGGCCATTCGTGAAAAATGCTCTCGCTATCATCACTGTGATTACGGTCCCCGCATGGTTTGTTGGACGGGCGGACGGATCGACTCACGGAGGAAGGAAACTCGGGAGAGGCCCTGACGTCGCTCTTTGTGAAGCTATAGCTAAAGGGAAGCCGGAAGTTGGCGTTGCTCCGCCTATCGGGCCAGCTCTCCTCTCTTGTTTACATTTCTCGTGAAACCACGCCGCGCTGCGCGCAAAAGGCTGCTCGGATGCGCGCGCTGCGCAGCAATACTAAACAATCGTCAGCACGTTAGCATGATTACGCCAAAGAGGGCAAAATTTCCCGCGGATATTCCTTCGTCCGTTGCCGTGGCGCGGTGACGATGAGGAGCACGAGCCGCATGATGCCGGGGAGTTGCCAAATCCTAGCTTTGGAGAAGCCGTCACGGCTCTAGACCTCCTTCGCAGGTACGTCGCACCTCACAGCGACGCTGACAGCAATGCGGCCTTCCAGGCTATTGAGAAACGTGTGGTGATTTCTAGCGAGCGAAAGAAACTGCTAGCCACCATTCTAGACTTTTTTAAGTTCTAAGCGCACTCTGTGGAAATAAATTGTCTATAGTTGAAGCTGCACTTTTTTCATTCATTTTCGAAGCTTTCCTCACTGTTGCGTTTTCCCGGCTGTTACGTTTTTTTTCCTCGGTCCGGTGAAAAACGTATGAACGGGGTTCCACTGTACTTACATGAGCGTTCTGTACTCCTTGATTATATACTGCCTCTGTGACTGCTAGTATCTCTACTGAATCAAAGGCCTTTTCGTAATCTATGAAAGCCATATAAAGAGGCCTGTTGTACTTTGCGGATGTCTCGATAACCTGATTAATGACATGGATGTGATCCATTGTAGAGTATCCCTTCCTGAAGCCAGCCTGTTCCCTTGGTTGACGAAAGTCCAGTGTTGCCCTTATTCTATTGGACATTATATTGGTAAATATTTTATATAATACTGGGAGTAACCTAATTAGCCTATACTTTTTCACTTTAACGTCTCCCTTTTTGTGGATTAGTGTAATGTTAGCATTCTTCCAGTTTTCTGGGACCCTTGCAGTTGATAGACACTTTGTATAAAGAGCCGCTAGTTTTCCAGGCATTATGTCTCCTCCATCTTTGATTAAATAGACTGTTATTTCATCTTCTCCTGTCGCTCTTCCTCGTTTCATGTCTTGCAAGGTCCTTCTGACCTCATCGCTAGTTATAGGAGGAGTTGCTGTATCCTGTTCATTACCATTTCTAATGGAGGTATCCTGACTGCTCTGGGTATTGTACGGGTCAGTATAGAATTCTTCCGTTTCCTTTACTATATCTTCGAGATTGCTGATATTACCCTGCTTATCTTTCAGTGCATACATCTTGGTTTATCCTATGCCAAGTTTCTTTCTCACTGATTTCAGGCTGCGTCCATTTTTTTACAGCTTCTTCAGTTTTTCTCACGTTATAGTTTCGAATATCACTTATCTTCGCCTTGTTGATCAGTTTTGACAGTTCCGCGAATTCTATCTTATCTCTTGAGTTTGACACTTTCATTATTTGTCGTTTCTTTATTAGGTCCTTTGTTACTTGGGACAGCTTGCCTGCTGTTTCATGTTTGTATAAATTGTTTTTTCAGATACAGTCGCCGACCGATTTTCCGGACTCCAAAAATTCGGACATGCCCGATTATTCGGTCAGCTTCGCGGCACCGCCGTTCTCCCCATAGACCATAATGTATAACAACTGCCGAAAGTTCGGACACCTTGCAACCTCTCGTCTGATTTTTCGGACACTCCTTGAGCCAACTCGATCAAGGGCATCATGCACCGACTCTGACCGGCGCATAGTTCGACTTGCTGAACGCCATTTTTTTTTAAACGGAGCCTCCTTGATGTCCCACGAAGTGGCGCTACTGGAAATCCCCGCTCATCATCATCGTTTCTGCCTGGTTCGATAGAGTGGCCGTACAGCAGTTCCGGTTTCAGATTAGTAAGCCATGTCAAGACAATCCAGCAGCTGATTTGTTTCTGTCGCGCACGACGCTACGAGCAGGCCGCGTTTTTCGTTTGTGCGACTGGTGTCGGCACGGTGGTGTTTGCTTTGTGTGCTGTGTCGAGGTTTCGGTGTTCCAACGCGGCGTACGGAAACATCGCGTCGAGTGTCTAATGGCGCCTACAGTGCCCGCGCAGACTGCGCTGGGGAATACCGGCAAGCGGGTGCCGGGAAGCCTAAGATTTGTCGCCTTCCGATGTGCTCCCTACTGACGCGGAAAATGTTCTGCCGAGACCTGCGCAGTGGTTGCATTGCGATTCCGGACACCGTCTCATTTGACAGTTTCACAGGTGCTGACACTGCTGTACTGACATGCGCAGAACTTGACGACGGCGAGATCATTCGTCAGGTTTCTGCTGCACTCATTCTCTATGCTGCACCGCCGGACGACGACTCCGAGTCTGAAGATGACGCACCATGTGCTACGCTGCCGTCGCATGCGGAGCGTGCACAAGCAGTGACTGCTTTCAGCCGCCTATAGTGACCGTGCGACCCTCTCCGAGATTCAGGCTTATCTGATTGCGCGTAAACGGAACAGCGTGCAACGGCGCACTCACGATTTCTTCAGGCCTACTGCCGAGCCCAAATAAGGGCGTGGAAATAAAGGATTTCATTTTTTTGTTCTTAATCTGCTTTTTCGGACACCTGTTTATTCGGACATTTCCGCAGTCCCCGTGAGGTCCGAATAAACGGTCGGCGACTGTACAGTATTCAACACTGATGTGTTCTTGCTTTTGGTGCTAAGGCCCAAGCTGTGATAACCGGTTTATCTGTTTCATTACATATTTCATTACATACATTACAGTATGTGTACTGTTCAGTTCAACATTGTTTAATTTTTATGTCACATTTTGTTTATTTCTTATGTATGTTTTATTTAAAAGCTGATGACAAAATATGGGTTAAGGGTCGCTGTTTCGGACAAAGAAGGTTCTTTTGTGGTGATAGCTAAAGGGGTTTACCAGGAAAAGGCAAGTTTGGCTATTCGTAAGAACTTTAAAGAAGTGTAGCGAAAGTGAAGAAAAAAGCAGTGGCGTTTCTTGATGCTTTAAGCCTAGAAGGACTTAAAGGGACACTAAAGGTTAATATTAAGTCAAGTGGACTGTTCAGATACCATCCCAGAAACCTCGAAACACTTGTTTCATGCACAGAAGAGACTTATTTTAAGAGAAAATGCATTCTGAAGCGTCCGCGTACCTCTAGCGCAGTTCAAGTTGCCCGCCCTCCGATTGAGGAGCGGTGACGTCATAGTCTCATAGTGACGTTGCGCCGTTGGTGAGGGAAAAGGCACCCGCAGACGGCGCTACGGCTTTTCTGCGCAAAACGCAAACGCGCGACCAGAAACAGAGCAGACAGCAGCGCGAAAGCAGAACTACAGTGGCTAGCAGAAGCGAAAGCGTGTGACGATAAGCTGGTTCTTTATTTTGTGACGCCAACATTGACTCTCGTTGCAATGGACGACCCTGACAACGACACATTGGTTCGCGATGCTGGGCTCGACTTCAGCGATTTAAGCACTGATGAACGTGACCCTGCTGCTGAGGGCTCGCGCTGCCGGCGTCGTTGCGTACTGCTACGACGGCAACTGTATGTCATGGGTATACATATTCGCACATTTGTAGCTTTTCCTTCGTGAAAACCAAATGCCGGCTCACTGCCCAGTCTTCGACCTGCAGTTGTTCTTGCGCTTCAGAGAATGCAGGCAAGACCGACAGAACAGCGCTACGGGAAAGCATTGTTTTGAAAGGCACTCCACACGACTTCACTAAGTCAGTGTTGAACTTGTAATCTTCTGGACGAAAGTGCAGCGAGCACACTATGCGATTTTTCGGCTATTTACCAACGCGCTGTGGCAGAGCTACGGCATTAACCACTTCGAACGGAGGTTCACTTGTTGGCACACAGTGATAAGTAACATTGGATTCGCCGCTGCAACTGCCCTTGGCCAAGTTCCGCGGACCATTTGCACATCCCACGACATCACATGGACGTGGCATTCTCGTTGCTTGATCCAAATGCAAGTTTCGCGTGTCAGCAGAGCCAGCGCAGCCCTACGCGATAACAAAACAACTGAAACTCCAAAAAGCACGCGGCGCAGAGTCGAGTGAAAACAAAACCTTTCGACCACCCATACTACTGAAGGGTCACGTCAAAATGTTATTGTTTCTTAGAATCGAACAGGAGTAGACAAGTAGCATTTTCTTCCGTCTTATAACCTAATGAAGTGACCTTTTTAATACGAGTAGTTGAGTACCAGTGACATAAATTATGATGAGTAGTGCCTTCGTCATCGGGCTAGTACCAGAATGGCGGTGTGGGGTCTCAAATCGTGTCATGCATTTACCTCAATTTCTCGGTTTCTAAAGCTCTGTTCGCGATTATATTGATGCCTTAGACGTTCTAGAGCATTGCGTTATCACTTTAATTTGACTTCATAGTAACCTTCAGTGTCCCTTTAACAAGCGTGTTAAGAAAGCAAAAGAGGGACAGTTAAAGGTATTCTTCCATGCGAACACCCACAAACCAGAGATGCCGTTCCTGGTCATCGTGACTGAAAGGAACAGTTTCCATGTTTTTACAAGACCACCTTGCCTTGCTAAAACTGGTCGATCCCCTGGTCATCCAGAATTCTGAGAGCATTGAATACCTCTCGCTAAATAATCCAGGAAGGTGTGCCACATTTAGTGCGGACGAAGAGTATCTTTTTATTGTTTCGCCTCACAGCCAATTAATGTACAGTGTCAAGGCATGCATTACGGAGCAGAATGATGAAATGCTGTTTGTCCAAAAATGTGGTGTTACTGTTGAAAGTTTACTTGAACTTTTGTCATGCTACCTGAGGTCGACAATGATTGGATGGAATGACTTGCTTTTCATACAAAAGGCTGGTATCTGTATCAGATCCAGAGTGGCTCCCGTCCTGAGTAGCATTTTTTTGCCGCAGGTGGATGTGGCATTAGACTGGCATCTTTCTGGGATAGCCATCAAGACATTCAGATATGGTGATGATTTTTTGGTTTTAATTGACAGACACGACTCTACCAACAAGGTGGATGAAATGGGTCTTTTTAGTGAGCTTGGTCAGGGTTTGAGGTTCACCTCGGAGCAACCAAGAGAGGATGAACTACAATATCTTGACCTTGGACTACATTTTTAGACGATCATGTCTGTTGGGAATATTTCCCCCGTGCTGCCAAGCCCCTGTTGAACTTCACCTCAGGTCATTCTAAAGCAGTAAAAAATGCCGTTTGCATCTCTGTACTTCGCGCCGTCCTGGTAAAAACATGTGGGTATGCATTGGGTGATGCCTTCGCACATCAGGTATTCAGGCTAGAGGAAGCTGGGTACCCGGGTAACTCAATAACAGGCAGCTCTGAGAAGTTGATTAAATGGGTAAAAAACTCGAGAAGGCAGGAGGCCGAAGGAAAGAGCTGGAAAAACGTGGTAGCACATCGCCTGTCCCATGGCCTGAAGAATGTTGCAGGTCAGTATGGGGTGCAGGTTGTCTTTTTGGCTCCTGGCAGAATGTAATCCTAACGTAAGGTGCAAAGTGAAACATGTTGATAAGTATGTAGGTTGCACTACCAATGTGGTATACTCTTTCCCGCTCAAGTGTGGGCGAGTGTACATAAGGCAAAAACCGGCTGGTGCATTAATGTAAGACTTAGAGAGCATGAATTGTCCTTCGACAAGAATGATTATGTGCATGTGTCTGCCCATTGCTGGCAATGTAAGTGTGAGCTTCAGCTCAAAGAGACAACAATTTTGTTCCAAGCATGCTGATGCATCCACCAGATTAGTCATTGAAGCAGCCCACATTGAGCGAAAGGGCACGTGGTGCATTAGCCAGCCTTCGATCGCGCTTTCTCAGCAGGAATTAACGTACCTAGATACTAGCTCGATACGGTAACAGATGCCCTGTATACACGTGGCCTGGTTGTGTGTTCCTAAATTGACCATGTGATCGCCTATGTCGCTTATATACCTGATGTGTGTTTTAGTAAACTTAGTTGTGAGTCAGCGCTCGTCCTGTGTCCTTTTACTCCATCGTCGTCATGTTCGCGCTGTTACCATTATGAATGTACAGTCGCCGACCGTTTATTCGGACCTCACGGGGACTGCGGAAATGTCCGAATAAACAGGTGTCTGAAAAAGTAGATTAAGAAAAAAAATAAAAATCCTTTATTTCCATGCACTTATTCGGGCTCGGCAATAGGCTTGGCTTGAAGAAATCATGAATGCGCCGTTGCACGCTGTTTCGTTTACGCGCAATCAGATAAGCCTGAATCTCGGAGAGGGTCGTACAGTCACTATAGGCGGCTGGAAGCACAGTCACTGCTTCTACACGCTTTGCATGCAACGGCAGCGTAGCACATGGTGCGTCATTGTCCAGCGGTGCAGCAAAAACCTGACAAATGATCTGACCTTCGTCGAGTTCTGCGCATGTCAGTACAGCAGTATCAGCACCTGTGAAACTGTCAAATGAGATGATGTCCGGAATCGTAATGCGACCACTGCGCAGGTCTCGGCAGAACATTTTCGGCGTCAGTAGGGATGACATCGGAAGGTGACAAATCCTAGGCCTCCCGGCACCCGCTTGCAGGCATTCCCCAGCGCAGACTGCACGGGCACTGTCAGCGCCATTACACACTTGACGCGATCTTTCCTTATGCCGCGTTGCATCACCGCAACCTCTTGACACAGCACACAAAGTAAATATCACCACGCCGTCACGCTGACACCAGTCGCACAAACGAAAAACATGGCCTACTCGCAGCGTCGTGCACAAAGAAAGAAACAAATCAGCTGCTGGATTGTCTTGACATGGCTTACTAAGCTGAGACCGGAACTGCTGTAGCTACAAACCAGGCAGAAACGATGATGATGAGCATGGATTAGCAGTAGCGCCGCTTCGTAGGGCAGCAAGGAGGCTCCGTTCAAAACAAAAATGGCGTTCAGCAAGTCGAACCATGCACCGGTCAGAGTTGGTGCATGGTGATCTCGATTGAGTTGGCTCAAGGCATGTTAGAAAAATCAGACGAGAGGTTGCAAGGTGTCTGAACTTTCGGCAGTTGTTATACATTATGGTCTAAGGGGGAATGGCGGTGCCGTGAAGCAGACCGAACAATCGAGCATATCCGAATTTTTTGAGTCCGAAAAATCAGTCGGTGACTGTATACCAACTCGCCCAACTTTCCACTTTAATACAAAATGCCACCTTGAATACTTTAATCACAGCTGTATTTCAACCTGCAGTTACATAATATCTGCAAGGCTCTAGTTGCTACTGTATATGAGCTTACTTCAGTTTACATAATAGTGTCATTTTTTTGTCACTTAAATGTAATTGCAGTGTTCTTTTGTTAAAATTTGTGAATATTTGTTGCTAGTGAAATGTGGAATTCTAGGGCTGTATTGAAAATAGTTCCCTTACTATTCAAATCTATTCAAATATTATTCGATTTGTATTCAATTTGGTGTCATCACTATTCAATTCGTATTTGATTCAGCTCTAAAATTCACTATTCGCACACCCCTACACTTCCGCCACTTGATTGCTGACATCATCAGTGCAAATGAAGGTGGCTTGATAATTCCGAGTGACCAAAATCGGAAGTGACCCAGAACTGTGTCGCTATTTAACATGTGGTGGAACAAATGGCGGATGCTTAGAACTTCACACGGAGTGCAGCCCTTACAACTTATTTGTGTGGCTTGGCTTGTCCTGTGTTTTGGATACGGGCACGACTACTAGATCGACTTGGCTTCAGTAGTTTTGGTTTCAAGAAGGTGCTGGCAACATGGACCTCAACCATGCCGGCAACATATTACAACAAAATATAATTCTTTTGGCTCAACTTCGTGACCGAATTAGCATGTGGTTATGCAGGTAGAGACTGAATTATCGAATGGCGCCCTGTACGGTGTCCAAAATTTTGGCCGTTGTTTTACATTTAGTCTATGGTGCCAGCCGTGATGCCGTGAAACTGTCTGAATAATCAAGCATAACCAAATTATCAGTATCCTGAATATTGGTGTGCGATCTTATTTAATCATTTCACTGGGAAAACAATTTCAACACTGCCAATTGTCTTCACTACTTTAGTGCATGCAAATAGAGGAGCAAGGAGAAAGGGGTCCTCAGTACTATGTGAAAGTCAGCAAGACTTACTGAGGCTACAGTGCTTTGGAACCTTTTGTTCTAACAATGCAAATTTCAGGAGTTTGACCTGTTTTCAGGAGGGTAATATTTTTCTCTCTTTTGTGTTCACAGGCATCATCACTTTTTGAAGGGTTGGAAGATGAGGAAGACAGCATCGAGCCGTTCTCTCCACGCCAGAGTGTCAAGACGCTGATCATCAAACCCAAGGACACCCCGGACAAGCTTAGTGCGAGCACTCTCTTAGCTTCCCCGGTACTTGCAGCCAACCGTGCATCCACACCTATTACTCAGTCATCCACTAGTCCATCTTCTAGGACACCACTGGCTCTTCCCATCAAGGACAGGTGCTTTATCTTGTCGTTCTTGTTCATTGTCATCTGAATTAATTAGGTTCACTGTAGGACAGACAGGCTTCCCAATGCTCTGTAGGTGTGCTTCTCATGCTCCTACTGCACCCGACTGAATCGTTAATATTGCTTAAATCATTGGCTATGGCTAAAGGTACGTCTGACATCTCCCTAAAGCTTTTCTTACAGGTACGTTAGACGGATCTGGCAGGGTTTTTACGGAAGTACGTCTGACGTTTCTCATTGGCTTTTCCCTCTTTCACGTTTGGTTACGTTAGGTATAAGCACGCTGAATAGTCGACCCTGCGCAGGTGGGGAAGAAGACCGTGAAGACGGTTGACCACATCTGCATCCACTAATTTCTAACCAATTAGAGCAACTAAAGTTTTTCCTCGTCCTCCTGAATAGCTAAATACAGTAACACCTCGCTGATATGATCCCATTACGTACGATTTCTCGGCATCAACGTTCGCGATCAAGAACACAAAAAGATGACATAGTACTGTTACGCTGTAGTACTGTAAAGAAAAAAAGGGTTGCGCAATAGAAAACAGTAGCTGCTTGCCGCATCAGCTTCCCTGCAATACTCGCCCGCCCGTCTCACGTAAAAGGGCTGGTGCACACCAAGTTTATTATTCCAGTACCAGCAAATCTCCTCCCAGGTTGTTACACACCGCATTCACAGCCATCGCCACCAACCCTATTGCTATAAGCATTTTCACTTATCTGTTTCATAGGTTGTGGGCTGTAGTGCCGTCGAAAGTGTACTGCATGCTTTTAATAGGCGATAACCCAAGCACACCGTCTTTCCGTGCTGCAGGCGGCACAAAGGCAGCATCATGTATCACTCTGGCACCATCGTAGGCATGGTGTTCTGGTGTTGCCAACCAGCTCGATTTCATTTATATTTCCCGTAGCAGTCTTAAAACACTTTGCAAATGGAGAACGACAATGTGCATCACGGATTGCTTAGGCCCTACCTGCTTGACGCGCGTCTGCATGCCAAGATTTGCATTGAGTGTCAACAATTTGCATTGAGTGGGCATGTCGAAACTTCCCACCAGAATGCCCCACTCGAAGAAGCTGCTGAACCAGACCGAATTTGAGGAGTGCGAACGTAAGCTTTGCTGAAGCCATAAAAAGGACATGGTGTTTGTTTGGTGGTGCTCGAAACCCACCAGCTCGGCTCGCGTTGGCGTCTCGTGCTGCAAAGCGCTGTGCAATGATTTGCATAGCGCTTTGCATTATGTAGATCTCAATTAGTTGAGTATGTCAATTTTTTAGTGACTTCCAATCATATGTTTTCTCAGTACATTTTCTCTTGCATTTTTTTTTCCAAACCTTATGAAAGAGGTTCTGCTGTACACGCTTCCCTCACGGCAGCGCTTATTCTGTGTGTGTCGTGGTGGAGCATGCCTGTTTTGGCCTAGCCCACGCAGATAGGCGTGCTCATCATTGCCGTAACGACTGCCACATCTGCTTACATAGTGTTAACGCACATTTTCACAGTAAGAAAAAGCATTCAGGACGCCTCGATGCACTACTATGACAATGTGTGCTTATCACAAATACAGCAATGCTGCAATTACGCTTCGCTACCAATTCACTAGGTGATTGGTTGAAATCCGTTCGTGTTCCAGCATTTAACAATTGCAAAGTTGTCGAAATTGAAACTGTGATTCACAAATTAACAGAATCATTATTTAATGAAAGCAGAGAAGCACAACTCTTTTCCGTACAGTTAGCTCCATGGACGGCTCTTCAAGTTGTATTCACTTTTCGTTCTCGAATGGGCAAAGTATACTATATGCTTTATTGCTCAAAGCAGTTCTTTCTTGGCGCTTCTTCAAGGGACTGCTTTATCATACCGCAGGGCGGACCACTAATAAAGAACTTAAAAACTGGTAGCATAAGTTGCGGCATCATATTGTTACGTAGGAAGACGCAGACGAAAAGCTATGTGCAAGTATATTTACAAGAAAATACGCTGCGCTTGGCCAAGAGGCAACAGCCCGCGCTAGCTTCTCATCGTCGTCGTCGTCTTCGCACTGCTCGCCTTTTCGTGATCACACATATTGTTCCGTAGCACTACCCCCGGCTGCAAAAGCGCCGTCCCGGAGCGACTAAAGATTGGACTCGGAAGCAGTGTAGTAGGCCTTGTTATCGCCCCACTGGAAAGGGGCGTCTTTTTTCAAAAGCTTGGTTAGTGGTCGTGCTATGGCGGCGAAATTTCTCACGAAACGGCAGACGTACGAACAAAGGCCGATGAAGCTGCGCACATCCTTGACACACTTCGGAACAGGGAAGTGCGCAACAGCATGGATCTTGCCTGGGTCCGGTTGCACTCCGTTCGCGTCAACGAGATGTCCAAGGACGGTAATCTGGCGATGGCCGAATTGACACTTCGATGCGTTGAGTTGCAGACCGGCTCGACGAAAAACGTCCAGGACTGCTGAGAGGCGCTCGAGGTGCGTAGCGAACGTTGGGGAGAATATGATAACGTCATCCAAGTAGCACAGGCACGTGGACCATTTGAAACCGTGAAGAAGGAAGTCCATCATGCGTTCAAAAGTGGCAGGGGCGTTACATAGACCGAACGGCATCACTTTGAATTGATAAAGACCGTCGGGTGTTACAAAAGCAGTCTTCTCGCGGTCGAGATCGTCCACGGCAATCTGCCAGTAGCCGGAGCGAAGGTCAATAGAGGAGAAATAGCGAGCACCGTGGAGGCAGTCAAGGGCGTCATCAATCCGAGGTAGGGGATACACGTCCTTTTTGGTAACCCTGTTAAGGTGCCGATAGTCCACGCAAAAGCGCCATGAGCCATCCTTCTTTTTGACCAGTACAACAGGTGACGCCCATGGACTATATGATGGTTCAATAATGTTCTTGGCAAGCATTTTGCGAACTTCTGCGTGAATAACTTGACGCTCAGCTGGTGACACTCGACACTGGCAGCGATGAATAGGAGGGGCATCGCCGGTATTAATGCGATGTTTGACAGCTGTAGTTTGGGCCAAAGAATGATCGTTAAAGTAAAAAATATCGTGGCCTCTTGGCCAAGCGCAGCGATATTGTTACATAGGAAGACGCAGACGAAAAGCTATGTACAAGTATATTTACAAGAAAATACGCGCTTGGCCAAGAGGCAACAGCCCGCGCTAGCTTCTTATCGTCGTCGTCTTCGCACTGCTCGCCTTTTCGTGATCGCACATATTGTTCCGTAGCAATATAAAACGTCTGGGTTCCGTATACGTTTAAAAGCATTTTCGGCAGTGTCGCTAAAATACACACATTTATGCTTTGAAGTTGTTTCGTCTACCTAAAATAGCGAATGCTGTGTAGATTTGGTTCTGCAAGGAGGGGGGCAGTGGGGATGGAGCAAACATGATCGACAGTAATTAACTTCAATGCTAATCGGTGCCAACATGGCTGAGGGCTCGCTTTCTAAAGAAACATGTAGTGGTTGTTGGTGTACAACACATTGTAGATAGCGTACGTAAATTGCACAAGAATTAGGTTTTATAATTACCTCAACCTCCGATTGCTACGCGGTGTGCCTTGGTTTGGATACCAATTCACACTATCTTTTGTTCTTTTTTTACCTGTGGTAGTTTACCTGATGTGGCAAAAGCCTTTTCGCCACTTAAATCTGATAAGGCTAATTTTAAAATTGCATGATCACTTTGGCTGGACCGCCACATGCATCGGACCGTCAGGTCATGCGTTAAAGTAAGCTTCTTGTGCCATTCTTACATGTACTACAGAGCACATGTAAAAATAGCAGAATAAATGTATTGTAGAAACAGCACAATAAACATACATGTGTGACCCAACAGGGCATCAGATCTGTCTGTGGAGCAGCCGTGAGGACCTGTTGCTTGCTGTCATTTGCCATTCTCAGGTCTAAGTGGGGAAAGTGTTTCCGCCACATCAGAGACACTGGTGAAAAAAGAAATAGAGAGAGAGAAAGAGAAAACAAAAAGAAAACGTGCAGTATAATGGGGTATTGAACCCTGGAAAGCTTGCCAAACAGCTTTTCCAGCCGTTGTATTACCCATTACCTCAAATTTGTTAGTCTTTAGTTTATTTTAGTTGATTTCGTTATTTCGGCGGCCAATCTTCGTACGTTCTAGTATAACATATTATCCTATAATCTTCCATTTCTACACCTCTTTCTTTCGAATAGTGAGGCTCCGCCGTGCCAGGATGGATTGCCGTTGAAATTTGCTACTGCATGTACTCCTCCCTCTTGTTTGTGCAGGTTCCTAGCTACCACATATGATGACGGGAAAGTATGCATGTAGGATAAGCAACTCTGTACGTATCTTAACCACTGTATTCTGAAGGTAGTGTGAAGCTTCGTGGAATGTGCTTGTGGAAGAATGTTGTTCTCATGACAGATCCACTATTCTGCCGTATCTTTAAGCCGGCAAACTGGATTGTTTGCGCTTACGTCCTACGTAGCTTTAGACACTTTGTAAATCATTACTCTGTTTGAACCTCTGCTTTCCCCTTCCTTGCATTCCCTGCCACTAGGATGATAGCTAGTTAAGGGGGGACGCGGGTTTTACATCGCGAAAGATGGCCAAAAATTCGATTTTTTGAAAATAACATTTTCAGTTTCTATAACCCTTTTTCTATCTGATACCCAAATATCATCACTGTAAACCACTTAGAAGTGCTCAAAAAAATTAGTTTTATCAGCCAAGGTGGCGAAAGATCTCGCGGAAATTAAGAACAGCGTTTTTCACGCCACAATATCTCCGGAACGGCGCGACCGAGCGCCGCCATCTTAGTCTCGTTGGAAAGCGCATTTCTCCGTCTTCAAATCTGCCGCTTCAGCGATCTCCTCCATGCAGAAACAAGCGCACAAAAAGCAAATGATTGAGGGTCGTGCTGGAGTCTGCGATTGGCCGCGCCTGCCACGTGACTCCAGCGCGGTTCGCCATTGGTCCGGCGCTGGCGTCGTCTGCTCGGCTCTTTGCACCTCGCGAGTGTGACGTCTCCACTCGCCGTGATCTCGACGTGTCAAAACGGGCGCTACGCGGACATCGCAGTAGCGTGGCCGATCCCTACGCTTGTGGATGTTTCAGACTCTCGGCTAAGCATTCCGAGCATCGGCGACGCGGACTTCACGACCAAGATTCGCGCGCGGAATCCTCGGACATGCGGCTAAGCCTTTCAGCAGTCGGTGTTTCGAATTCGTGACACATTCATATCGCGCACGCAATCCTCAGAAACGCGGCTTAACATTTTGTGCATAGGGAGTCTCCGACACGGCGATCATGCACATCGCGCGCGGGCTTCTCAGACCGTCACCTAATCATTTCGTGCATCGGCGCCTCCGACTGCGCGAATAAGCACATCGAGTGTCGACTCCTCGAGCCCGCGGCTAGGCATTTCGCGCGTCGGCACCTCGGACTGCGCGAATAAGCGCATCGAGGGTCGACTCCTCGAGCCCGCGACTAGGCATTTCGCGCGTCGGCACCTCGGACTGCGCGACTAAGCACATCGCGCGTCGGCTCCTTGTATCTGCGGCTATGCATTTCGCACATCGGCACTTCGGACTCGCAACCAAGCACATTGCGCGTTCACTTTATTATCATATTGTCACGATAGCTCGTAACAATATCTATCATACCACCCCTTCATAAAGAGAACCTCATCATGAGCTCTGTTCATTAGGCCCCTTGGGCTGGCACACACCTGGCTGCAGAAGTGATCGAGGCATCATACAAAAGTAAAATTCTGGAAAGCACCTAGCAGCTGCATATCTATCACTGGCTCTCTGATCGTAAGTTCCACAGCCACTGTCAGGTGAACATGACTTGGAAGGCTACTTACACTCAGAGCCTTCATTCAGTAACATGGTCAATTCTACCAAATGAAATATGCCTCACTGATTGTAATGGAGACTGCTATTAATCAGGCAGCCTGCATGTACAACATTGGAACTATATTCATGCCCACACAGAGTTCTACACTTCGGTTTGAAACCCAGGCACCATGCTCTTTGTAGAGCATGGTGCCTAATAAAGGTTTTTGTGCTAGTTCAGTGGCCAGTGTGCTATTATTTTGAGAGTGTGCAGTCACACATTTAGTATGGACATTCTTACAAAACATAGAGCTTCAAAATGGTGCCATTTGTATTGCTGTAGATTCACTTCAGCAAAAGCTACATTTGTTTGAAACTTCAAATGCGTTTATTTCAGTTCGATGTTTTTGCACACTGTACTCCGCCTTACGGGTGTTTTTTCTGGGTTGTTTTTGGCCAAAAATGGCAAGGGTGGTATCATTTTATTCGTGCTGAAATTATCTGGGGGGTGGTGCTATTTTTATTACTCTTGCACCGTCATGAAAATCACATCCAGGTATAGTAATCGCTGCTAATTAGAAAAAAAATGTTCATAATAAATGCAAGATTGTTTTCTTGTCTGCAAAATGTTTGCAAATGAATAAAAATAGCATCACCCCCTACAGTAGGTCTTTAGCAATGGTGTCATGCATTTAGTTTTTGGTTTAGCAAGACGGAATCATCAAAAAGCCCCGTAACGAGCTTGAAATTAATTTGACTTCAGACCTCAATATTTTTTGATGCTGCAGCTATCAAAAATCTAATTACAGATCTGAAATCAGCATGAAAAATTACCCCAGGCAGTGGAGTTTAATAAAAATTCACCCAAAAATAAGAAAAACATTTTTAAGACCCACTTCCCCCCTTAACCAGTTCATTGAACATGATGTTGGAACAATTAAAGGTACGCTAGAGGCAAATACTATGTCGACTTGAACTGCTTAAATGCCATTCCAGAAACTTTGCAATGCTTGTGTCGTGCCAAGAAAAGACTCGGTTGATGAGAAAATTGCATTTGATAGGTCCAAATACCTTTATCGCAATTCAAATCTCCCGCCACCCAACTGGGGAGTGGTGACGTTTATTACGCCATCACCACCCTTTGCTGTCAGTGAGCAAAATGGTGGCCGCCAGATGGATGTGCGTTTTTTTTTTTTTCACGATACGTGAAAGCGCGGCCATCTAGAAACCGAGCCAAGACAGAGTGGTGGATGTGCCACTGTGTCTGCTTTTGGTCAAGTTGCATGGACCATTCGGGCATCCTGCGGCATTACTGGAAGTGAAATTCTCTGCTACTTGCAGTTTCTGTGAGTTTCGCGAGCCAGCAAAACCAGCACAGCACTACGCGACAACAAAACTACTGAAACACGAAAGCACTGGTGGCACAGAGTCGAGCGAAAATGAGACCTTTCGACAGCCCGCACGGTTGTGAAGCGTAATGTCAATGAGCTTTTTCTAAAGATGAAGTAGAACTGGACAATTAGCATTTTCTTTCGTCTTATAATGTAATACAATGATGTCATTGTAACAAGTGGTTGAGTACTAATGACATAATTATAGTGGGTAGTGCCTTCATCATAGGGCAAGTACTTGAATGTCCCGGGGGAGTCTCTAATCATGTCCTGCATTTACCTCAATTTCTCGATTCCTCAATATCAATTTCTCGAGCACTAATCTACCACTTGACTTAATATTCACCTTTAGTGTCCCTCTAATGAAGAGTATCAGAGGGCTGGGGTTTCAGGGAGCTTTTGGCTGCTTCCATTTGTACTAAGTTGTTTCTTACAGGGGCCCTGAAACACTTTTCTAACTAATCATAGAATGGCCTCACTATTAAAGAATATTGTCTCGCAAATCTCGCGCTGAAAAAAAACTTTTCAAATCGCACCAGTACCTGACTTTGTCCTCCTTTTCATCTCCACTAGTGCGCTGGAAGCTACACTGTGGAGAAACCAAGAGGGCAAAGCCCTGGCCAAAAGTTGAGTGTCGCGCTGGTGAAAGGGCTCGCCGCAGTACCCGATGTGGATGTAGTGTGCAGCTGTCATTTCGGAGGTCACATGCAGCAGCCGCAGCTGCGCACAGCTATGCTTGCAACACTACTCACACGGATTTTCTTATGGCCCAAAATTTCATCATTCCCATATCTTTGAACCTGTACTTGTGAGAGCTAAATTTGCTGGCATAAGCAAGTGAAAATTGCTGCTGGTTGATGAGCTTGACAGTGCTGACGTGGAAAGAGCCTCTTCGGTTGCTTTCATTGTTGAAAATGTCTGGGTTCTTCGCTGTTTAAAGTTTCCTTGCATGTTCTAAAGCCATGTTTTTAACCCAGTTTGCCATTAAGGCATCCTCCTGGGGGTACTCTACTTTAGATGAAGTGTCTAAATACATTCCCGAGCTTGCCACTTGGCCAAATGTGTAGTTTGGAAACCATGTATCTCGACACTTAGCCAAATTAGTTGCAGCCACAGAGGTTTCCACCTGGTGGCTCGTGTTGTACAGATGAATGAAGAGGCAGGACAGTGTGGGTATTTGAACTGATAGCACTTGGTAAGCATAAGCACTAGCAGGATCCCCGTGACACTGCCCCTTCTTACTTTTAACATGCTTCACTGCACGGCAAATATGCTTTGCCACATAACATAACTTTCCTGCAGCGAAATGGCAGGACAATCGTGTTAAGGTCAATTTCGGGGTTTTGAATTCTTAAGGCAATTACAGCCGACAGTGGCAGTTTTCAGGGTGTTGAATATTTCGAATAGTAAAAGTGTCTTGAATCGAATTGAATATTCGAAGTTTTAAATATTTGCACACCTTTCTTTATTTTGTTGCAAGCTGTATTGAAATTTCATTTCTTTGATAAATAACTTGTTTGTGATGGTTGCCATATACTTCTTTCTCATAATTTGCAGTTGTCGTGTTGACAGCGACTCCCCTCGCAACGAGCCTAGCTTCACAACACCAACTGCACACGGGGAAAAACCTGTAAGGTGCGTACTCTGTCATGCCGTGCACTGAGGGAAATTAATCTTTCGTTTTATTCTGTCATCTCCTCGTTGCGCACATGCAAAAAGCGTCCCCTGTTACTCCTTCAATGACAGATGGTTTTCTCATCGATGCCAAAGTCCCGCCTGGCTTGAACGTTTGACTATGCCTCTGCGGCTAGCACAACTTTTCGTTTGAAAGCTGCACTACAGTTGCAGCACCTGTTTTGTGACATTACGGTAACACCACGCTATGGGCCACGCCGTACGCCGATATGACACGGGTCAAAATAGCAATGTCGCTCATGTGCTTCAGTTGGCTACTGGTGCAGCTAATAGTGGCTGCAGTACTGACTTTTCTAGATGGTGCTAGCTACGCACCATATTTATCATTTTTAATTATGAACTGGCGGGTTTTTAAAATCCTCGACTGTAAGCCGATCCTAAAGTTTGGTAGATGATTATTCGAAAAAAAACAAAAAAACTATTGGCCTAAATTTTAATAAATACGGTACGTCCTGCAGCAGCGAGTGAATTGTCTTTCGTGCTGCCCCTCACTTAAATGTGAATGTGAACTAAGCGGCTAGAACACAGTGCACACGAAGCTATCGGCACTCGACGCACTCTGTTCCCATCGCAAATCGCTTTCAAGATGTGGCCCACGTGGCCACACCATACACCACTGCTGCCGGAGTAGAAGACCCCTTCCCTCTCCTCCCCCTGGTACCTGGCGAGCAGCAAAAGACTGTGCACTTTCTCCCGGCTTCTCTCCCAAGCATGCACGAGATTTAGCCATCGTCGGTTCACTTTCACACGCTGTTACTTGCACATACAGCATAAGGTGTACAGCGACGATGTTGTCGTCCTTGGACTTTATACGGAACATCATGGCGGCGGCAGTGACCATGGCACAAATGTGCCTGGAGTGCCCATATAATTGCTGTCGCAATAAAACCTCAAAACATACTGCTGATTGATTCATTAGGCAGTATTTGCCCAATTCTAACATGCCCCTGAGTCAAATGTGCCTATCTTCTGTGTGTCGAAAGGAGAAAACTAATGTAGACATAACATTAAAGTTCCTAAACAAAGTAGAAATCTAATGCGCACCGAACTCTTTAGCAAGAAAAAAATTCGCAATAGGTGTTGCACAGTTGCGGCCGGTTTCCTAAAGTCAGTTTTGACACATGGTCTTTTAAAGTCAGCTTCACCACAATAAAGCTATGTTATGTGGCTCAAATCCGTACGAACGCCATGAAAGCAGCTCTCGGCCCAATATTTTTTTGGGGGAAAAAAAGAAGCCATCCATAGAAATGGGATAGATGCCATAATTGGACATTGCGAGTTATCATTATTGCTTGAAAATCTTCCTAGGCATGCCGTAAATAGGTATTCTCTATGGAAGGTGACGTGTGTTCAGCACATTCACTGTCCTTTAAGCTCAGCCAAGACAGAGCTCCCAGTAAAGGCTTTGCTATTGGGGTCACCATAAGGGTCAGATGCGTGCTGGCTAAAGTTTGAATTTTCTTGCAAAGGCCAACTTTAGGATTGAAATAACGACAATTTGGGCCCATGGGCACCAGCCAGGGCTTTCGTACAAGATCCAATTAACCAAAAATCAAATTATCTGCAGTCAAATAAATGGAAGTCTACTGTACAAGAATGACCTTTCTTCGTCTCAATTTCTGTATATTTCCATACTTTTGCCAGAGTGCTCTGAAGTGCTGTACAGTGTTGCTGTAATGAACTGCACCAGCATTTTAGCTTTATGCAGCCATTTTATTTTCTGTGGATATCCTTTTCACAGCAACCTGCAAAGTTTGGATGACACAGTGTCATGCCTTGAGGTCCGTGGCCGCAAGTTGCGCTACCTGTCCAGCTCGGACAGCTTGGATGACTCGTCTCAGGCTGATCCGGCACCCGACCCTGCAAAGCCCCCACATCCTGCAGGCATTGTGCTCACTCGACCGGGGTATTTCACTGTCCCTTCTATGGACGAGCTAGCATCTATGGTAGGCCCTGATGGACGCTGCATCGTGGAGAATTTCTGTGTGGCACGTGAGGGCTATGGCAATGTCTACTTTCCAGGCCGCACCGATGTTGCAGGTCTCAACCTTGACGATATTGGTGAGTCAGCTTATTCAGCTGGGTGCACAGTGCTTGTTGTCGGGAATCTTCATAATTTACTTAGATGCTCTTAGAATTATTTGCAGTCCTTCACTAATATTCTCCATTCGAGCAGTAGTTTGAGACAGGGTTGAAGTCTTGAGTCTGAACCCTTGCTGAAATCAAGCATCTGTTCAAGAGGGTCATTATCAGTGCTCACATTTTCTGAAAGAAAGCAAACAACTTCTTGATAGTCCTCTCAAAAGAGACCTAATTCCCAAAATGAACACAGCATTGTGAAGCTTACTGCTGCTAGGTCATTGGAAAGGTATAACTATGGAATGAGTGCACGTTTGTCCTCAGTAGGTGAAGTGCACTTTTGGATGAACACGTGTGTTCACCTGAGTTTCAGTCCTCCTTCCCACAGTGAAATGAAAATGTGAGTACTTAATATGTTACAGTGAAACCTCGTTAAACCGTAGTGGGCCGGAGCTCGGAAAAAGTACGTGCTAAATGGTAGTACTGTTTAGCTGAAATAGCATGAGATAGACCACTTACCTGTCAAAAACGGAACTCGGAGAGGGAGCGATGAAAGGTAAAAATAACGTGCAGTATTTATTCACTTCGCGCGACAAGTGTTATTTTCATTTGATGCCGTGGTGGCCTAGTAGCGACAGCGGCCTCAAACTTACTGAAGCTGCGAGCCAGCTTTTCAGCCAGCCCCCTCTTCTCGGTAAATGCTCGCATGGCACATTCCTCGTTGGCATTACGTAATCTCCGGTTTATGCATTTACAAAACACATTATGTTCAATGGCCGCTGAGTCGGGGATTTGACTTTACTACTTTTAAAGCGAAACTACTGTTTAAGCGGGTACGGTTTAACGAGGTTTTACTGTAATGCAATTAGCATTCTTTGAGAACGTCATGCACTTTCAGAGGCCTATCTGTCTGTCTATCTAGCCAGTTTCCCGTCATCTTGGGCCACTAGGTATTCCAGGGTTTAATGGGTAGATCAGCAGGCTGCTGGGCTGTGGAAACAGGGTTTGAAACCAACCATTTGACCAACTTGGGTCACTGTTTATGTGCTACTCTTGAACGAACCTCTTTCAGGCCAACTCGAGTTACTACTAGGTATGCGCCACTGTGTATTTGCCACCCGTCAATGAACTGCTTTGACACACACTTGATTAACTGGGTATGTGCCGCTGTTCAGTGACAAACAAAATCATAAACACTTTTGAGGGGGCTGGGCTTAACAAAGACACATGATATATATTCATGCACTCTGGTCTGAATATATATTCATGCATGCACCAAGAACGGACTTCGTGCCCTCAGTACTAGATGACGCACAGTGTTCAGTGGTAATAAGGCCCCTAAATAAAATACAGGTAGCACCATTTCCTCTCTCCTCCTCTGCACCGACATTGGCTCCCCCTACGCAGAGCCTAACTAGGAGACGCTGTCCGAAAGAAATGCAATCGCTACGTGTTGCTCACGCTTTTGAGGCCGTATTTTGATCGAATTTTTTTAACGATATATCGTGACCCGCGGATGAAACATCAAGAGAAGGCCGTCTGAATGTCGCTGCACTTGGTTGGCTCGGTTGGCTCTACTTATTTGTGCTGCCTCTCTCATTTCAGAGCCAACCAAGCGGCGAAAACACAGCGTTTCAGCTGTGTTTCAGCAACGCCGCACTCAGCCACTTTTCCAGATCACTTTTCAAGACACGTGCCTGCGCGTGTCTCTGTAACGCTAATGAGAACACAAAGCGCAAACCCATATCACCAATCGGCAGTCATTTTCAGCATTGCAGATCGCTTTCAACGTATGGTCGCCGCAGTGTCACCGTTTCGTAACGTACGGCGATACACTCAAAAGGTGCTGTTCGCATACACTGAGGCCAAACAACGACAATGTGTTACCCGCCGTGGTTGCTCAGTGGCTATGGTGTTGGGCTGCTGAGCACGAGGTCGCGGGATCGAATCTTGGCCACGACAGCCGCATTTCGATGGAGGTGAAATACGAATACACCTGTGTACTTAGATTTAGGTGCACGTTAAAGAACCCCAGGTGGTCGAAATTTCCGGAGTCCTCCACTACGGCGTGCCTCATAATCAGAAAGTGGTTTTGGCAAGTAAAACCCCATGATTTAATTTTTTTTGACGGCGACGTGATGGAATGTATAACAGTCGACAAAAAGCACATGCGTTTGAAGACGACCTGATTGAAGTCGGGTGCAAAAGTTGCACATAAACGCAGTGTAAACATGCGGCGCTTAAGAGAGCGAAAAACTAATGAATGCGCATACAAGTGGCAGCATATGGGATTAGTGATGAGCGAAGAATCGCTCGCTTACCTAACACAGCCGGGACCATTGCATTGAGGTGAAATCAGCCCGGCTGATTCTTTGAAGCCAGACCTTCCTCCAAGCTGTGTCTCACTTCGCAGATGAAATCCGGAAGAGTCGCTTGCCATCAGTTTCATGTGTGGTGCATCCGACGGCAGATCAAGACGGCATCGTGAACACAGAACTACGATACTAAAGCACAAAGGAGGTGAAAAGCGTGGCGTCTACGTAAAGCTCCTCATTGTGTCTGCGTATGCCGCTCGGAATGTTTGGCACCGCCATGCCGATGGAAGCAAAAACAAGCAATAAAGAAAAAAGCACATGACACTGTTTGTTCAATGGGAGGGCCGAGGGTCGACTGAAAGCGCAGGGCAGGAGGACGGCGGCAATCTTCAAAGGATGGCGCTACCTTTATTTTATTTAGGGGCATTAATTGTGAAGCACATTGGAGGAACTCTGCTGTATATTTGCCTCATACATGATGTGTCTCTTCAGCGGCCATATGGTGTGTTGCTACATGACTTCAAAGCTAATCACATTAACGTTGACGTTCATGGGGAGACTGGTTCTGCTGGAATTTCTTTCATAGTTAATTAATCTTCCTTACTGCATGGGTTAATTTTCAGTGGTTCTGGATATCGTTACATTTTAATGTTACCTAAGTAGACCTGATTTGTTAGAAAGCTCTTGAACATTTAATTGGTAAGTTTCGAAGAATCACAGCACCACATTGGCAAAAAGAATGACTTGAAATTTTACTGGAAATCATCAAAGTGCAATCTAACATATGTAAACATATGTGCCTTCGCAACAGTTTCAGGTGTTCGAACTTCCTCAAGTTATACTAAGTTGTTGTTGGTTCTTAGTGAGCATTGAAGTTAGCTATTAGAAGTATATTTTCAAAGGCAATCTGCGAATTGCAGATGTAGCGTGTGGTCATTTTGTTAAATTCAAGCTGTAATGTTAAGATCCGGCTGACTGGAGGTTTGGGACGTATTCATGTTGGCCATTTGTGAATCCAAAAATGCCGTTCAGAAAAGCCCTTGTCTACAAGGTGACAAATGCGGCTGTGCAGCATCTCCAGTTCAGCATCCCATGCCCATGCGTGCCACAGAGTGAAAACTTTCATTGACGTCCATGCTTTCTTGTGGAACGGGTATCAAACCTGGTAGCCTTTCGTGTTCTTAAAGCAGAGTGTGGATCTGGTTATGCTGATAACGATTGGTTGTAGTTTAGACGAGCGATCCATATGCACAGTGAGCAAAACTGAGACCCTGCTCATTTTCCCCCCCATGGCACGTACAGTCGACTGCTTCTTTAACAGTACCGCACGAGTGTTGACTGGCCGGCCGGTCAGCGCCTTCTAACAGCCCGAAGCGATGAGATCACCAACAGTAGCGCATGTGCGCCAAGTTCACTGGAAGCGCAAGTTTTGTCTGCTAGCCTCTTTCCACCAGCACAACACAGCCCCTGGAGTGATTAATTTAGTGCAAGCTTCCCGCCTTATAGGAGAGAATGGCTTCCAGTGAACTTGGTGCGCATGCACTACTCCTGCTGATCTCATCACTTCTCGCGGTTATAAGGCACTGACCGGCCGGCCAATCGACACTCGTGTGGTACGGTTAAACATTTGGTCGGCTGTACAGTGAAGCTCGGTCATATCACACTCGTTCATGTCACACACAGGCGTGTCGAATTATTGTTCATATCGAACAGTCCAAACATCCCCTTGAAAATCACAGGAGCATTGTTCTTTTTTATCTGAACTTCCATGGCACGGACATGCAATATTGCAAATGAAGCTTGGCCAGCCGTCACTTTTTCCATGGTTTCATTGCACCAGCAGGGGGCCCTTAGCTTAGGTTACGTGGCTGGCAGACTGCCAAGCCAGCATGCGTGACATGTAGTGAGAGAGCGGTTGTAGGAATGGGAAACAAGGTCAACTGTAAAAAAAATGTGGAGGATGGCAGGAGCTAGGGGAAGCGCATGCATGCGCCACGGAGGGCATATGGAGGTGCCACCTCTGCTGCCAAAGGCAGCACTCTTTTCATCTTTCTGCGTAGCTTTCCATGCCTGCGCCATGTTTTCTGTGACCTGGTGTGCTTGATTCCATCGTTCTGTTCGGCAAGTACGTGGAGGAAGCAACAGCGCTTGTGGGGTTCTTGCCTGTGCTCTTGGGACAAAGGAACGACAACACAGTAGTGCAAACTATCACAAGGGCAT
Source organism: Dermacentor andersoni (assembly GCF_023375885.2). Lineage (NCBI taxonomy): Eukaryota > Metazoa > Arthropoda > Arachnida > Ixodida > Ixodidae > Dermacentor > Dermacentor andersoni. Next base: position 10,531,037 of record NC_092817.1, read on the forward strand.
TAATTGCACCTTTCATCGACTAATGCCTGCTAGCCGAGTTGCTATCCACAAAACATTCCGATGGGCGCGCGACAAACTGTGGAAGTCCGACTCACCACGACCGGATAACGAGCGAATATGTTCGCCTCATGCTGGACGCCAACGCCTGGTCATTCGTGCATACAGTCACGAAAATGGTGGCACGTTCGAACGATCGTGTTCGTCCATTCCGGGGTAAGCCTCGCGAGACGGTCTCGCAGAAGCATGAATCTGAGCATGCGCAGAACGTCCGCGCTGCTTGCCGATCCCGAGCCGAAGAGCCTTCTCTTTTTCCTGCCCAAGTAACCCTGCTGTTAGGTGGCGTTAGCAGAGCCACACTCGCGCCATCTCTCGCAATACGCTTCAACCACACCGACTGGCGCAGGCACCAAGCCACGCGGCGAAGCTGGATTACAGGAGATGGGAGCTATGCGGGAAAACAACATATCAGGGGACGCGTGAGAGTCGCACATCCCCACACGTTTCAGCATCTTGCTGTGTTGTGTTGAGTGTTCCAGGGTGCAGTGGGTGCAACAAAGAGGAACAGAAAAAACCTAACGCTGCAACAAAACTGGATATCATGTGATGCATCGAATGGGGCAAAAATAAGTCTTCAGTTGCAGATACTTTCGGAATACCGTGCAGCACACCGAGCATGCTTCTCCAAAACAAGCCCGAAATGAACCCTTTGACGGTCAATGACGTAAATATACGGCGCCACGAACTAGTCCGAAAATGGTCGATGCCATATATCTATGGCGCTGTCTCTACGTTTAAAAAGCTCGCCAATTTCCTAACTTTTTCTTTTCTGTCATGTGCTGCCACTATGTGTGGATACAGAGAATTTTTCTCGCGCGCCTCCCTGTCTCGGTTTTCGTTGCATGGTTTGTTTTAGTGCTAGCTTGCTCCCGCGCGTCTATATACTACCACTCGCGCATTGGCACGCACGTGTGCGGGCGGCTGTTTGGATTTTGTTTCGCGGGCGGTTTCGTTTTTTTGCGCTTGCAAAAGTGATGGCTATCTCGTTACTAATCGCTCAAAGGGCGACTGCTTGTTTCTCACTTGTTTAGTGCTCACAGGGATGCGTATAGGAAAGATGCCGCCGTGCGTGCGTTTCCGTTTCTTTTCTTTTTTTTAAGACTACTAATTGCCCTAGCTGGTTGGCGATAAGATGAAGATTAGTGGAAGTTTGTCGCATGTGTTGCTTTTTTTGATGGGCACACAACCAAACAGTTTTCCTGAGTGCGCGCACCTACGCAGTTCGATTACGCTATGGACGTACGTATTAGTGTAAGAGCAGAAACATTAGAGACTTGCGAAATATTCTCGTGTGCAGATTTTCAAAGCCTTGAACTATGTGCATAAAAATGCATCAAATTTTTAATTCTGATAAGTTTATTTCCTTTTTTATTGTTGTTATTCATGAATGAAGAGGAGTGCATATATACCAACACAAAAGATTTTTTTCTCACTTTACGGTCACCCTAGAAAAATTACGGTAAATTCTTTTCGAAATAAGTCCCTAAGAAGAATTGGAATCTGCAATAAAAAAAATCAACCCTGGGCGGTCGCATATGGCGAAAAAAATCGTCCCTCAAAGGGTTAAGAAGACAGCATTGGAATGCAGTTGTTTGGGAGCTTGGTATCTGCGACTTCCGATGTTCATCAAGACCGAAAAAGCCCTCCACAAGTGGTTTCTTGATGTCTGTGCCAGGAACATCCCTATGGATGGCCTGGTGCTAAGTGAGAAGGCAAGGTGCTTTGCGGTCACATTTCAAAGGGAAAACATTTGTGGCGGAGGCGGAAATGGTTGGCTCCAGCAACCGCAAAACTGTTGTGACATCATCGGCATAGTGGTGCAACTGAAGCTGACAGCAGCCATGACATGAAAAAATTGTGTTCTGAAGAGTGGCCGGAGATTCGTGCAAAGTTTTCTCCTTTAGACATATTTAATGCCAATGAAATTGGACTTTTTTGGCAGACACTGCCAAAAAAGGCTTTTGATCTACGTGGCAGTATACATGCCAGGGTAGAAAGATGCGGAAAGTGATTGTGACCATCCTGTTTGTGGTGGACATGGACGGATCATGCTGACTAGAGCCATTTGTGATGGGCAAGTTAAAGTCACCACAGTGCATGAAGAGCTGTTAGAGTGTCCTAGTGCGCTATGACTTCAACAGAAAGGCTTGGATCACACATGAATTTCTTTAAAAATGGCTTCAGGAATGGGACGTCAAGCTGGGCAGTCTGACTGCCGAGTGTGGCTTCTGCTCGACAATAGCTGGGCGCATCGCATTGCCTGCTAATGCAAAACATTGAAGTCGGATTCTTTCCACCGAACACTGCAGCAAAACTGCAGCCCCTTGACCAGGGAATAATCAAGGCATTCAAGATCGGCTACAGAAGAAGTCTTGTTCAGCAGCTCCTTATTAACCTTCGTCTGGGCCTCAAGCTCAAAGTTGACCTGCTAGGAGGTAGAGGCAATCCAAATGATTTCCAGTGCTCGTGCCAACATCAAGGAGGGCACAATGGCCAACTGCTTTTGTAAAGCGAGTTTTGTAATCATCACAGAGGAGGTTTTTGCAGAAGTTCAGGACGACGACGGTTGTGAGCCCCTGAACAATGCTTTGTGCCAGCTGTCTTCTTGCCTGGGTGCCATGCCAGTTGAGTTGATTGCACAAGACTTCATAAGCGTTGATGCCGAGGTGCATGCTGTGATGGAGTTGAGTGAGCTAGACATTGGGGCAGATGTGGCTGGTGTCGAGAAGGCCAAGTCGAGTGGCAGTGCGAACCTCAGTGAACAGGAGGTGTTGCCTTCATGCACAGCTGCTGAGCTGGCTTCAGCTTTCGTCTTTATTCGTCACTGTTGTGCCGCAGTTGAGGGCATGTGGGCAGCCTCGACAGGGTAAAGATGAGTGTGATGAATTTCATGACTTGTAAGCAAGTCAATCTTACTGGTTTTTTCTCAGTGAAGTAAACTTTATAATCACATAGCATTTGTGAATGTTGCACAGTCCTTTTTTTTTTTTCGCTTCTAAAATAAAGTTTTTATCACCATAGTGCTCTTGTCGACTTTTTATATTCATGTCCGACAGTACTACCCTTCAGATTCAATATCTTGTTTTACAGTATCTGGCAATACCATGCGTTTTCAAGTTTGTCAGTATTAAATATTTCCGAGAACACGAGAAGTGATCGCATCTCTGTTAGGAGGAGCGCACTTGCAGGGGCGTGGCACCGCATTTGCTATACCGAATGTGGTGGGGGACAAGAGCTTGATGCTCTTGTCCCCCACCAGTACGTTGCTGTGTACTTTTGCATGGGATTTTCAAGAAGATTTTACAACTGTTCGATATAGATAATTTGAGATATCCAAGTTTGATATATGCAAGTTTGATATATCTTGGATTCACTGGAGTTCAATCCTTATGGATGTGCTACTGTTGGTTATAAGGCACCTAAGCTTGCTCTAGCTGTGATTGAGCTTGTACCCAAAGTTGTTTTCTTGTTCTCTTCTGCAGTGCATTTTCGTCGTATGGAAATAACTGTGTACCCTGATGACGATGACAAGCCTGCTGTAGGCGAAGGCCTCAACCGCAAAGCACAGGTTACTCTTGACAAAGTATGGCCAATCAACAAGACTACTCGTGAGCCAATCATGGTAAATGTGCCCTATTCCATCCTTTGTCTGGTAAATGCTTACTACAGTAAACTGCCTTAATACGTACCTGCATGAAGCGTACTGTTACTAACGGTTACAAACAAGTGGTGACGAATCCCCATTGCAGTCTGTGGAGAGCCTAATGTTCTGGCTGACCACTTGTTGCTGTGACTTGTCGTATGCCTATGGGTGGGTGCGTGTGATGGTAACATATTGCTACGTAGGGGCTAGCTGCACTGCTTTGATTTGTGCTGTGGCTGACACTGCATGCATATAATGTATCCGGAGAGGCATGATGGCAGCTTCAGCAAAGAAGATTGCAGTCGGCAGGGGTGCTCAATAACCTACTCTTACCAGCCCTGTCACAATAAGTGGTGCAGTGACGTTAGAAATGTACTCTACGCTTTTAAAACAAAATTTTTTTTGTCGTACCTGATAGTACAGCCTAGACATAAGGAATATCACATCTAATGTTCTCTTACAAAAGTTTTATGTAAGCGTGCTATATTTAAAAAGCTATAAGTGGACATTACCCCTTGTCAAGCTGCAGCAGTCGCACTCAAGTGTGTTCCATGTGGCTATGGCTATGCTTCCCTCGTTCGGCACAGTCATTCGGTGACGTGAGTGTAATCTACTTCCGGTTGATTTGAACTAAGTGCATTTGCCTATCTCTTTCCAGTGCAGTTTTTCTTTTTACTGGGGCGATGGTTGCTTCACAATGAAGTTTACCATATTTATTTGAATATAGGGCGAGGTTTTTTTTTTTTCAGAATCTGTAGCCTCAAAGTCATCGTCCGTCTTATATGCGAGGCTGATAGATTCAGTTACTGTCACAATATGGCGGCAGCAGTGCCACATTTCCAGCCATCCAGGTTTTAGATAGCAGCACAGATTGTAGCAACTAATCAGCCTTGGCAGCCAAGGCAGTACCATATTTTTGCATGTATAACCTGCACTGAGAATTATAAAGATATAAGTGTAAATTATGTGCGAATTTTGTCTTATTCTGCTTATTACAATTATTCTGGAGGCTTCAGATTATTTGGTATTTCTGGCAATCCCTGCCGCATCTGAATAATCCGTAGGCTACTCTATATTACCTTATATTGCTGCACATTCGTAAGTTCTAATTCTTGGGCCCCCCAATTGCACCCTCACCTTATACACGTGAGCGCCTTATAATTGAATAAATACGGTACTTGCTGCATTCATGACTTATACAGTATGTAGTCTTTGCGGTATACTGTGCACACACGTGTGCACACATGTACAGTGCAGCCTTTACAACTTGTGGTTTGGCTTTTCTTATGGTTTGAGCCAGCTTGGCGACTACTAGATAGACTAGGCTTTGCTAGTGTCGGTGGTCGGTGTCGAGGAGGCACAGGCCACATGAGCGATGACCATGCCAGTCACATACCAAAACGAAAATATCACTATTTCGGCTTGATTATGTGGCCAAATTAGCACATGGCCATGCAGTCAGAGCCTGAATTTTCGCATGCCACTTTATAAATGTTTGAAAGTGTTTATAAGTGTTTCTATAAGTGTTTGAAATTTTGGTTGTCCTTTAGGTCTACGGGGGGCCGGTGGCGGTGTCACTGAGCTGTCCGAAAAATAAAGCATATCCAGATTATTGGTCGGTGACTGTATCGAGGTTTAACTGCATTTCCACAGTAACCTTGAGCATGAACTGACGGTAGATGACTCGTTAAGGTTTTTAGATTTGTGACTTAGTATCTCTAGAGATCACTTGTGCTGGATATACGAGCCCAGAGGGAACAAGCCACTTTTTGTCTTATCTGTTGGCCCATTCCAAGCTGGTTAAGCGGGGCATTGTAAATCTTTGCTTCACAAATGCCCTAAATAAGTCTTGCTTCCACTCTTGAACATGGAGTCTCCTTGCGCAAGCCTCCCGCTTAACATGTGCTGGGTACCCTCAGCTTTTGTTAGTTTCAGTAGCAGAAAAGATCTTAAAGAAAATCAAGCTGGGAGACAAAGCAACAGCTGACAGCACTGCCAAAGACAATCAGCCAGTCGCGGTGCTCCCTTACATGCACAAGATATTGCCAGCTTGAACAAGATGGGCAGTAAAGTAGATATTAAAGTTTTTTCTGCCCCAGAAAAATTATCAGTGCTCTGTAGGCGTGTGAATGCTTATGCCACACGACGAAATATTTGCACTACTAACCACAGGAAGCGGTTTCGAGCATGCGCTCTGGGTGTGGTTCACAAGATTCCCCTGACTTGCGGAAAGAAATACGTTCGCTAAACAGGCAGACGTTTAAATGAGTGATTGAAAGAGCATTTTTGCAATGTTTGCACCGCCGTGCAAGGTCATCTTGGCATTTACTGCAGAGACTGCTCTTGTGAACCTGAATTTGAAAACTGCATCGTAATCTCCAAACACCAAGAACAGCTTACACATGAAATCATAGAGGCTGACAAGATACAGCGGCTGGGTGACCTTTGCATCAGCATGCCCTCTATTGCCCTTACAAAAAACAAAATCAGGTATCTGGCTGTGATGCAACAGGGGTTCATGTGTGACATAATGCAAAAGCTGTTTTTCATTACTTTTGCTCATGTACATAATTCTTGCGATTTCTCAGATAAAAATCAGTTAAACTTAGTGCCTGTGTTGTGTTCTTCCTTCAGTCCTCGTCTTTTGCGCTGTGCGCGCGTGTCAATATTGAAACACCAACTCGCCCAAGCTTCAGCCTTATCAACCTTGAGCAGGTTTTTTTTTTCAGTGGAATATTCATGATGAGTTTACTTTTTCCTTTTTTTTTTCTTTGTGGTAAATGCAGTCGACACTCTTTACAACAGACCATAATAATCGAGCGAGAAATGTTCATTATATTCAAAGTTTGTTCTAGCCAAAATGAAAGCCATGGTATGTTCAGAAATGGTGGAACTTCAGATATACAGTGTCCCGTGTTTGATTGTTGCAACCTGCAGGCGATTGCAAAAAACAATGACAAAATCAAAATTAGAATAAATTACTCAATAGATATACGGATTTACTAGGTAATCCTACAACCATTTATGCTATAGTGGCGTGGTGCCTTGCTTACTGCCATTTTCCAGATGCTAGCTGCCAATAAATGGCAGCAGTTTCCCTGCACAGTGGCAAGATTTTCCTGTCTGCAAAAAAGATGAGTTCAAGTGATATTCCTGCAGTTGCGGCCAGCTCACTGCTGCGATGGCTGCAACTGCGGGAATATCGTTGTAACTCATTTTTTTCACATTGGATGTTGCATCCAGCTCCCTACCATCACGGCCACCCCAGCCCAAGCACATCATCACTGCCAATGACAAACATTGGTTACTGTTTGGTTCTTACACAAAAGAATGGTCAATAGAATAAACTGATGCCTTAATTTTATCCTCTGTGACAAGCGATGATCACTGTCATACCTGTAGCATGAACGAGAGCTGCGATATGAGGAGAGTTCAACACAGAGCCTATGTTTCACCATCGATGCACTTCATGCAAGATAGTTTGACCACACCATGCTCTTCGCATCCTGGGCGCTGTGAAAACAGCCTATTTTCTTTCTTTTGCAAATAGATGTGATGAGAGATAAAGTGGTTTCTAAATTATGAATCTTGCGATTGTCAGCGGTTCATTTTGAAGTTCAAAAAACCATGGCTTTGAAGTGAAGCAGGCTAGGCTTAGCGGTGCCCTTGGCATGTTCTCAGCACTGAGCCGACAGCCGTGGGCGGCAGTAAGCCACTTGCATGATCGTCCTGAAAACTCTGAAACACTGTTAGCCAACAGGGTATCGTGTCGTATGCCGCTGCAGAAAGCTTGCTGGTAGTATTTAACGTTCATTTTCGCACATTCAGCAAGTGGGTGGAAATAGTTGCACGCACTGCAGGATAACTCGGGTGAGCTGGTGTTTACTGTAAGACATGATTTTGTTGTGGAAGAATCCAGAAAGAAAAAAGAAAGCGAGTGAAAGGAAAGAGCAGACAGAAAGACAGGTGCTACTGTTTAGCACCAGTCTTTCTGTCTGCTCTTTCTCTTCACAAGTATTTCATTTTCTAAATTTTAACGCTACAAAATCATGTCTTGACGTAGTAGTTCTGCGGAAACCCGCAAGGTGGAGAGAAGTAATGAATGTCTTGATTTTCCCTTTATTCATTACTTCTCTCCACCTTGCGGGTCTCCGTAGAACTACTAAGTCAAACACTTGCCTTTGCTTCGTGTTGTTGACAAATTCGACTTCGCCCTGCCATCTGCTAGCCGCCTGGTTAGCTCAGATGGTAGAGCGGCTGCCCCGGAAAGACGGTAGTCCCGTGTTCGAGTCCCGGACCAGGACGAATTTTTCTTCAACTATGAGGCTTTTCTTTCGAGGAACCCGTATGGATTTCCTTTGTAGCAATTGCTACGATTGGGTGGATGTCTCATTTTCGCTTTATTAATCAATGTTTGCGCGAGGAAAAGTGGAAATGCTACGTTTTAACTGATGTGTACCCAATAAGCTGGTCCGGTTTATGCGGATACAAAACACATTATGTTCAAGGGCCGCTGAGTCGGGGATTTGACTTTACTACTTTTAAAACAAAATTAATGTTTAACCCTTTGAAGGTTTTTGCCGTATGTGTATGGCGGTGGTTTTCTGTCCCGCAAGGTCTTTGCCGTACGGGTACGGTTTCGACCCTCCGTTAGAAATTTCGCACCATAATGACGATACGTGCTCACTGGGAGGTGTTGCCACCTCTTAGGGCTTACAAGAAGCATTTAAAATTTGTGCTATCTTCTTGCAGAGATAAACAGAACTGATTTATAGCTTCAGCGCGTCGTGCAGACTGCGGCAACACCCCTTTTGCGGTTTCAGTTTCGCCGTGTGATCGTAACGGAGGCACGCAAAATGTGATCTTTCTTTTTGTCGGCACTCTCTTGCTGGGGTTGCGGAAGTTGATTTCTATCTTGATTGGCACTGCTCTTAGCTTGTCCGCTCGCGAGGTTTTCTCGCTCTCTGCGGCAATGCGCTTACGCGAGAGGGTGCCTCAGACCTCTGCCCAAGGCAGCCGCATGCAGAGAAGATGTCATGTGTGCGGCAACACAACTCGTTGCTCCAAGAGGAGAACAGACACGCGTTTTAGGTGTGCAGACTGCGAGAAGGCGCTGTGCATAGACCCATGTTTCAAGGAGTACCACACTCTGAAATACTATTGAACATTTTGCAGTTCTGAGTGATGCTGACATCAAAATACTGTTCCTAATTATTGTTTACTATTTATTCCCGACTTTATACATCTTGTGCATTCAAGATCCGCAATAAAGTTCTTTTCAAAATAATTCGACCCTCAAAGGGTTAAGCGGGTACGGTTTAACGAGGTTTTACTGTACTCTCAACTCTGGCACATACTGTAAGACTGCATTCTGCACTTCAGCCTTGTAATTGTATCCAATACAAAGAATAACAAAGTTTTCATGAAGTAGTCTAGCAAGGGCACAACACCATATGGCTTAAGAATGAGTGCATCTAGTATATGATGATTCCTTTCACTCACTTCTATTCTTTTCTCATCAATCATTTGTTGCTGGGCAATCCCAATGTTAATGTGCATGAAGTGTTGCAAGGACCACTAATGAAGCACAAAAAAGGAATAGCATTGAATTTCTACATTAGCCCAACCTTTATTTGTAAAGTTATCAGGGGAGTGCGAATACCGAATAGTAGATTTCTAATCAATTATCATATCGAATCAGGAAAAAAAGACGAATATTGAATCGAAGATGGCATATCAAAATATTTTTCACAAAATTTAATTCTTAAAAAGTTTGGGCACGAAAATATGTTGATGCATATGCTCAGAAGTTTCCTGGCATTGCATAACAAGAATGTTGCAAGCTATAAGTAACTTAGGCACATAAAAACCAAGATATACAGTGCAGTCAACTCTTATTAAAGGGAACACCAAATTAATATGCCAGCACTGATCACATTTCAGTTCTAGTAGATGGTCTGAAAAATATTTTTTTTTTGTCAGTAGAATTTCTGTTAAATATAAGAATCTAGGGCTTTTCTTTTTTTCTGAAACTAACAAATTAGTGACATTCTCTTGTACTGAATGCCAATGAGGTTATCAGTTTAATAGTGGACCTGTGTACAGTCCTTTATTTATTGCACAGAATGTTTTTCATTCCTGTTTTTAAATTACAGAAGGGCTAAACCGGCTTTGCGGAAGTTAGGTTATCTAAGGCCAATCTGCGTAACAGATGAAAAAACCGCGCATCACGTGACTTAACACCACTCCGCGTGTAGCCAGTGCCAGCAGTAAAGAGCAGGCGCCGCTCGTGCCGTCTCAATGTCAGGTTCGGCCTGATTTGCCACGTGTAAAAGAATCTGATATCTGGAGGGTCACAGCAAGCTCATGTGGTGCTCGCTACCCTCCCCTCTTCCTCTCCCTCCTCATTCATCCGCAGTCTCTCGCTTTTGTTTGAAGGGTGGCTTGTCAGCTTTCCGAGTGTTGCATGGCTGCTGCAAGTAGATCTGCATTGATTTCGCACCAAACTGTAACTTTAGTCACCGGTGCCTGATGAAGCAGCGCCGATTAGGCCTGATAGCAGAGGTAGTGTGGCCGGGACAAAAATTTGCCGCAACAGAATGCTTGCTGCTAATATGTTCGTATAGGTGGTTCATCTGTGATTGGTACTGAGATTGTGCATGTGGGTCAGATTGACAGCTGTTGAAGCGACGTGTAGTTCGTCGCTGCATATCCAGAAGGATCGGCGTGCCTATCAGCGGCTAATCGGCTCAGTTTTCGCACTTTATAAAATATGTGCCGTTTTTGTTGCCATTCCCTCTATCTGTCTTCGCATTATTATTTCCATTGGTCCTGCTGGACCAGACGAACCTTGTCCTGAAAAAGCCGGCCCCCATCAATGCGACGGCATTAAGCGAACTGTTGCGTTCGGGCGCTCTATGTGCAATTCCTGCATTGGGCTGATGGCAGGGAGCACTAACAATGACAGTCCACTACTACATCAGTCAGGGCAGCCCGATTGCGGTACCCTCATTTCTCCTTTTGCACCGCAAGTGAAGTCAAATGCTCACTTAGGCGGCATTGTGCACGAGGGGCTCTGCGGTGCATGCAACCCGTGGTGCTGTGCGGGTCCCCACATAGAATATATCAAATATTCGAGAGATCGATTTGTAGATATTGGATTTGCGAATGGAATCGAACATTCACTATTCTATTTGATTTGGTAATATTTGAATATTCACACATCCTGAAATATTATGCATGTATAACAAATAATGCGAGTCCAATGAATAATGCAGGAAAAGATATCTAGCTAATAAATTTAATTGAGTATTTACAATCTCAACTTGTGTGGCTTATTTTTCTCTTTTTCAGGAACCAGAAAAGCTGAAGGCACTTAATTATCAAGAGAAACTGGAGAGGACTACTGCGAAAATTGGAGGTCGTTTTCTGGAATACAGACCAGAAACTGGGTCTTGGGTTTTTGAGGTGGGTCCAATCTCTGTATTGCAGCTTGGGAAACAAAACAATCTGGGCTGCTTAGTTGTGTTTATCTTAATATTGCTTGTCAAAGTTTTGTTCACCTGGATCCCATTGTCCTGTCAACTCTTATCAGCTTGGTGTAGTAACTACAATCACTTCTGCTCGTTTGTCTGTTTTGCAGGTGAGACACTTTTCCAAATATGGTTTGGACGAATCTGACAATGAAGTGGACGAGGTTGCGGTCCAGACAGCTACATCAGCAAAGTTACCACAGCAGGCAGCGGCCATAAAACCTGCTGATGGCACTGCAGACAAAGTCACTCAGGTGTGGTTATAGGGAAATTTTTACCTAAAGCCTATTCTTCTTGCATCTCCTCCTGGTACAAGTGCAGGCCTTTGAATTTTGTTGATGATAGGATGCTTGCCTTAATAACTTTTGATGTACCTTGGGCTTTCAAACTCCTTAACTGCAAAAAAGAATAATCTTATGACATTAAATGTACTTTTTCTTTGTGTGCTGTTCAGATTGAGGTTGTGTGAATGAATATCATAGACTAGCATTAGTGGCTTTGGTAGTGCTTCAAGGGTCACAACTGTAAATGCCTGGCAGCAACTGCACATTTAGATGAATGTACATTTGGAAAAGATCACCCCTAGCATTCTCCCAGAGGGTGGTGATCTTTTATTTTTTTCCTATGGTGCTACTGCTTCTTACCTACCGCCAGAACTGATCTTTCTCTTCACATAATGGTAGCTAGCGCCAGGTTGACTAGGAGTATTCGTGCTTCACTTTGTCTGCTGCCGCATTCCCACACCCCTGCATGTGCACTTTAGGTTCAGCATTAGTGTGCAGGCCATTTCCGTTTAAGACATCGCAAAGACAGATTCACAGTGGAACCCCGTTCATACGTTTTTCACCGGACCGGGAAAAAAAAACTTAACAGCCGGGAAAACGCAACAGTGAGGAAAGCTCCGACAATGAATGAAAAAAGTGCAGCTTCAACTGTGGACAATTCTCAAGGCTCGCTAGAAATCGCCACACGTTTCTCAATAGCTTGGAAGGCCGCATTGCTGTCAGCGTCGCTGTGAGGTGCGACGTAACTGCGGAGGAGGTCCAGAGCCGCGACGGCTTCTCCAAAGCTATGATTTGGCAACTCCCCGGCATCATGCGGCTCGTGCTCCTCGTTGTCACCGCGCCAAGGCAATGGCAACGAACGAAGGAATATCCGCGGCAAATTTTGCCCTCTTTGGTGTAATCATGCTAACGTGCTAACGATTGTTTCGTATTGCTACGGAGCGCGCGTGTCCGAGCAGCACGGTTGCGCGCGGCGCGGCATGGTTTCGCGAGAAATGTAAACAAGAGAGGAGAGCTGGCCTGATAGGCGGAGCAACGCCAACTTCAGGCTTCACTTTAGTTTCACACAGAGTGACGTCAGGGCCTCTCCTGAATTTCCTTCCTCAGTGAGTCGGCCCGTCCAAAAACCATGCGGTGACCGTAATCACAGTGATGATAGTGAGAGCATTTTTCACGAATGGCCGCTTAGTGGCGGCCTTTCGAACTGGCATGCGGCTTCTTGCAGCCAGTTCTATAGCTAAGCCCGGCCAAAACTCATCAAAAGCCAAAATGGCGGTTGGAGCGCGTTGCCTACTTTAACCTAGGCGGGTTCGGGGTGCTAAGTTGCGACGTATCATGCGGAAACGTTTTCACAGCTACTACGTAACAGCAGGGTTACTTATACATTGGATCCTATGGAAGCTATGCCGGGACCGGATGAAAACGACGTAGCAGCCGAGAAAACGCAGCAGTGAGGAACGTAACAGCGGGGTTTTACTGTATATCTTTATAAGCGTCCAAATTGTAACCACTGCACAAGATGCCCATCTTCATTGGTTCTCCCAAAGGAGTGCAATTGCTTTGCTTAGAGGTGGGTGCTTGCAATAATATGATACCTCTTCACATGTGTTTATTTTTCGAGGCAGGCAAGAAGCAACTGCATTTTGTTTAGCATTCCGACGAACTATTACTGGAAGTTTCTCACCCATATAGATTTTGCGACAGGTGCACAACCACTGTCAGTGCCCACAGTGGGTCTGTGGGCGCTGTCATGCACGCCTCACTTGCGCTATAGCCTATCGTGCTGGCGGTTTCACAGCCATGTTCAAGAAAAAAAAAAAAAAGACTTTGCAAATTTAGCTTTATCTGTAAAAAATTTGGAAGACGCTTAAGCTTCACCTTTAAGAGTGGAACACAGAATGGAACACCCTTAACACGATAACATTCAAAGATCCCAAACTGTTTCTCACACTTCCCGGCAACTGCAGCTTATGTAACCATAATCCTTACCGGGAAACTCTGGTGGGAAATGCTGTGCACGAAGGCAAGCTTTCTGGTAGAAAGCAGCCTCTGGTGGGCCACGATGCGGCGGAGGCGAGTGCCATCTGGAGGTGTTGCAAGGAACCAGGCACACCACTTTATGGCCTTTGAGGTTTGTGCGTGCAGGGACCACGGCTGCTCTATGAATTTTAGAAACGCTGGAAAATGGGTTGTGTTTGAGTTTCCGCTATTGAGTTAAAATATATCTTACCTTGTATCCATACATTGAAGAATAAAGCATGTATGCCACATGTGTACAATATTTTTTTTTTTTTCATTTAATGTCACTTAAAATGTATTTACTAAATTTTTGTTAAAATAAAGTCTTCTGAAGATATTAACCCTTTGAGGGTCCATGCCGTAAATATACGGCGCCGTGAACAAGTCCGAGAATGGTCGATGCCGTAAATTTACGGCTCCGTCTGTACATTTAAAAAGCGTGCCAATTTCCTAACTTGTTCTTTTCTGTCATGTGCTGCCACTATATGGGAATACAGGGAATTTTTTTCGCGCACCTCCCTCTCTTGGTTTTTGTTGCATGGTTTGTTTGAGTGCTATTTTGTTCCCCCGCGTCTATATACTACCACTCGCGCATTGGCGCGTGCGCGGGTGGCCGTTTGGGTTTTCTTTCATGGGCGGTTTCGGCTTCTTGCACTTACAAAACTGGCATTGCGCTTGCAAAACTCTTGCTCGGAATTTTACGGTAGTTAATTTAGCAAAAGTGAAATTTCGTTGCAGTTGGCCTCTAATTAAGGAAGGGTGAAGACAGTGATGAAATTTCAAAATTTTTGTAAATAGGTTAGGTTGAGGATCACTTTTCTTTTCCACTTCTCTCTTGCCCAGCCATTTTTTTCTTTCTTTGTATTTATTATTATTATTCCTTTCTTTAAGACGTCTGTTTGCTTCTATTTCCAGAAGCCTCCCTCAGCTGCTGGAGTCCCCTCTACTTATGCTGCCTGCCTGGAATCTGACACCGCAGCTGGATATGGTTCAGATGATGATGCGATGGAGGATGTGGAGCCATCCTCTGCTGGAACGGCAGACAGGCTCAGCAGTGATGACACATTCTGTAAGTGACTTTCCCAAAGTGAGAAAAGTTGGGTGAATTTGGGTGCTTACTTGTACAGTAAAACCTTGTTAATATGTTCATGCTTAATAAGCAATTACGCTTTAAATGTGGTATCCATGAATCCCCCAACTTGCTTCCATTTAACTTAATGTACTGGCTGACGGCTTACCGTATTCACTCGATTCTAACGCACGCCTGTTTTCCATGACCAAAAAATGAAGAAAATGAAAACCTCGATTGTAACGGGCACCAGTTTTCGATGACAAAAAAAAAAAATGAAAAGAGTACAATACCGCACACCTTGTGCTTTTGTATAGAAATACTATTTTCTCTCATTTGGAAAAAAACAGATTTATTCCCAATACACTAAAGTTGTGATGAATAAAAACAAAAGTAAAACTGGTATCGACAAAACAATGTTGATGAAGGAGCTGCATTACGTTTCATCTAGGAGAGATCATGCTTACAAAATTAGAGCTTATTAGTGCCGTATCAATGTGGTTAAGTATTCATTCTTTCCCAACATGATTAACGATTGGAATGAGCTCCTTAATGAAGTGATGGCAGCATCTAGTATTGAAAATGCCATTGAGAGCCATATTCTTTTAACGTTCTGTTATTCACCTCTGTACATATGCTAGCTTTATTTTTTTAGTTACTTTGTTACTTTGTTTGGCAATTTGTTAGTTTGTATTTGGCTTTTTCGAATTTCATGGCTTAAAAACATGTTGTATTTACAGATGTATTCTTTTGATGTTGCTGAATATTTTTTCATTGTGACCACCTGTATTAAGTTGAGAGTATGACGGAAGCCCGTCTGGTCGGGATGATGCATACTTAAAAGGAAGAGGTCTGGACACCGACCAAAAATGGTTTAAAAGAGTTATTTACGTTTCGGCTCCCCCACGGGAGCCTTGTTCACAATGAAAGAAGCGGCAGAGCTGGCGCCCCTTTTTATGTGCGTCTCAAAACATGATTAAGGCATCTGGCATACATGGGCGGCAGATTGCCTTCGTTGCGATTAAGAGTGTGCGCCGTGGTTTGGATGATTAGGGACTCAAGATAAAGACGCGAAGAATGATTTCGCTCCTTGGCAATCACACGAGATTTCTCCCAGTTAATCTTATGTGATGTGGCTGCGCAGTGTTCGGCCAAGGCATTTGATGCAACGTGTCGTTTCTGGACGTCATTCATGTGTTGCTTAAGTCTTGTTTTGAAGTTGCCGGTTTCACCTACGTAGACGTACCGACAATCCGCACACGGAATGACATACACCACGCCTGGGAACTTGTCCTTTTCCAAAGGGTCTTTCACATGCACGAGCTCGTGTCTAAGTTTCCGGGAGGGCACGTGCGCAGCCTGCACGTCATATGACCGCAGGACGCGTGCAAGAGTCTCGCTTATGCCGGGGACATACGGAATCGAAGCCCGTCTTTTAGGGGGTCCAGACTGCGTGGGTGCTGTGCGAGCCAGCTGGCGCCCTACTGAGTCAATGACGTACTCAGGGTATCCACAAGCCATTAATTCCCTCCGCACAAGTGCATTGTCCGCCATGTGGTCTTCGGCTGTTGTGCACACGTTTTTTGCCCGACGAAGAAGAGAGCCGACAACAGACCTCTTTTGCGAAGCAGGGTGCACCGATCTGTAGTTTAGGTAGCGGCCCGTGTGAGTGTGCTTCCTAAACACCTTGAATAACAGGTTTGGCCCATCTCGCTGCACAAGGGTGTCCAGAAACGGCAGTTGCCCTTCAGATTCCACTTCAACGGTGAACTTGATTGCTGCTTGTATATACTTAGACACGAGCTCGTGCATGTGAAAGACCCTTTGGAAAAGGACAAGTTCCCAGGCGTGGTGTATGTCATTCCGTGTGCGGATTGTCGGTACGTCTACGTAGGTGAAACCGGCAACTTCAAAACAAGACTTAAGCAACACATGAATGACGTCCAGAAACGACACGTTGCATCAAATGCCTTGGCCGAACACTGCGCAGCCACATCACATAAGATTAACTGGGAGAAATCTCGTGTGATTGCCAAGGAGCGAAATCATTCTTCGCGTCTTTATCTTGAGTCCCTAATCATCCAAACCACGGCGCACACTCTTAATCGCAACGAAGGCAATCTGCCGCCCATGTATGCCAGATGCCTTAATCATGTTTTGAGACGCACATAAAAAGGGGCGCCAGCTCTGCCGCTTCTTTCGTTGTGAACAAGGCTCCCGTGGGGGAGCCGAAACGTAAATAACTCTTTTAAACCATTTTTGGTCGGTGTCCAGACCTCTTCCTTTTAAGACCACCTGTATTTTAACCCCGCTACGATAATGTCACGCAGGCGATGTAGGTGTACCGAAAAAATAAATAAATAAACAAATGGAAGCGGCATACCTTGCTGCCAAGATTTTCGCTGCGTCTGTACGAGTCGCATGGGGCAATAGAAATCACTCGTCGTTGCTATCAAACAACTCCTTATCGCTATCAACAGACGAAAGCATTTCATCCACGGTGCTGTCCATGGCATTCGAAATCCCGCACTTTTTAAAGGCCTTGTTGACCATGGCAGACGGGATTGTGCACCATGCATCTTTCACCTATCCAGCAAAGTCCTGCAGTGAGGCACGCTTCATTTTATTGACGGGCATGAATTCGTGGCAGCCAGTGACAACCCATTCGGCGTAGAGCGGCTGAATTCTATCTTTCACTGGCTTGTTCAAACAAACATTGGGCGGCTGGAGCTGCGATGTCATGCCACCGGGTATCACGAAAAGGTCGGTGTTGCATGCAGCCAGCTTGTCCTTGATGTGTTGGTGAAGGTGGCACCTGAACGCATCGAGCACAAGCATCCCACATAGACCCAAACTGCCGCTGGGTCTCTTCTGCCAAACGTTATCCGTCCAGTCAGCGATCAAGTTCGTGTTCATCCAACCTTTTTCATTTGTGCGCACAATCACGCCACTCGGAAACACGATTCCTTTCGGGAGCGTCTTCCGTCTGAAGATAAGATACGGGGGGCAGCTTGTGCCCATCTGCAGTACAACAAAGCATTGCGGTGACTCTAGTTTTTTCGTGGCCGGAAGACAAAACGCGCATTTGCCTTGCCCCCTTCTTTCCAACGGTTGTGGTGGCAGGCATGTCAAAGTAGAGCGGCGTCTGATAAGCATTTCCAATCTGTCTGAAGTGGTAGCCGTTTCTATGGCACAACTTCAAAGCATACTGCTGAAAACTGTAATTTCTCTTCATATTCTTCGGGCAATTTCGGCATATCCCTGTCCGCCTTCGAAGAGAAAAGCATTTTCTTTTCATAAAATTTGATAGCCAGCACCTGCTCGCTTTGAAGTCACTCCGCACTAGCCCTTTTTGTAGGGCTAACTGCACCGTCCATACTTCGAGCAGATCGGTTGTCACAGGCTGCTGTGCCGCTCGCTGCTCTTGCACGCATTCTGTGAGCAGCTGTTCTATTTTGGTGAAGCGGCCCTGCTTCGGTCCACTGAAACCCTTCCTTGTTGCTTTGCTGGCGAAAATATTCTCCTTCTGTTTGTGCCAGTCCTGCACGCAAGTTTTGGGAACTCCGTATGCCCGTGATGCGCCCCGATTTTTGTCCGTTTCTGCGCACGGAATAATTTTCCTTTTAAATGCGGCATCTTGGTGGACTCTGCATGTCTTCACAGTCGGCGCTTCCATGCTGATTTAATAAATGCAAGAAACGGGAAGACAGGCAGTAGACTTCGTTACACCAGCACCTGGTTACACGTACAACATGGAGGTATGCACATGGAGGAAGCTATGGCAGCTAGGCTAGAAGCGCGTAAAGTCGGCCATTTTTCGAATGCTGATGGCGATATGATAATGGGGATTTAGGGTCGTACTCAATTCTAACACACATGCAATTTTTGTACCCGTTTTATCAAAAAAAAAGAAAGGTGCACATTAGATTCAAGTAAATACGGTAAGCCGTAGTCGCTTACCGCAGTTCAAACAATTAGTGCATGGTATTTACTTTATTTTTTGGCACGTACAAGCACGTAATTGGCAAAATGTCGTGCATGCGGGCCATAGATAGGGAAAAATGCAGCACACAGACCTTTCACAGACTGTTGTTGCCACCAATAGTGATGTCAGAACATGGTGGCTATGATGTGTTTCCTGTTCCTATAGCTTCTGGCACTTCCACGTCGTCCACAGTGATGAGGTGGAAGTTGATGACGGCCCTTCTGTACCCGATGATAGCATGCTGTGTAACAAGCATGTGATGCCCCCTCGGGCATAATCTTCGTTGGCCCACCAGGCTTGGTGGCCTGCCGTGCTCGGTAGGCAACATTGGGCACCACACCCAATAAACACCAACGAGCACAGCTGCTCGGGGTCAGTCATCATTCGTCACCACCACGCTGTGGAGCGTCTATCGTCGTTTCGGTAACGCTTCTATCGTAAAATCCCAGAAAGGGTTGCTGCCGATGTCACTGCGCAGTTTTCGAAAGTCGCTCCCATGACGTCGTCCTGCGCAGCTGCATCACGAGAAAAGCATCCTGCTCGAAACTATGCTGCACCCGCACTTGAATTTAGTGATGAGTACTCGAGTTATGATTCCGAGGATGGCAGTAAAGCAGATTCAAGCTTTGATGGCGACAACGTTTTGAGTCAGCATAGGACATCCGCATCTATTCATCGGCGAATTTACAACCTTGAGCGGTCTCCTTCCTTGTGCGCCCTTATCTGCTGATCTTTTTCGATGGCCTGAGAGCTCTACTGATTATCTTCAGGGAGCATACTTCACTTGGTTATCATGTGCTGCCATTGGCAGCAAAGAAACATCCATTCACACCAAAAAGGCCGCCTGTAGCACATCTAGGCCCAGCGCTACAGAGCGCAAGACAGTTTACAACGGTGTGGGATTTATTTCTACTGTTCTTCTCTGCAGAGGTGATAAAGACAATGTGCAAAAATGCAGACAGATATGCTTGGATGCATAATCTTGTAATTGCCCAGCTACGCTGAAAGCGATTGGTCCTGGAAGAAGTGCATGGCTCCAGACAAATTGGTGAAGTATGTTTCTTGGACTTCTCATCAAACCATCCTCAGCAGATGTCTAAGTGACAGAACTGCAAAATGTGTTACAAGGACCACAAGCTTAAACAAAAACCAACGTTTTGTGGCAAAATTGTGAAGTGCACCTATGCTTCACAAATTCCAGGACAACTATGTCCCAAAACCAATCCACAATAGCATCGCTACCGGGCCTTACGGTCTGGCAGTGGAACTGCCACAGTTACAACAACATTACCCTGTGGGCGGCCGGCGGCACCGACGCCAGCATCGAGCAACAGCTGCAAGCGGCGGTTACCGCCATCGAGCAGCACCTTGATGGCACAGGCCTAATGTGCTCGCCCGTCAAATCCGAGCTGTTCGTCGTCACACCGCTTCGACCGGGACGGAAGCGCGCTCCTCTTCGGGCGTGTGATCACATCAAAATTGTGACTGCATCGGGGCAATGCATCCTCGAAGTTCCCAAGATCAGGGTCCTGGGCCTGCTGCTCAACAAGAGCGGCCGCAACGACAAGACCATGAACAAGCTTACCACCAAGGCAAAGGACGCCATCCGGCTCATACATCGAGTCTCTACACGACGGGCGGGCATGCGTGAAGACAGTCTCGTGCGCCTTGTCCAGTCGTTCGTGATCAGTCACATCGCCTACGTTGCGCCCTACCTTAACTGGCACGTCACTGACAGGACCAAGATCAACACGCTGATCAGACGGGCTTACAAGACAGCGCTGGGTTTAATGGAGACCACGAGTACGGCTCGGCTCTTGCAGCTCGGCGTCCATAACACCCTAGAAGAAATAGCCGAGGCGCAGCTCACCGCGCAATTCGAGCGCCTCTCTATCACCAAGACAGGCCGCTGTATACTGACGTCCTTGGGTTACAACCCCCAAGCTCCCAGCCGGCAACCGTGCGAGATCACAGATGAGGCGCGGGCCCACATTTACGTGGACCCCATCCCGAAAAACATGCACCCAGAATACAACCAAGAACGGCGGCAGGCGCGGGCCAAGGCCCTCACCGAGCAACACGCCCAAGACCCGCATGCCCGGTACGTGGACGCCGCGGAATACAAGCGGGAAGGCTTCGCGGCAGTGGTCGTTGCGGCGGCTACCGGCACCAAGACAACGGCAGCGAGCGTGCGGTGCACGAACGCCACAGACGCCGAGGAGGTTGCCATCACTCTGGCGATCACCGAGGCCGAGTGTCGCACCGTGCTCAGCGACTCGAGGAATGCCGTGCGCAACTTTGCCAAGGGGCGAATATGCGCGCTGGCGGCCGCCATCATCGGCAAGCTCCAACTTCAAGACCGCGGCAGCACCGTCCGTATCAAGTGGTTCCCGGCGCACGCCGGCGAGTGTGCATCCTCACCGAACCACAACGAGACGGCCCATTCGGCCGCGCGAGCGCTTACCTTCCGCGCCCCCGAGAGTGACCGTTCCGTGTGGTGGTTCGAAACCAAGGACAGATTGACTAGTTATGCCGAAGTAACCAAGTGTTACCGCTTAGCTCGACGGACAATGCTGCCTCCCCACCCGGCACTCAGTCGGGAGGAGGGCGTAATCCTAAGACAAATACAGACCGCGTCACTCCTCGCCCCCGCAATGCTGCACGTGCTTCACCCAGAGCTTGTGGGAGATATGGGGTTCTCCTCCTCCGTACTCTTGGGACAAAGGAACGACAACACAGTAGTGCAAACAGTCACAAGGGCATTTATTGCACCTTTCATAGATCAATGCCTGCTAGCCGAGTTGCTATCCCCAAAACATGCCGATGGGCGCGCGACAAATCTAGAAGTCCGACTCACCGCGAGCGAGCGAATATGTTCGCCCCATGCTGGATCCCAACGCCTGGTCGTCCGCGTGTATAGTCACGCGAATCGTGGCGCGTTCGAAGGCGGCCACGCGAGGCGGTCTCGCAGATGCATCGGTCGCCGCGCGCTCGCGGGAGACGTCCTCCGCCGCGCGCCGACCCGCCGGGAAAGAGGGGCGCTGCACGCGCGGCAGGTCCGTGCGGCCTGCTGTCTCCAACCCAAGAGGCCAAGCGCCTTCCCTTTCGGCGCCCGAGTAACCCCGCCGCGACAGTCGCGCCATCTCTCGCACCGCGCTTGTACCACGCCGCGGGCGCCAGGCCACGCGAGCCGTGCGGGAAAAACAGCATATCAGGGGATGCGCTATGCGGGAAAACATCAGGGGAGGCGCGAGGGTCGCGCATCCCCACATCCCCCCAACCTTAAATCACTTCTTATTCCGGCGAAACATGTGACACGGTCTAACATCAACACGTGCTTCGCGAACAAGGTGGTACATGCAACAGTGGCCGCGCCGGGGAAATGTCCACACGCTGTCCATAACATGCGAGCCGACTGTCCTTGGGTACACCGCTGGCGTCCGCCGGTCACAGCAGCAGCTTTGCGACTCGACGGCACGATCCCAGGCCAGGACTCCGGAGACGACGACGCAGTAGTCGGTACGAGCAAGCGTCGCTCGCGCCGACGCGCCCAGCTGGCAAGAGCCGCCGTAGCTGTCGGTGACCGCTGGCTCCTTTGTCCGCCGCCGAGGGTTGTGAGCTGGATGCAGGAGGCCGCCGAAGTCGCTGCGCCGAACTGGCCACAGCATCACCATCGCCCGGGGTGACTCGATCGTAGTCCGGGGCAGCCGCGCAGACGATGTGCAGGTGACAGCCAGCCAGGGGTGACTCCAATCACGCTGCGTACACTCAAAACACTCGGCAAACACTAAAGTAGTGCAAGGAAGAGGAATTCTGCATGCGCATCGCCCACGTGGTACGATGTTCAACTCGGCTAGCAAAAGATCGGGCAGCTACTCAGATGCTAAGTTCACGTGAACGAAGCTCGCTTTCTTGAGTCGAACGAGTAATTTCAATTCGTGCGAGGCTAACTAGAATGAGGGAAGCAACTTGCAACACCTCAACGCCACGGTCCACCAGGTTGTGTCCCTCCACGTGCGACAGGCAGCTTCGTAAAGCCTTAGGCCTAAAGCGTCGCTACTCTGACAACAACCGGCATCCAAAAACAACACTCAAAATGAGCGCAAAACAGGCAGCCGCGAGGAGACGTTAGCTCTGTGAGGTGGTCCTACTCCGCTCGGTGCACACAGCATCCGAGTTGACGGCGCCCACCGTCCCAGACGGTGTCGGAGCGCCCGGTGCCAGACCGCAATACCAGTCAGCCCGTAGTGGCACCCGTGGCCCGCGGCCACCCGGCTCCCTGAGCCGCGACTTCATCCGAGTCAAAGAGATAGAAGAAGCTATTTACATAAGAAATTCGGACCACCCACGAGGCTTCCGTACTCACTCGCTTCAGGCTTGCCACTGCTCCGCGGGCGCTCAGCCTCGCTCTCCCAGGATGCAGACCACGTGGCTCTCGTACCGACGAATGTCATTAAAAAAAACACTTGCGAAAAGGCTTAGCATGTTGACATGTTCAAACACACTACAGCCACCGCCGCCTCGCTCAAGAAAGCACGCCGCCGACGCTAGCGATCAAAATCCACGCTAGCCCTACGCTTCGGTTCGAACAACGGTCTCGAACGAAGCAACACTTAAAATTATCGTCCTATGCCCCAAGAGGTCCACGTTGGGCAGCCAGATGTGGGGAGATATGGGGTTCTCCTCCTCCGTACTCTTGGGACAAAGGAACGACAACACAGTAGTGCAAACAGTCACAAGGGCATTTATTGCACCTTTCATAGATCAATGCCTGCTAGCCGAGTTGCTATCCCCAAAACATGCCGATGGGCGCGCGACAAATCTAGAAGTCCGACTCACCGCGAGCGAGCGAATATGTTCGCCCCATGCTGGATCCCAACGCCTGGTCGTCCGCGTGTATAGTCACGCGAATCGTGGCGCGTTCGAAGGCGGCCACGCGAGGCGGTCTCGCAGATGCATCGGTCGCCGCGCGCTCGCGGGAGACGTCCTCCGCCGCGCGCCGACCCGCCGGGAAAGAGGGGCGCTGCACGCGCGGCAGGTCCGTGCGGCCTGCTGTCTCCAACCCAAGAGGCCAAGCGCCTTCCCTTTCGGCGCCCGAGTAACCCCGCCTAAAGCCCCTTAATAATTTTAAAGTAGCGACACTCTCCTCCACTCCCGCGCTTTCCTCCTCGATTCTCCTCGCCCGCCGGCTGTGCGCGCTGCGCACGGCACGCTTCGCAGGCCATCGCGCGCTCGCCGGCTTGATGCATCAGCTGGCACCCGTGATCGCACCTAACTTCGGGATTTTTTTCTCGCTCTATTATTAAACGAAAGCACTAGATAGGGATGCAATGTGCTTGACTCTACCATGACCCACATTTATCACCTTCTCGTTTGAGCAATGAAAGCGCTAAACGTGCGCGTTTGCGGCATGAATTAACAATCGCAGCGTACTGTATATAGCCCACATTGGCTTTGATATCTTTATACTGGTCACTTCAACAGGGCAGAGCTTTAATTAGCGCAGTATTTAATTTACATTTGTACATTCTTTAATATTTTTCGACACAGTGACGCCCCGTTAAATGCAATTTCAACTAGCGCTGCATTTTCGCGGAAGTACTTTTTATGACACTATATTTTTGCAGTCGAGCCAGGCAGAGATTGCGGTAATTTAGTTTGACGTCATTGCGTGCGTGAAGCTTCAGAAGCAGGACAGTGGCCGCAAAAATGATGCGAAATTTGCTATAACGTGATTATGGATTTTTTTTTTGGGGGGGGGGGGGGGGGCAGGGTGGGAGGGGTTCAGTCCTAAAAGGCTTGGGGCCTCGGTGTAATGCATATGCCGCGCATTTAATACCTGGGCTATAGAAATTTCATTCCTGCTTGAAAGAGAACAATTTTTTTCTAGTTTTTCGTGCTCTCAAGAGATATATTTTTATTGACTACTGTAGAAGTGAGCGTAGCCAAGGGTTGGCTTGAAATTTATGAATGATTGCTGACGGCAACGGACGACTAGATTAAGAGATGGGAAGGGGATGCTGTCTCTGTGACTTATTCAGTGTAGCCCATCGAATGCATTCAATTAGTGCCTCAGACGCCCGTGGTGATGCAATATTCAGCGCTGTAAAGGACGATAAGATAGGATTTAGCTCTTCTGTGACTGGGTCGGTTTCAAGGAAACAATTCGTACTATTTTAGAAACACAGAGCTTAAGAATCTGACGTTACTTTGATAGCATAACTAAATATAAATTGTAAAGATTTCACCTATGGCGAATGAAAGTCAGCCTTAAAAGGCATCTCTGCTGACTCGCTCCTCACGTGCCGCTAGACCTCGGAATCGCGGTTGACTTTCACAGTCGCGGCGGTCACACAAAAGCCTTCATCGCTCTAAAGATCCATAGGAGGCAAGAAGATGCTCAAAGCTTATTTGCGCGAAGTTTTGGTCCTCCTTTGCACATTATTCTTCCCATCTGTGGCATTAATGACTCTCCCAGATGTCATTCCTTTTGCAATTTGCCAATAAAGCTGTTTCGTAAGAGCTGGAAAAGCTGCCAGCCGCAGCCATTACCATAGATCTGAGAGAGCGGCATGCAGGGTTTTGCCAGTTTTTTCATCTACTTACTGAAAACATTGTGCCACCCCAACACAAATTTCAGACGCAGAGTACAGGTCTGGAGCATAGAATACACAGCCACTGTGACACACCAGCACATATCTGGCCAGATGCAATTTTTATTGCAGGTGACTCCTGAAACGTTACACGGAAAACACACAAAACATCCAGGATGGCACACACTTCGGAAAATAAAAATATTTATATAAACCGCCGGTTAGAAGTAGCATAAGCTCGAACCCAGTAAGATGAAACATTGCATGGTGTTATTCTCCAGACGATATGCGTCTGATGTTGTGAATCCACTTTATTCTGCGGCTGATGTCGTTCTTCGCTCGAGGAATCGTGAAAAGCATGAAGCTATTTTTTCACGCCGGCTTGTGCACTGAAATGCGCAGCAACCTGGCATAACGCGGTGCGAAATGCAGAGTTCGAATTAGCTGAATAAAGGAACACGGCCTGCCCATGGCGCCGAAGAAAAACAACAACACAAGCAAAGCGACGTTTTCGCGCGCGTTTCCAAGGCGACGGCTGGGGCCGGCCGGAGCGGCCAATCATCGGTCAGAAAAGCGCCGAGTGGAGAGGCGGGCGAGGAGGATGTGCGAGGGTTGGCGGCGCGGCGGCAAAGTTCACAGAATGGCGCTACTTTCAGTATCAAGGGGCTTTAACCCCGCCGCGACAGTCGCGCCATCTCTCGCACCGCGCTTGTACCACGCCGCGGGCGCCAGGCCACGCGAGCCGTGCGGGAAAAACAGCATATCAGGGGATGCGCTATGCGGGAAAACATCAGGGGAGGCGCGAGGGTCGCGCATCCCCACAAGCTCTATCCGAGTGGGCTGTGCGGTGTTTGTGCAGCAGGTCCGGCGGACCAATGGCACATCATGTGGGACTGTGCCAGGTTCCCGACGGCAGCTACCTCCAGGACTTACCCGCCAGAACTTCAAAGTGCACTACAGTCAGCAGACAAGGACTCACAACTATGGGCCGTCCAGCAGGCCCGGGGTGCACTCGAAAAGCACAAGCCTCATGACCCACTACAAACGGGCCCAACTGGGCTAGTGCAGAGTAGGGTATAACCCCGGGTCGACGCTTGGCCAGCGTCACGACTCGTTAAATCGTCGTTTGCCGGCACTTTATTAAAGTTATTCCTATCCTATCCTATCCAGGAACTGCTTCACCACGTGGCATGAGCGATGAACTGGTCTTAGTTTTTTTTTGTATCCAAAGAACAGCGGCGTACTGAGCATTTATTTTTTCAGACGCTTATCCTGGGTTATTTATCTTTGATATGTATATTTTGAATTTTATTTGATATTAATATTTTTGTAGATATCATGTTTTCTTTTATTGTTGTTTTTATCAACTGGCAGCAAAAATGACTTTCTAGAATTTTTGTTTTACCTAATAATTTTTTTGCTTGGCAATGTATGGTTTTGGAAAGAGCATTTCATTATGTACCAAATGCTACGCTGCAATGTGTTCTGGAATATTATTTGTAGTGGTAAATAATTTTTTTCCGTAACCTCCAAAAAACTACCATTTTCTCACGGTAATGAAAGAGTTAATAGGCGATAACCGAAAAGTGCCGCCGTTCCCTGCTGCAGACTATGATCGTATACGTTTTCTGGCCACTAGATCCCATGAGAACAAGAGCTTTTCCTCTATGGCGGAGTCAGAGGAATGCTAATCGGAATGGTGGGAATGCCGCGTGGTTTGGCATGCTGCTGAGAGCATTGTCGGTGCGCAGTATGTTTGAATTTACTGTCGCAAATGCTTGCGCGCTCGAATTACCAGGCGTTTTCACCCCTTGGAATACACATAGCTTTGACGGTACAACAGCATCAGTTCAAATAAACCGAAAGTTTGAATTAAGCATGTTCGAATTCACGAGATTCGACTGTACATTCACCTTTATGGGGATTTCAAAGGGAATTTGATGTACTTTGTTACGTCCTGTTTCATTATAATGAGATTTGACTGCAAGTGGCCACAAGTATTTGGAGCCAAACCCTTAAAATAAGGAGGGGACAGCTACCACTAGGCTCATTTTGGTCATCACACTTGTTGCTTGGCATGCAACTTTCAGAAGTTGTGTACAGTATTTACTTCAATCTAATGCGCACGTTTTTTCCGGTAACACAGGTCCAAAAATTGTGTGCGCGTTAGAATTGAGTACGACCCTAAATCTGCGTTACCATATCATCACCATCAGCATTTCAAGATGGCCGCCTCGTACACGTTTCGAGTCTAGCTGCAATAGCTTCCTCCATGTGCTGTAGTATGTATGCTTAAGTTAGTCCACTGTCCGTCTTCCCCTTTTCTGCGTTTGCTCTATCAGAATGGATGTGCCCACTGCGAAGACACGCTGAGTTCATCACGATGCCACAATTAAAAGGAAAGTGATCACATCACGTGTGTAGAGATGGACGAGAATTGGGCCGCACCATGGGCGTTCAGAGTTCCCGAAACTTGCGTGCAGGACTGGCACAAACAGGAGAGGCATTCTACATCGGTGGCTGCTACGTATGGCACAGCCGCATGGCCCCTATCTTGAAAGTGATCTACGATGGAGACAGAATCTACACATCTAGGCACACTGCACTGTGTTCTCGTCGCTTAGTTCACATTGAAGTGAGAGGCCACACAAAGGTCAATTCGCTCGCTCTTGCTACCGCACTTTCTCACTCCAGCATTTTAATAAACAGTATCCGCGGTCATTGCGAGAGACGTTTTCATATTTGCATGTGTGCGCGTGACACCATGCTTGTTAATTTATAGTTAGTAAGCGAAGGTTTAAAATCTTATATGGCCGATAAAACTACTCTCTGTTTTTCGTATAGCTGTCTACTAATTTACTATTACAATTGATGCTTTGCCTTTTGGGCGAAACTGCGACTTTCTTTATTTATTGCAATTTTAATGCATTGGGAGTAAATCCTTGTTTTTCCAAATGAGAGAAAGTTGTATTTCTGTGCGAAAGAATGAGGTGTGCAATACTGTAAAGAACTCTCTTTTTTTTTTGTTACGGTAAACGGTGTGCATTGTTACAATCGGAGTTTTTTTTCCCCATTTTCTTTCTTTCTTTTTGTCACGGAAAATGGGTGCATGTTACAATCGAGGGCGCGTTAGAATAGAGTAAATACGATATATTATGTGCCCACTGGAAATACTTTGCCATTTGCAGAGAATGTCTTGTTTTTAAAACAAGTTCTTGTAGGCATGTGCAGATATTCAATATTTTTGAATATTTGATTGAGTATTATGTTAATCAATATTTACTTTGGCTTGATTTTCATTATTTGAAGGTTTCAAAATATTCAAACTGAATGAATATCCATAATTTTGCACTCCCAATAGACGATATGCAAAACCTGTAAGCGCGCTACTTCAAACACCTTCTTTGACGCTACCAAGATGGCAGAACTTGAGCTAGAATTGTAATTGAAGTATCAATGTAGGCGTTATTTACATCATTCCTGCCAGCGTCCGTTCCCCACACTGTCTGAGGTTTAAAAATGCGTTTCTCAGCTTTGACAGTGCTACTCGGAGGAATGTCACCATCTTGGTTAGGGAAAGTCAGCTCTGTGGGAAAGCCTGTTTACGGACTTTTGCATATTGTCTATTACAACACCAAAACAAAATGGAAAGAAAGATATATTTCTGCAAGCTTAACCCGCGGCAATAACTGTATACAATGCCCAAAACTTTGTAAAAGCAGTCTCCATTAGCGAATGCAAGAGTTGTCCACGGCGTATATTCGGCCAAGGGCTTGACATCAAACCATTGCAGGAAGTTAGCCGCTAACCGATAATCAAAGCCCAAAATATGGACTAGACTGAAGACTGTAAAAGTGACTAGCGTTTCTACCACGTTAGTCTACCAAATTAGTCTGTGCACTTACAAAATAAAATAGGTTGAACGGGCCCTGAAACACGTTTTAAATATAGTAAGAAAATGTGGCCAATCTGTTGTAGAGGCTACTGTGAATACGCGAGCCAAATATTACTGCACTGCATGCAGCAAAGAATTTACAATCTTATGTCAAAAACAGTGAAAATGCACTTGCTCTCACTTCTGCAATGCCATCATGCTTCATCGAAAGTAGGTGGCACATATACATTATTGGCTTATTTCGTGATTGCGAGATAATTTTCAGTAATACATAATTGCAAATTTTGAGTTAAATAAATGAAAATATATATGCTCGTAATTCGAAAAAAAAAAAAATAATTTCATCTTTGCACTGCGCGTAGCTGTGTCAGGTGTGGGTAGCTCTAGAGCTGTCAGCAGTGTGCTGCATAGCGTAGTCTACCACGGCCGCCATGGGGTGCTGCAACGAGCCCTTTTGCTGCTGCGACGCTCAACTTTTGGCCAGGGCTTCACTCTCTTGGCTTCTCTGCTGTGTAGCTTTCTAGCGCGCTAGCAGAGACGAAAAAAGAGAGAAAGCTGGGTATTGGTGTTATAACTTCGCTCATAATTGAAGGATTTGAAAAACTTTTTGAGGCATGAAATTTGCGAGACTTAAAGTCCTTCAGTAGTGAGGCCATCCTATATGATTAGTTAGAAAAGTCTTTCACAGCCTCTTGAAGCTTGCATGTAGGCGGAAAGCATCAGGCTGAATTTGTGCAACACAGCATTAACTGCTGGTGTCATGCATTCGGGTCGCAATTCACAGCATCACCACGATGTACCACAAGCGAACACGAAACACTCCTCCGGCTCAACCACGACAAACTATTTAGTAGATTGAAGCACCATAGTAAGCAAGAGCCTGTAAACAAATTTTATGTGCTTTTGAGTAATACATTTTCATCTTGGCATTCTTGCATTAAAATATTTGAATGGCCCTTTGAATATAACCTGACTCCAGAGGTGAACCTGTTTCCCTTTTTGAAAGTAAACAACCAACTCTTTTTAGATTTGTCAATATCTGGTTTTAATGTTGTGGTTTTACGAAAGTCCCGCAACTATTTGAACTATTTGCTTCGAAATTATGTGACGTTAATTACTGTTTGCTTTGGCTTTGCTTCTGACCAAAAAATTTATATTCTCACAAGCCTGCAAACTCGTCTGGAGTAAATTATAGCATGGGAAACTTTTCTTCATTCACCTAGTGTAACAACATCCCCATTTGGAAAAGTGGTATAATATCTAGTCTCGAAGAGAAAAATCATGTGCAATGAACTGTGCTCTTCATTAATGCTGCTGCAGCACCTGGGACACCTGGTGCCAGCTACAAGCCGGTGACTCAGCAGCTAGCAGAAGCACTAGGAGTGAGTCCTGAGGCAGCGCAGAGCATGAAGGCCTCTTTTTTTGCCCAGGACAGGGATGATGATGACGAAGAGGATCATGGTGGGTGTGCTTGTCTTGCTTTGTAGCTTAGCAATGTTGTTGCTTACCAGTGCACCTGCAAGCCACATGTGATGCAGGCGCCATGTTACTTGTGACTATTTTAATGGACCACATGAAGTGAAGCGGTGCACTTGCCTTCAGACATGGGCTTCACTCAGCCAACTAAACTTATTGTGCCATGGGGCCTGTGTAATGTCATTACTGTGAAACAGTGTATGCAACATTTTTCTGCTCTATCAAAATTCCTCTCTAAATTTTAATATGGTTGGTTGCTGAAATTCAATCTTTTACTAGGCTTGTTGCCGCCATTACTACTTGAACAGGGCTTATTTGCGAAGGGGCTTGCTAGTCTTTATTTAGTTGGTGTTAGTGACTGGTAACAGTAGATGCCTTCAATGGGTTGTACTGCATGCAAGAAAAAAGGCAGTGAGTGCAGGAGGCAAGCATAAATGAGGATTGTGTGCATATCAGCTTGCTAAAAGGACACAAAAGAGAAAATTTATTTGAGCCGATTTTGCAAATTACTCTTCTACAAATCCAAAAGAAGCCTCTCTCATTGTGAGAAGACACTTGGTGAACCAGGAAAGATGCAAAAACGAGAGAGAGAGAGAGAGAGAGAGAGAGAGAGAGAGAGAGGGGGGGGGGGGGGATGGCCACCTTGAAGTTCCTGCATCAGCTTGCTGTGGATTTTGAGGGCATATGCTCAGGCCCAAATAAATTTTTATTGGTAAAAATAGACTACATTGTATTATGACAAGTGCCAAAGACACAACTTGAGAAGTTTCAAGAACTACTGAGCTACAGCAGCCCGAATGTGAAGGAATAGTTTCAACCCAATGACGTCATACTAACATACTAACCAAGAGGGGAAGTGGGTATTCTGACCTTCATTATGACCCCCTTTACCAAATTTAATGAAACTGCACAGTCTTGTTCAGTGTTTTTATGCTGATTTCAAATATGCAATTGTTTTTAAAATATGCCAATGAGTTCTAAAGTTAACTAAAATTAATTAGCATTGTTTCTGGGAACAGTGGAGCAAGAACTACTAATCAAAATCTTGCTTTAGGCACATAGCTAGATACTAGGAGCCATAAGCTTCACAATGGTAGGAATAGTTTTTTGGTATAACAATTATTAACAATTATACAGGAGATCAAAGCTTTCTGTTCAAAATGGGTCCAAAGTTGCTGTTTCATGCACGGACAATAAAAGAATATGGCCTTGGTGAGAACAGCAAATTTTCTTTGAGATACAAGAGCCACATTGACCGCATGTTCCGCATAGGAATGGATTTGACATTGAAAAGCTCGTGTTTGTCTGTTCAGTTTACAAAGTTGTGAATCAGCGGCAGCAGAACAGCAGCAGTATCAGCTTCTTACATGCAACATCTCGATGTCCTCTTGCATACATCTAACAAAAGAGAAAAGAAAAACGGAGAAGCCTATTTGTGTGCACAGTAGAACGAAAAGGCTCTCGCAGAAGTCTCTAACTACTCTTCTGCTGCATTGGCCGTGTGTCTCGCAAATTTCTCTAGCCTTGCCATCCGATCAAGTTTTCTGCCGCTGTCGAGTGGTGTGTATTGTCTATTGCCTTGGCACCTATTCTGCCGCTCTAACACAGCCTCAGTTATCTTCTCTACACATTACACGACCTGGCTAACTCCGCCTGTTGCTCTCCGATCTCAACTACAATACAAGCTACATGTGGTTGCTCTCCATTACGTTGCTGGCATCTTTCGGTCTCTAAAGTGTTGCGCTGTTCATTATTTCGTATTCCGTCGACAACTGCGTGGTCCTTGGATTCCTTTCAAGTTCCCTCATTATCCTCCGAATTTCATCAGCGGCAGAAAACTTGATTGGATGGCGAGGTTAGAGAAATTTGCGAGACACACGGCCAACGCAGCAGAAGAGTAGTTAGGGAAGGGCAGCGGATTGGGCAAGTTGGTGTTCCATGGTAACAATAAAATTCAAACAGCGCTAGACGACAGGACCAGAAAGAGGAGGAGACAAACACAGCGCTGAACTTACAACTGTAGGACCAGAAAGAGGAGGAGACAAACACGGCGCTGAACTTACAACTGTAGGACCAGAAAGAGGAGGAGACAAACACGGCGCTGAACTTACAACTGTAAGTTGTAAGTTCAGCGCCGTGTTTGTCTCCTCCTCTTTTTGGTCCTGTCGTCTAGCGCCGTTTGAAGAGTAGTTAGAGACTTCTGCGAGAGCCTTTTCATTCTACTGTGCACACAAATAGGCTTCTCCGTTTTGCTTTTCTCTTTTGTTAGATGCACGCAAGGGGACATCGTAATGAATCGTCTTTGACACCCTGTCGTCGGCTGGAGGAGTTGCCAGTGTACAGTCAACGACCGACTTTCTGGGATGCCTGATAATTTGGGCGGCCTCGCGGCACCACCACGTACCCCATAGAGTCAATGTATCAGAAAGTCTGAAATTTCGGACGCAAGAACCCTTCGCCGTCTGATTTTCCGGACTTTTTACCGTGACCGCAGGTCCGAA
The DNA here is from genome assembly GCF_023375885.2 of Dermacentor andersoni. NCBI lineage: Eukaryota > Metazoa > Arthropoda > Arachnida > Ixodida > Ixodidae > Dermacentor > Dermacentor andersoni. Next base: position 10,564,091 of record NC_092817.1, read on the forward strand.
ATGGCATTAATCAAAGCCACCACTGCTGCTGTTTTGATTACCTCGCCACATCGAACCGGCGCTCTCGCATGCAGATGCACTGGCTGCCGTAGCCACCACTGCGGCAACGCTAGACCTAGCTGCTTTGACGTTCGCTATTAAGCTTCTTGTCGTTGGGTGCCGTGTTTTTCATTGAAGAAATTCACTGTTGTCAGCAACACCACAATTCTGCCTTTGTGGTCCTCGCAACTGGCTTAGAAGCTTGGAAAGCACAGTGCGTTGCATAATGCCGGTTCCTGAATGTCAGCTTCGCCTCTGTACAGAAGTGTTACTTGGTGAAGCATACGCAAAAGTATTGTAGTGAAGCATAACAAGCATGGGAGGGGCTATTGCTATAGGATACAGTATGTATTCCTTAATTATACATGCGTGCACCCGTTATTTCTTGTCACAGTACGAGCACCGATATGCCTAATACGTGTACCGACAGGCCTTCAGAGCATTATCGAATGTGCCTGTGGCGGTTTGAGCCCTTAAATGCAGTAAATGACATGCGTTTATTTTTTCCAATTGGCCGATTTTTCAGACGTTTTCATGGTCCCTAGGGAGTTCGAAAAATCGGACATAGACTGTGCAACTGACCAAAAAGATGCTTCAAATTGTGTGCGGGGGGCGAACGAGTGGTATAAGGAGGACAAGAACAGAAAGGACCTGTGTATTCAGGAATGAACGCGAAAGGAAACATGCTGCCGCCATTTTCAAGGAGCTTGAGCTCAAAAAACAAAGTGTTGGCTGATGCTGAGATGCAGGTGTCCGTTGTCCAAACCAAAATCAACTCTTTAAAGCAGTGAAGCACAATACTGAGGTATCGTGCGCGGGCTGAGAGCATGTCAGGGCAGTTGAGGTTGACTTACGAGCTGCTGAGAGAGAATCTCAATTGTGACAAAGTTCAGGCCTCATACCGCTGAGCTTGCTATCACTTGATAGAAATAGCTCACGTTCGAAAATATTTGATTCTGTATGCATCTCGTTTTTATTTGTATTTGAGAATGTCCGGCTCGATTTTCAATTTTTTTTGCAATGACATTTTATCTGCTGTGCATTTTTTAACCCCTCCCTTCTATTCTCTTTTTGAATAACATAAACACTACTCCTTAAGTATTCAAATCTGATTAAATCGTCGTTTTAAAAAGTTTTTTTCATTGGCTTATTAGAGAGTGACAGCATCGGGCAGTATGGTTTCAGCCTGTTTTGACATAAAACATAGTTCTGCATCACTCAGGGAATCTTGCAAGGGCACTCAGTGAAAACCTGGAAAACTCAGGGAATTTGGAAATGTCAACATGGTAGCCACCCTAGATTTCTATGTATCTTAGTTACTGATAGCTTGATGCATTCTTGTTATGTAATGCCAAAACTTGTGAGCATAAAATTTTGTGAAAGATTTTCTGATATTTGATTCGATATTCATATTTTTTTAATTCAATTTGATATTCCATTCAAAATCTACTACTTGGTACTTACACATCCCACTTCTAAATATGAAATATCCCTATCTGAGGCCTATTTGAAACCTCCATATGTCTCAAACAATTTCAAGAAATCGTGAGAAGTGGTAATTTAACTATTTGTTTCTCCAAGGCTGTGTCGAATGCAGAAAAGTTAACTTATTTTTTGCACATGAATGTCAAGTCGCTTACGCTGAGGAGTAGTCTTTGATATGCTGATTGCAAAGCTAACCCTAAAACCTGCATTGCCAACTTGCGAAATTGTGGTGCACCTCGCGTGCACTGAAATGCCTGTTTTGTGTTTGTAATTAGGGTAACATAGAAATGGTTGCACCATGGAAGCAAAACAACCTGTATGAATATGTGCCGGGCCACTATCAGCGCACTTGTTCTGCGAATTGTGCGTTAAGTGCCTGGGGGCCAGGCATTGATGCTCATTTGTAACCTTGTGAGCACGAATGAAATGCATTGAGCTAGTTCAGCATGGACTGTGGGCCTGCAAATTGCGCATCGCTGAGTTTTGTATGCTGCTGCCACGATAGTCTTTTTGCATAGTGCAAATATGGCATGCGCATTGGTTTAGCTAAATTCAAACCGTACTGTAAATATCCGTCTAAGTAAAGGGTAGGGCTTAATTCCTTTTGGCCACTCTGAGAACCCTAATAATGCCATTTGCAGGAAGCCCTTGTCTGTAAGAACACAAACCTAGTGGCACGAATCAGGGGCATAGCCATAGGCACGTGCTCCACCCCCCCCCCCCCCCCTTTCCTGAAATTTCTGTGTTAGCATGCGGGTTTCCCAGCCCTCCTTCCCCTTCCTCCTACCTTCCATGCCCGGTCAAGTTGGTGCCCCTCCTCCCCCAAAACAGAAATTTCCCTTGCCCGAAGCAATTCGGTGAAAAGATATAGAGTGTCATTCACACATTCTTGTAAAATGCACACTGTGCTGGGAGGCCTCTTGCGCTCTTCAAGCAGAGTAGTTATTTGCCCTGCCCTAGTTTATGTGAGCCATTTACGCCACAAGCAGAATTGAGGCACGCACCCTGCTAGTTTTTCCTCCATGGCACATACTGCCTTCAGATACAATGTCTTGTTCAACAGCATCTGCCAAAACAGCACCATTTCGTATTTGTCGATAATAAATATTTCCAAAAGCGGGAAAAGTGATTTTGTCCCTCTTAGAAGAAGTACATTTGCAGGAATGCGGCACGGTCCAGCGTTCTATGTATCAAATGTGGCAGTGTACGGGAGCTCAATACATGCATAGCACATCACTGTACATTTTCATCAGATTTCCAAAAGAGTTTTACAACTGTTCAGTATAGGCAATACTTCGTTTATCCAAGTTTTATTTGTCCAGAAAACCTGGCCCTTGCGCCATAAAACACCACGCATCATTATTTGTCCAGAATCGATTCTATTCAATATGCCTGTGTGACGGAACCATTATGAAATGAGAGCTCATTGGTAATGACTAACGAAATGGCAATTGCCCTGAAAGTAGGTACAGTGAAACCTCGTTAAACTGTAGTTGGCCAGAGCTCGGAAAAAGTATGTATTAAATGGTAGTACTGCTTAACCGAAATAGCATGAGATTGCCCACTTACCTGTCAAAAATGGAGCTCAGAGAGAGTGTGTTGAAAGGGTAAAAACATGCAGTATTTATTCAATTCGCTTGACAAAAGTTTCGTTATTTTTGTTTGATGCCACGGTGGCCTAGCAGCGATGAAGCTTGATGAAACTTGATGAAGCTGCCAGCCCTCTCTTCTCGGCAAACACTCGCATGTCAGATTCCTCGTTGGTGTTGCATATTCTCCATGCATGGGTACGGCAGCGGTGCAGGTGTGTCGCGAGGTGCCTTTTTCATTGTGGGGTGCTGTTCTCGTCGCGATGATTGCATTCATGAGGCTGACGTAACGCCCAGCTTCTGCCACCGTCGGGCCTGAATACCCATGCTGTCGCTTTCCGTGTCGTCTTCATCACTGTCGTTAGGCGACACTTCGGCAACAGAGGCAACGATGGCGAAAAGTTAACCTTGCAGCCGACATCTTTTCGCGGTCGCAGCAACGCTGCCGAGCAACTTCTTCGCATGCAAATGCCACACACCATAGTCAAAAGTAGATTCCTCTCACGTGCCAGCGCCGACGTCATGCCACGTTCGATAGCACGATGTCCAATTTTCTATGCTGAGCACCTGGTGTCCTTTATCTGAGCTTCGGCATGACGCCAGTCCTTGCTTGCATGACGCCGAAACAATGCTGATGTTGCTTCATGTGCAAACACAGGGTGCTTGGAGGCCATTGCTTTGATCTCTGAGGCTTGTTGTTCTGACGGGCCGCGCGATGGGGACAACGCACTGCCGTGATTGCATGACGAAAAGTGGAAACTCTATGGTTAACCTATATGTACGTAATAAGCTGGTACAGTTTATGCGGATACGAAATGAATTATGTTCATTGGCCGCCGAGTTGGAGATTTGACTTTACTACTTCTAAAACGACACTACTGTTTAAGCAGGGACGGTTTTACAAGGTTTTACTATACATTATGAAAGCAGGGTGATCATGTCCAAAATATGCAGCATAGAAGTTTGTTTACTGCTATAGAGTTAAACCTCAATATAACGAACGTCAATATAGCAAAATTCTCTGTATAACGAAGTATATAACTCTTCATAACTTTTTGTTTCTAGAACACCATGTATTTAGAACATGGTGTTCTAAATACACATGGCTGTCAACGTGGCTCAGTGCATACACAGACCACGCACCCTGTTTTATAGGTAATCTGCCGCATCTGAAAAAAGTAGGTGTTCCGAGATTGCCTGGCATTATGTGCTGTCTTTCTGTGCAATTAGTGCTGGAGGTAGTGTAATCTTGAATTTCAGAGAATGGTTGAAGCGAGAGGGAGACGAAACATTCGCGCCCCGCTGCCGAAGCTTTTCATGATAGTGTCTTACCACAGCGGGGGACACTATCAGCCACAGGGTTGGAGTGGAAGCGAAAATGTGGCTAGCTTCGCTTAATTTGTACCGCCGACGTGAGGACATTGCTGATATGGCATGAACCATATCTTTTGTCTCCAATTTTCAAAATCAACAAAATGATGTTCAAATTTCTCATTCTTTTAATTTCCTTTTCAATAAATTTCTGATGAAAAGAATCAAGTGTTTTTTTTTCTTCTGAAAAATAAATACCACCTCGTGGGACACGTGCGATACGGTGCAGTGTGGGTCAGATGGTGCACTGCCCATGTATTATAGTTCATGGTAGCATGGGCAATGAAATTTTAAATTTACTTCCCTATATCCGATTGTTCATTACTATATCTGTGTTCATTACATCAAGGTTTGATTGTATAGAATTTTGAAATAACATTGATCAGTATAAACAGATCTAGTGTTTCTCTTCTTTTAGAACCATAAAGGCAGAAGCTTTAAAACTGGCACCCACTGTGGTTTAAACATGCAATCCTGTATTAGAGTGCCAAAGCACACTTGATTCAGTATGATGCTAGCATTATTAATTTTTTTTCTTTTTTGAGTGGAGGCATGTTGCTCTTTATCATGGCTAGTTAGTGCTCCTTGCTCCATCGTAATGCCAGAAACGCATGAGTACTTGTTATTTGGCTTGAGGCTCCTGTCGTTTTTGCCATGTGGCAGAACATGTTGAAGGCGCAAAGCAATGCCTACAGGTATGCAGATCAGCGTGTGATTGAAATTGCATGTTATTCATCCTACAGAGCTAAGTTGTCTCTATCTGTGTCTCTCTGAGGAGCTACCTTAAATTCCTTGAGTGCCACATGTTTCCAGCAAGAGATAATTCATGCTTGAAGAGGTAATAGCAATATGGATCATAAAGCTGGTCTACTGTTTGGTGGACTAGGAACATGTTTTGTTCATGGTGCCCTTTCTGTCATCACAGACCTGGCCTGCACTCATCCACGCCTAAAGAGAGCTCTGGTGAGCAGTGGTTCATACCAGAGCCCACAGGCCTTTCACATGGATGAAGCCAGGTCGTCGTCCACACCCACACATTCCAAAGGCAGGTTAACTCTTTCCAAGCAATGTTTGTTGAGCTGCAATCCTGGCATGTTTGCTTCGTGGGTCGGTGACTGTGTTAGTAAACAAAAACTGTGCACATTGTATTCTGTGTGCTCATGTGGTCAGTGACCACAACCTAATGTCTGCAGCAGAACCCATATTTTAGTCAAGAAGCATCTGATTAAATAAGTCATTGGTAAGTACATAAAACAGCTGGTGCCATCCATTACACTCTTCAGTGCCACGTTTGGCTGAAACATTTCGTTGTTTTGTGCACATTTTTCCATGAGACAAAAAAGGGTGGCAGTGGTCGAACAGCTGCGCCAATTGTGCCAAACTGCACCGAGAGAGAGCCTTTGCGCCATCCTTCACCAAAACGGCATCTTAGTGGAAAATTGCACTGAGCCTGTGCCAAAGCATGCATAAAAGCGAAACCCTCCCTCCGTCAATCCTTCGCAGCTAGCAATACTGAAATTAAAATCAACAGCACGCTATGATCATCATCATAGAAAGAAGCAGAGGCCCATCCAAACAGTTTCTCACTCTATACAGTCGGAACCCGCGATAACGAAATACCGCAACAACGAAATTCCCGTGACAACGAAACATTTTCGTATCCCCGGCGAAGGCCCATAGGATTCAATGCATTTCGTACCTCTCGGCAACGAAATGTAGCTGTACTGCAATCCCACATCAACGAAATTTGCTGGAACGGAACTCCGCATATTGCGTAAGGCTAGCAGGCTCCAAAATGTGCTCAAATGCGATTGTTTTGCATTAAAATTGCGTAAAATACCACCACATTACACTTGCGTGGGCGCCGCCATTTTTGTTCACCAGAACAACAAAGCGCCGGAAGCGATCAGTGCGCTGGAAACACATCATGGCCGTCATCTTGTTTGTTGATCGCCCGTTTGAAGCGACACCATGAGCGGCACGCACGTTGCTACCGACATGTGACGACGGTGTTTGCGCGCCCACCAGGCGAGATCGTTGTTCGAAACGCGCATTCATTTTGCGTTCCCCGCGGTTGACTCGGCGAGGCCTAGTCCAATCGCGTGAGGCGAGACTGAACGCAAACTGGACGCGCGTTTCGAACAACAATCCCCGATCGCGGCAGCACGTGCACTGCGTAATGTGCGCCTCGGTGGGAAAAATGCAGCAAAAACAAAGAAATCTACGTCCCACCTACGTGAAATTGTTTATGGCGCTTGAGATGGCGGTCGCAGCATATGAAGTGTCACGCATGGGGCCATGATTGACCGATCGTCCTGGAATACGCATTCCTTGCATCAAGAACGCTGGTTTTGGTGCCACCTGACAGGCATCGTGTGCGGATTCTACGCCGGATGTAGATTTGCGCGAAAGGGCCGTTATCTCGATCGTTTGCCTTCGCGTACACGAGATACGATCACTTTTGCGATCGGCACCGGCCGCGTTGGCGCCTACGGGCAACAGCGTGCGCTGGAGCAATGCTGCTGCATGCGCTGTTGCTCTGCGTCCGGTGCCGAGTTACGCAAAACTCGGCAAGTGATCGCATCTCCGAAAGCAGTTGACCGTAAATTCTGCGCTACGGCACTACTGCCACTGCTGGTTGACGCATGCGGCACACTTTGTACTGTCAACAATGCGGTTCTATATCCTCGAGCAAAGCCTGCAAAGTAAGCTAACGGAATTTGGACAGTGAAGTTTTGTTCTGCGATGCATTATCTATCTGTGCTGTCTCTTTTCGCAACAATGAAATTCTCGCGACAGCGAATTTTTTCGCGTTTCCCGCCGATTTCGTTATTGCGAGGTTCAACTGTAGTGAGAAACTGTATGGCCTGTCGCAATTGTCCGGTTTGTCATTCGCACTTTTTTCCCTGACAGATGCACAATGTAGTGTGAGCTATATCGTCTTGCTGGCACTTTATTTCGGTGCTGATCAAGCCTGCGTGGTACTGCGGACTTCGATGAAAGAAGATGCCACATTCTAGAATTAAAAGTAAACTTTTTCAATGTTTATAGGTGATAGCAGGTCTTTGTGAAAGAGCCGCTGCGATCATAACTGCATGTGGTGCATAGTTAAGAATGGTATTAGTGAATGCGGTACACAGCAAGAGCTGCCACTTCAATGGGTGCCGCCATGTTCATTGATGCAATACTTTTGCATCGAGTTTGAGTCCCTGCACTGTTTCGGTGAAATAATGTTGCCGACGCAAATGCAAAACTGTATTTGTATCTTGCCTTTTCGGCCGCAAAACCTTTGCAGCCCCTATTAGAACATTCCATAATGTGCATGGCATGACATCAGTATATTGCATGAAGTCATGTTCAGTGCAGGCATGCATACTCAAACGGTGTTGCGGTGAGCCTTTAGCCTCAAGCCACGACTGTCATACTGTGTTGCATCCTGGGTTAATAAACACGCGTTTGTTGACGATTTGTCTGTGGTACCTTCTCTGTGCCGCATTGGCAACCCGGCCGTAGTGCCTTTTGTGCGTCGAAGTGGGCAGGAGCGTCGCATCCTTTCCTAAACACGCTTGCAGGGCAAGCCTCGCGCAAACCCGTCTTTACAGCGTATTGACTATATCAGTTGATAGTTGCATGGTATATGGTAAGCACACATGCCTTGGACCTTGTGCCAAAAGTGCTTGCTGCTGTGCCAAATCAGCTTTTTGCCTGCACCAGGACCTGCGCTGAAAGGTGAAATGACAGTTCTGCCACTGCAGTGGCAAAATAATTAATGTAATTAAGGCAGAGGCAAAAAAAGTAAATGCTGAAATCATTGAAATTCTTGAAACGAAAGAGGTTTTAAACAAGGTATTTCTTACTGGATCTGCAAATCATTCTTGGCAGCAGTTGCGCTTATGCAGCAGCAGTTGTGGACTATGAAATACGCTGGACATGTCCATACAAAGGACTTCCTCAACTTCTTATAGCGGGAATTTTGTTGCCCAAAGAGGAGTACAGTCAACGACCGACAATTCAGACTTCACGGGAAATGTAAATAAGTCCAAACTATCAAATGTCTGCAAAAAAATCAATGTATCAAAAAAAAAAAAATTTATTTACGTGTTAAGGCCCCTGTGCAAGGAATAAGTTGTCGATTCGTTGCTGCACGCACTTCCACTTACCGTAAAAATCCCCGTATAATACGAACCCGAATATAGTACGAAGCGAAATTTTTGTGACGCGAAATGGAAAAAAGAAGTTTTATCCACGTATAATACGAGTTAAGAAAACTCGAGCAAAACATTTATTTAAATTGTACTCCACACTTCAATCACTGTCTTCCTCAGCTGCACTCTCTTTGGATAGTTCTTTGTCGGACATCTCTTCCCAGAGGTACTCATCCTCTGTGCCCTCGAGCACGTTCGAGATGCCGCACTTCTTGAATGCGCGACGCATAAGGTCCTCTGGTACGCTGGCCCATGTGTCCACAATCCACTTGCATAGTGCGGCTGGCGAAGCCCGCTTGAGCCGCCTGGTTGGCGTCACTGCAGGCTCACCTGAGCGCATCCAATCTGCGTAACACCGCTTGACCACACCCTTGAATGGCTTGTTCACGCAAACATCTAAAGGCTGCAGCTGAGACGTCATTCTGCCCGGGATAGCTACGAGTTCAGTGCCAGATGCACGCAACAGCCTCTTCACTGAATCGGCCAAATGGCAAGAAATGGGTCCAGCACGTGGATGGGCGGGAGCAATAACAGTGTGCCGGGCCTTCTACACCAAACGGACTTTAGCCAGTCGAGCACAAGGTTCTCGTTCATCCAGCCTTTCTCATGGCATCTCGCGACCACATTTTTTGGCAGCTCCTCACCTTTAGGCACTGTCTTGCGCTTGAAGACGACATAGGGAAGAAGCTTGCGTCCGTCTGCCGTTCACGACAACATGATGGTAAATCGCATTTTCTCGTTGCCAGTGGACCGGACCTTAACCTAATTAGAGCCCTTTTCACGCACGGTAAGGGAGGATGGCATGTCCAGATAAACCAGTGTTTGGTCACCATTGCTGATTTGCCCTAGCTGGAAGTTCTTGGACTTGCACAGTGAAATAATGTGGCGCTGGAAAGCCACAAGCAGCTTTTCGAACGATTCGGGCAGCTCTTGCTAAATTGAAGTTCGGTGGCGTAAGGAAAAACCAGCACGGCACATGTAGCGATAAATCCAGTGCTTGCTCGCTTTGAAGGCGGAGCTCGATAGCCCTTTTTCCCTTGCAAGCTTCCTAGCTTTTGCCTGCATAAGCTCCACACTCACAGCTAGATGGGTGGCTCGCTGTTGGCGTGTGAACTCCGTCAGGGCGAGGTTGCGGTGATCTAACGCGGCATACGGAAACATCGCGTCAAGTGTCTAATGGCGCCGACAGTGCCCGTGCAGACTGCGCTGGGGAATGCCGGCAAGTGGGCAAGTACGCATGTCAAATTGTAAGCTTCGTGTTGCTAGTTCGTCTGCTACGCCTGCACGTGCTTTGCGATGTCCTCGCCATCATCGTCATTCTCATTTTCATCCTCCAGCGGTAAATATTGCCTGCTTGCGGTAGTCGACGCTGAATTAGACGTGGCCAACCACATTTATTTTATTTATTTATTTCTTCATACTGTCAACCCTCTGCTGAGGGTTCTTACAGGGAGGGTTTAAATACAGGCAGACCATATGTACAAGTGCATCAAGCAGCAGCGGAATCACAAAAATACATGTTTAACAAGTTTTCAAATTCACAAACATCACTGGCATTTGCCACAAAGCTTGGTATATTGTGTTCCAGAGTTCAATCACGGCAGGGAAAAAAGAAAAGCGGAACACATCACTGTGAGCAAAGTATGGGCGTAAAACATATTGATGATTAACACGACTGCTTCATTTTCCTGGAAGCTGCACATACTCATTTTTGTTGATTTTTAAATGTCCATGTAGTATTCTAAAAAACACTTTCAGACGATTTTTTTTGCCTTCGTACTTCTAGTGTTTCCAGTTCATTTGCAGCGACTCGGGAAGTCCGGCTAGCGACAGCTATCAATATGCATACGTACTGGTACAAGTAGTTCGAGCCATTTGTCGAAGGCACTGTGGGAGTGAAGCATATTCTGGAGCAGGACACAAGGCGAGGTAAAAGTCGACACAGCATCAGGCTTGTGGTTACGTAGTCTTGGTGGAAGGTCATCGGACTGCTCTAAACTCTGCTGGTTTGTTTATACAGTGAAACCTTGTTAAACCGTAGTTGGCCAAAGCTCGGAAAAAGTACGTACTAAACGGCAGTACTGTTTAACCGAAATAGCATGAGATCGCCCACTTACCTGTCGAAAACGGAACTCAAAGAGAGTGCAATAAAAGGAGGAAAAAGCATGCAGTATTTATTCACTTCGCGTGACAAAAGTGTTATTTTCGTTTGATGCCGCGGCGGCCTAGCACGACGACAGTGGCCTCAAACTTACTGAAGCTGCGTGCCAGCTTTTCAGCCAGCCCCCTCTTCTCGGCAAACACTCGCATGGCAGATTCCTCGTTGGCGTTAGTATTCTCCGTGCACGCGCGCAGTAGTGCTGCAGAAGTCCCGAGGGGCCTTTTTCATTGCCGGCTGCCGGAGTTTGAAATACTTTTCGTTTAGAATAGAGTTACGTTATCGCGCCCCTGTTCTCGTCGCGACGATTGCATTCATGAGGCTGACGTAACGCGCAGCTTATGCCACTGTCGGGCCTGAATCGCCCGTGCTGTCGCTTTCCGTGTCATCCTCATTACTGTCACTAGTCGACACTTCGGCAACAAGAGAGGCAACGATGGCGAAAAGTCTAGCCTCGTAGATGACATCTCTTCGCAGTTGCAGCAGCGCTGCCGAGCAACTTTCTCGCATTCCAAATGCCACACACCGTAGTCAACAGCAGGTCCCTCTCGCATGCCAGCGCCGGCTTCTCCGTGTCACATTCGATAGCACGGACGATGTCCAATTTTCTATGCTGAGCACCTGGTGTTCTTTATCTGAGCTTCGGCATAACGCCAGTCCTTGCTTGCATGACGCCGAAACGATGCTGATGTTGCTTCATGTGCAAACACAGGGTGTTTGGAGGCCATTGCTCCGATCTCTGAGGCTTGTTGTTCTGCCTGGTCGTCCCTTGGAGACGATGCACCGCCGTGTTTGCGCGACGAAAAGTGGAAACGCTACGTTTTAACCGATGCGTACGCAATAAGCTGGTATGGTTTATGCGAATACAAAACACATTATGTTCAATAGCCACTGAGTTGGGGATTTGACTTTAGTACTTTTAAAACGAAACTACTGTTTAAGCAGGTATGGTTTAACGAGGTTTTACTGTACTAGGCACGCTCGAAATGAAATGAGCAAATCTGGCTGCTCTTCAGTGGGGTCCATTGTAAACATCCAGCGGCGCACACGCATTCGGACCACTTCTGCCGCTCATCGATGCCAATGATATAGCTAACGAGCAAGCCAAGCGAGCTGGCGATCACTGGGAAACGGTATATAGGCCTAGCTCGCTGGCCGTCGGATCCGAGGCCGACGGCCTTTGCGACCCGTCCGCAGCTGGTAATAAAGCATCTATATTCGTCAACACAGTCAACTTGTGCACATTTATGTCGCTAATGAGTGACAATACAATTAGTCTTTTCAACGGTGTCGGTAGCGATGAGAAAACACGTTCGCCAGGTGAGCCGCTTCGCAGAGACGATTGAAGTGGCGGCTGCGCTGGCCGCTTGCGAGTCGAAATCATGCCAACGATTTACTATATCGCGTAATGTTTTATAACATGCACACTTTCGAGGTCACTTTATGAGTTATTTCGTGTCAGAAACAAATTTTAGTTGATTTTCGTGCCGCCGTCAGTGGCGAAACAGGTCAATGTCACGACCAGGGAAAAAAAACTATAGACGACCGGAGCGGTGAGAAGCTTGCTCTCAGGGCCCACCCTGATGGCAGCATAAACTCGTGACGCAGTAATCTTTTCTCGGTTGTTTATATTCTTGATGTTGATGTTGCGAGGTGCTGTGTTTTGCGGTTGGCTACACGCGTGTACTTTAATATTGATTTTAAATGTGTTCTAAGCTGAATTCGCCGTTGATATTTTGCAGACTATGTGTTTATGCCCACACAAATTGATCTCGCACGTTAACTCGGCTTTGAAATATTGTGTCAGTGCTCCTTTAAGTGGTTTTTGTAGAAAAAGCTGTTGTGAAGGCTGCTGGTACACAGTTTATATGCACACTCAGACCCTATTCAACACAACAAGCAAGATAGCTAGAGTGATCGCTCAATTGATACAGTGCCACCCTTGTGGATGTTGGAAGTTTACCTTCAGTTTACCTTTCATCTACTGGAGCCTGAATAACAGATCCAGTGCGGTTCCTCATTGGCTATGGCATTCAGCTGCAGACCACATCATCACAAATTCAAAAGCAGGTGCATTCTGATAATAAGGGCAGAATGCAGAAATGCTTGGATACTAAGCTGCGGGTGTACATCAAAAAACCTCGGGTGGCCAGAAGTAATCTTGAGCTTTCCACTATTGTGTTCCTGATAGCTGCTGTGCCACTTTGGCACTAACTCTATGAATGTGTTGCAAAAGCTTGAGAGGTTAGGTTTCTCTATGATGAAAATACCGCTTTTTTTTAAGAATCTTGTTATAACAGCTAACATCTGCTGTTGGAACCTCGTGTTGCACCTTAAGTTCAGTGTCTCCTTCACCTAATTCCACTCCATTGGCACTGCAGCATCCCGTTCCCGCTCTGCTGCTGTGTGTCCGCAACCCAGTGTGAGCCAGGCCTTCTCCGAGTTTCTTCCTTCTCATGTCCTGTTTCGTGCTACTACGCTGTCGGGAGACTTTGTTGGCACAAGGCAGCCTACTGCAGGAGTTGCCAGAGCAACTCAAGCCCATGGTGACCGTCGTCTGGTTACCTCAGCATTCAGCAGTCCTGGTTACACTTCAGCTGTAGAGCAGGCAGCGCCACTTCGGAGCCGCCCTCTTGCAGACCCCATGGTGATTCCTGTCGATGTGGAACCTGTACCTTTGGCTCAGTCCCTGTTCTACGAGTATCAGCACATGCTGGGAGACGCTGCCTGTGTGGCTGGCTACCGTGTCCGCTGTGGCTGGGGACCACAGTGGACACTGACTCACGTGGGCAAGACATTCAACAGCACTCTTGATGATGGTGAGCCTCGAGTTTGTGCCCTGGCACCACCACTGCACTAATCAAGATTTGTGTGATCACTGCTGGGTGATTCCACGAGAAATCAAACATGCATGTCCGCTTGATATTTTTGTTTTGCGTGATTTCTTTATATGTCATGTAGGAATAATCAAACTGCATGGAAACGAAAATTTTATTCCCGAAAAGCGTTCCCAGTAAGCCAAAAAAATATTTAAAGGAGGTGGGGCTAGCGTCCTCCTATTGCGCACCACAATATTTTTTTGGTTTCACAGCAGAATTAAATGCAAACTAAAAAGTTGTGTCGAAAATATTTTCTGCTCGTTTTAATACGCTGCACAGCAAATTAGTTCCATGCATTTTTTTATGCTCATCACAAATGAAAAACATCTAACAAAATTCTATACATGGTCCAAATCAGAAAATTTTTGTAACTTTGATGCATCTTGGCGTGTTTTCCATTTCGCTCAGAAACAACTTGAAAAAAAAGTAATAACTGTCAAACATAGAACATTCTCTTTGCGACATATAAGCAAAAAATTATCTGCCTACATGAAACACAAGAGAAGAAAAAAATAGTTAAATAACAAGCTTTCTTAAAAATAATCATTTTCATATAATAAATAACTCTGGTTCCAATTTTCGGGTAAAAATTTTTAGATAGAAGTCTGCTAATGTCGGGCAAAGCATAGGTGCGATAATATGTTTCCTCATTTGCTTTGTTCGCAAAATATAACTGGCCAAATTGACCCATATTGAGCGTCCTGGCTTCAGTAACTTTGCTGGTTGTCTATCAGTTTGCATTGTACGCAAATCTAGTTCTAATTTCTTTGCTACTTCAGAACTTCGTTCTGGCAGCTTGTTTCCAACAAAAATGTATTGTCCTATTTTATTTGTGTCTAGCATGTGCGGGGGTGAGGGGCTGCTAACGTGTACTGAGTTTGCAGCCTACAACCTCTGTGGGCATCGCACTTACACCTCCATTATGCGCTTGCCAACAGCATACGAGACACCGCAACTTCATGTTGTGGCTGACTTGGCCAAAACCTGCCTGGTGCACGCAGTAAATTACCTGTATGCGGCACCAAGGCAGGCTAATCTGTAAGCGAGGGAGCACTTCCATAAACAGCTGGTGTTCCGTTATGGAGGGGCTACTTCACTGCTTGCTCCCCATCCCCCACGTGCAATGGATACTGGAACCTTCTTCGCCACCACCGCGAGCAACTCAAGCTGTCCCTTTATAAAAACTTATCGGAGTAATTTGCTCGAGCCGTTTATTTCATTTCCCATTATCATATGTTTTCCACATCGCTCACAAATAATGTCTTCCAGTCTAACCTCGACCTTGACCCCTGCGTTTCAGCTGTCTGAAAAAGTGCATTGCGGCATGACTGAGCCAAAGGCTGCTAAAGTTGCCTAATTTATGATATTTTGTCAGCACCTTGCTGATGCGCTTTCCCACTCCGAGAACAGCAGAGGTCACTGGTGGCGCCAGACGGAAATTGTTCTTCGATAATGAGCGCAGCCCGCACGTTTTCGCAGCGAGAGCTTTAGACAGCCTTGTTCATAGAACATGAAACCATGAGACAATCTGGAGGCTCAGTTATGACAGCGGCACAGAATAAGCAGCAATGTGTGTGGTGCTGTACAGTATAAACATTTCGACTTCATAAAGCTATTCACTATACACTTGATGCATGTGGCTCTTAGCTCGGTTTGAGTATTCTGTGCCGAATATTTACGTGTTCACAAGAAGATTGCTAAGAAAAAGAATTTTCGTTGCGTAAATGTTTTGGATGTTGCCTCCTTGCGGAAGCTACTACCAGAGGCTGAGAATATGTGCGACACCGACGAGGTCTGCCAGCACTGCTTTATACGCCTGAAGGAAATCCTGTTTTCATCTATTGATACCCGCGCTGAAGCAGATGAGGCATTCCTTCAGGAAGAAGAAGCGATTAATGATTTCCACGTCCACCTGGACGTGGAATGACGTCTACCTTTCTTCTGATGTTTCACCATCGAAGCCACCATCTTCCGTTCTCAAACACAGCAGACAATATTATGGAAAGAGAAAACGGGCCAAGATTGAAAGCGTCGTGGTGACGAAGATACGCTCAACTTTAAGCGCTGCATACGGAAGCGTCAGTGCACCTGAGCCATCTGTCACAGAATGTTGTGGATGCGCTGGCTGGTTAAATAGCCTGGAGCAAGTGTGCGAGGCTTCTAGGTCTTATGAGAGCGTCTTCACCTCTTAACCATCGTGTCACCAGAAGTTGAAAACACACATTCAAGAGGCAGTCGCAGCTCCGGCAATGTATATGTTCAGAAACGCTCAAAATTGCCGCGAGAAGCATGGATGGGGTCAAATTTTGATCTGTACACGAGGTCAAGGTGAAGCCCATCGGATGTACAAGCTGCACTCGACCACCACCATGGACGAACTTCGTAGCTCTCGGCAGAGCCTGAACAAGAAGAATGTTGTGTTGGTCATCACGAACAGCCAGAGAGAGTACGTCTCAAAATAGTTAAGGACACATTCTATTTGCGAGACGTTCCAGGTGTTCAAAGCAGCTCACCCCGAAAGTGCCATTGCCCTGTCCGTTTTACAGCCTGCATCCAAAATGGGTGCTGCTTGTACCAAAACAATAGGTTTGTGTTTGCATCTATTGCGCTAATGCCAACCTTTGTGTCTCCGTGCTTGAGAACGTAAACGACATTGAAATCTCATTGGAAGGCATGAAAGCATTGTGCCTTTGTCGCTCCCCACCCCCAGATTGTATGTTAGGTAAATGTGACTGCTACCCATGGAGTGAAAGCCTCACTTTAGCCAGTCTTGGCATGGTCACCGAGGACGAGGCCACATTTGCTGTGTGGGAAAGCAATGACTTGATTAAGAAGACATAGTGTCCAACCCTTTTTGTGAAAGAGTTCGGCAAATGGGTGCCTAAATGGATTCCTCATGAATACGTACGTCACACTCAAGCCGCGGCTATTTATGAGGCAAGGAAGTGCGAGCAATGCGGAAGCATTGTTCTGCATTCTGATTTTGCAGAAAACTGGGCTGTCCTTCTATCAAATGAAGCACAATCGTACCATTGGCACAAGAAACAAATCTCCATTTTCACCTGTGTCACCATGACAAGGAAAGCAACACACAGCTTCGCTGTCATAAGCGACGACATGCATCATGACGCAGCACATGCCTGCTACGCCCTAGGTAGAGTGCACGAAGTGTTAGATGAAAAAGCACCCGTCTACTATCACACAACATACGTCAGCGATGGTTTAGCGAGCCATTTTAGTATTAGGTACCAACCATATGAGTTGTGCAACTTCAAGTATACTTCTGCGAGGTGGATATTTTCTGCTACAAGGCATGGGAAGAATGCCTGGGATGGTGTGGGTGGGCTCCTTAAGTACCAAGCTTCCCTGCATAACCTGAAGTCTGGAAGCGCTGCCTCCATTCAGTTGGCACATGAGATGGTCTCGCAACTAATGAGAAGATTGGTGGCAGCACTTTGGCCACAGACACAACATGTTTGGAGTGAGTAGTGTTTAGTCTGTATAGCCAAACATGCCATCTAATGGATACCTGGGTCATGAGTTCCCACTCCTTCTATTTTTCATAATGAAAACCCTCAATTTTGCTCGCAAGTACATGAATCAGCTGGATGTTCTCCAGCTTACCTTGCAGTTGTGCGACCATTTTACATACCGACTATATTACTGTCACCAATGGATTTTTTTGACTACAAAAATTTAGACTTGGTGGTTATTCCAGGCTTCTGAAACGAGCCGTCGGGGTTCTGTAGAGTTAGTACATTTTCGCAACTGATTTTTCTGACGAATTTAGGCCTGAAGGTTCAATTTTCCAGACTAATCACTTGTTCAAACCACACTACGTGATCTTCTTTAAATGTAAGTACTTTTTGCTGCAGTATATTTCTGAAATAGTCTATTTTGACTTCTAATGCATTTCTTGACGAATAAATCGAGTTTTGCCATATTCTATATTGGGAATCTGCATCTATTTTGCTTTTAATCTGCCAAGTATCTACTCATATATAGATATTTTAGCTGTAATACATTAATTTTAAAATTATATGGTAGGTGTTCCGTTTTTCTTCATTTTCTCAAAATATTAATTTTGAGAAATTTGTGTTGCTGTGGAGTTTGTCAATTTTTTTTTTATTTCAGTGGTGTTGTATTTGTGGATGCGGCTAATACGCAGAAAAAAATGTATATTCATTCTTTTTGAATACTTTCAAAACTTCTAATACTGAAATTCAAGTCAAAGCGAATATCATATAGCATAATATTCAGTCTAATATTAGAAAATATGGAATGTTTGCACGAGCCAAGTAATGATTGATCAACCCGTTTTGATAGATAATGCAAGTATTCGTGCATAACATTTTCGCCATTCTGATTCTTTTATAGTGGTTCCTAGATGTGTCGCAAGGTAACATTTAATCAATATCTCCTTCTTTTCTTTTCTTTATATACTATATCGTAAAAAAAAAAGAAATCTTTCTTTTTGTGTGATTGTGGCAAGTATAAATGTCTGTGCTGGCTTCTTCGGTGAGAAGCATGGTCTAAGTCATGTTCGAGCTATGCTTTTCCAAATGTCAGTGCATTGAACTGTACAAGCTAGTGCAGGTTAGCTAGTTCAATGTGATGACATCATATATGCTGCTAAGCATGAGGTCGATTACGATGGCCGCATTTCGATGGGGGGGAATGCGATAACAACCGTGTACTGTGCACTGGGTGTATGCTAAAGAACAGCAAGTGATCAAAATTAATCCAGAGTCCTCCACTGCTCAGATCGTAGCTTGGGCTTTTGAAACCCGAGAATTCCATTTCAATAAATTTTTGATGACATTATGTACACTGTAAGTAAAGGTTAGTCAAAACATTATTGTGGTATTTTTATTTCACATAAAATTCTGCCATTATGTTACCAGACACACCAGCTTAGTAAAAAGGAAATACTGCTGTTGTTATTTGTGAGCCACACTCTTTTCCAGCCTTGCTTATTCCACCGTCGTAGACTTAGAAAAAGAACCAACTGTGTAACAAAAGCTCTGCATCTGGTCCTGCCAGATATATCCATTATTGAATGTGATCACACAGACACTAATAAAGAGTACTTGGCCTCACAGAAGTACACACACACACACACACACACACACACACACACACACACACACACATATATATATATATATATATATATATATATATATATATATATATATATATATATATATATATATATATACATACAGTCGCCGACCGTTTATTCGGACCTCACGAGGAGTGCGGAAATGTCCGAATAGACAGGTGTCCGAGAAAGCAGATTAAGAAAAAAAAAAAAACTAAATCCTTTATTTCCACGCACTTTTTCGGGCAGTAGACTTGAAAAAATCGTGCACCGTTGCACGCTGTTTCGTTTACGCGCAGTCAGATCAACCTGAATCTCGGAGAGGGTCGTACAGTCACTATAGGCGGCTGAAAGCACAGTCACTGCTTGTACACGCTCCGCATGCGACGGCAGCGTAGCACCGTCACCTTCCGACTCGGAGTCATCGTCCGGCGGTGCAGCAGAAACCTGACGAATGATCTCACCGTCGTTGAGTTCTGCGCATGTCAGTACAGGAGTGTCAGCACCTGTGAAACTGTCAAATCAGACGGTGTCTGGAATCGCAATGCAACCACTGCGCAGGTCTTGGCAGAACATTTTCCGCGTCAGTAAGAAGCACATCGGAAGGCGACAAATCTTAGGCCTCCCAACACCCGCTTGCCGGCATTCCCCAGCGCAGTCTGCGTGGCCACTGTCGGCGCCATTAGACACTTGATGCGATGTTTCCTTATGCCGCGTTGGATCACTAGAACCTCTACACAGCACGCAAAGCAAACACCACCATGCCGACAGCAGTCGCACAAACGAAAAATGTGGCCTACTCGCAGCGTCGTGCGCGAAGAAACAAATCAGCTGCTGGATTGTCTTGACCTGGCTTACTAAGCTGAAACCGGAACTGCCGTAGGCACGAACCAAGCAGAAACGATGATGATGAGCGGGGATTCGCAGTAGCGCCACATTCGTGGGGCAGCAAGGAGGCTCCGTTCAAAAGAAAAATGGCATTCAGCAAGTCGAACCGTGCACCGGTCAGAGTCGGTGCATAGTGCTCTCGATCGAGTTGGCTCAAGGAGTGTCCGAAAAATCTGACGAGAGGTTGCAAGGTGTCCGAACTTTCGGCAGTTGTTATACATTATGGTCTATGGGGAGAATGGCGGTGCTGTGAAGCCGACCGAATAATGGAGCATGAGAATAATAGAGCATTTTTGGAGTCTGGAAAATCAGTCGGCGACTGTACATGATAATATATATATGATGATAATATACGAGCTACATCCAGCCAAAATGCTGTGGTGATGTATGTGTCATTGCAATCATGAGTTGGAAAGGAACTGTGGGAATACTACAATCTTTTTTTCTTTATTTATTGTATATTGTGCTGCACATGACGGCACATTGACTTTGTGCCTGTATGGTCATGTTTGCATGTTCGTGTTTGCTATTTTCACGACAATATTTTCACGGCGATCATGCTACCTTGGGCACGACAGCAGCCGAAAAAAATGTTTTTGTTCATGTTTGGTTAAAGTACACATTGTGTCAAACATCGTAAAGGTCGTCAGCAAATAGAACGGAAGACACATCAACCGCTACCCATAAGCTCGTGTGGGAGACTAACAAAAGCACCCTGAGCTGTTTAGCTTATAAGGGCACTTGCATTTGCTTAGCTTGCTTCAAATGACGTATACTGTATACTCTTGCATGTCAAGGTGTGTACATGACTTGATGGCTTTTTATCACATTGCTAATGTGCAAAGATACGTTTTACGGGTTGCACAGCAGCATGAAGCATGGCCTAGCCTTTGCTGTACTTGCCCATCTTCACTGTCCCTGTGCTCATTCACCTATACGCCTCGTGCACCACCTGTAGAGGCGCCACTGATAGCCATGTAGCGGTCACTTCCAACAGTACGCGCGGGAGCAGTAGCAGACGACAACCCTTTGCAGCAAGGTTGGCTGAAGTTCGCGGCTGCGATTTCTCCTTTGTTCGGGTGCCAGGCTACTTCTTCTGCGGTGACAGCTGTAGCGAAGACAGTGACCTCTGTGGGAGCGGGTATGAACACGATGTTACCGGTGTTCGGGACAACTTGGTCCACATACGTGCCAGGTGCGTCCCGCAACCAAAGGCCATGAACCCCATTTACATGAAGTGGAGCTCATGCTAACAAGCCAATAAATTTTGTTGAGTAATGCGATCTCTCGATCGTTTATTTTTTTTTTAATTCTACCCTTGCCGTTACGCTGCTTCTGTACCTCAATAATAAGCACCCGTCGTTAGTGCAGACTTATATCAAACAAATCTGCACGGTGCGATATCTGCATATTCCGTTGGGATTTTTCTGCAATGAATACATGTGACATCGCCGTATAAGTGCAGTCGAAGTCGCCTCAAGAAGAGTAATTGCGAATTTATTGATGGAAACGCGCACACTAGTCAACAAAGTCATCAAATGCACGGGTTAAAAAAAGCGCGTGTTAGTGCTGTACCGCCGATGCAATTCTGCTGCATACGTCAATGAACTCCCATTCCCGCTGCAGCTTTTGCAATTTTAAATTCCTCAAAGGAGTTGCTTGGAAACGTGCAAAGCTAAAGTCTGACTAACTTCTTAGTACTTTTTTTTTATATTACTAGAGAGAGGTGCCACGTGATATATTTAAAGGCGTAGCAGCGCCAGTCAAGGTAGATTAGCGCTGGCTGCAAGGCCGGGTTTAGTCCTCTGCAGCGTAAGCTTAATAAGAAAGAATTCAGTTTAGTACAAGATTCACATGCAAGAATGGACTACGTTGTGAAACAAACAAATCACTCAGCGTGTTAAGTCTGCTCAGGCAGCATCGAGGTGTGATGACCTACCAAACATGACGTGAACTTTTCTGCGAAAAATGGAACGAAAATACCACATGCAGCAAATATTACCAATTCTTCCGCTGAACTACCTATTTTCTAAACACATTTCCTCCCCCAAAAACACAATATCTAAGATGCCCTCGGGTGAAAAGGATAAAGATGTTAAAGAAGCACTTCCTTGGTATCATTCCGGTAAGACCAAGCGTGATTTATACCCTTTACGAACGAGGCAGAGTGAGAACCTCACAGCTCAAAAGAATCAACAAGAGTTATGCATGGAGCAACTACCGTAAAAACCGGACTATAGATCGGACCGGAATATAGGTCGATCCTCCAACTAACGAATTCTAAAAATGAAAAAAAAAAATCTTTTTCAATGGCAAAAGTACCGAAAAACACCCTTACCTTGAAACAAATGCGACTCAGCTGGTTGCACAATGGTGGCAGTATTTATTTAAACGCTGCTCGCATGTGCACCTGGCGAAGTTTTTGACAGTATCGCACGACCACTGACCCGCGTGCTTGACAGCACCTTATTAGCGGCATTGAGCGGTGAAACAAACGAGATACGCGCATGTGTACACATGCGCTTACTTTTGCTATTTTGCTGCTCCATGCCATGATGATAAGGTGCTGACAAACATGCGGGCTGATGGCCGGGTGTACAGTACACAGAAGGGCACGAAGTGCACAAGCGCTACTCCGAATCAGAGCAAAGCCTTTGATCACAGTTGTCCGAACTAGAGTCGGATGACGAGTGCTTCTCACTGCCAAGTCCAAAGGCGCGCGCGATCTCTACCGCTTTCAAATGGATGCATTCGGCAGTCACAGGCAGCGACCTTACACGCAGTTCCCGGATGAACTCCACAACCTTGTCTTCCATTTCTGCGGTCTGCTGCGATCCGCCCACAAAATGACGTTTTCTTTTGGTTGCTGCAAGTTGTAATACATTGCTTTTGCCTCCGCCACTACTGAATGCTCTTTTCGGATACTCCAAATTCGCGCTGTGCCGCCAGGTTGCCATGGGCTTCCGCGTACTCAATCGCCTTTTTCTTGAAGGCGATGGTGAATTGACGTCGACTTCCGCTCATTTTGAAACAAAATGTGAAAAAGCAGCCTTTAGCCAATATAACTTTGTGACAATGGAAACACAAAATGCCGGTGCCACAATGTCGCCACGCCGCGCTGCTGCTGATGGCGAAGGCGGCTGTTTACTTCATCCGCCCATTGTTGCAAGACTTCCGTAGTTTTTCCGCCAATGTCCGGTATACAAGACGAGGGTCGACTTTTCACAATGGTTTTTTGAAAAATAGTTCAACCTATAGTATTCCGGTTTTTACGGTAGCAACAGTTAAACATGTGCGAAGCCACGCATAAAATAAATTTAAAACCATGTAGTGCGCGACAGCTGGTGCGAGGATCTACCGGGCCACATAAAACCAACAATTTCAGTTCTTGCAAACTTCAGTAGCTTTAACGTACAACACAATGCGCTCATGCAGTCGTGATGCCTAGCTAGCGCAATGCGGTATAAGAAGCGTAAAACAATATAAGCGGCAAATGGCATTCCAAACTTTAGCGAAATGCCTTTAAACCGCATGCTGCACTGCAGACGAACTTCGTAGCTTACGCATCTAACTATGATCGAGTGGAAAAAACCGGTGAGACAAAGGAAAGGATGAGAACAAGAAATTTCCCGCCGAAGCAACGATCCATTTTTGCTACCGTTGATCCCGCTGATGAGGCTTTGCGGGGAATGATTAGAACTGTATTGCTGGCATGTTTTCGCCGGTTTTTGAGCTCCTCACCTTGCAACAATTCTTCTTCGACATTCCTTGAAACTTTGGTCACCCCACACATGCGAAGGGTGTTGCCTACTTTGCTCTGAAAATGTGAATAAGACAGAGAAGCGCTAAGTGACACAACAAACTACGGCACGCGGCTGGCTACTATCCTGTGATTTCTGCGCAAGGCCGCCACCAGTGGCGCGTCAATCGGCACACACTATGCGTATACTACAGTGGTTGATGACTGCACTGGTGTCCTACTTGGCACAGCCATTGACCTTTATAACAAAAGGGAGGAAAGAAATGAAAATCTTTCGTTATATGCTTATGGAGCTCTTAAAATGGGCTGCTGTTATCAACCCCCTCCCGATTTTTTCCCATCCAATGTGAACATAGTTTGACCTTGAATACTTATTGCCTTCCTTGTTGCAAAAAGTTAAGTGTGACGTAAAAAAAAGGGGCAGTTTAGAATTAGCACTTGTGGTGCAGTGTTGTATTATTCAGCATTTTGTCAGGTGTGCATTTTTTAATAATTAACATCATGTAAGAAAGAGATCCGCCTCAAAAAATAAAAGTAAGGAGCTTAATCGCTAAAATGCACAGGAAATTATTGCATTAGCGAGCCATTGTACGGTTTCACAACCAGTCATTATTGAAATGTTTACAACTCCTTTTTTCTCCTGACATATACTTAAAATTGAAGCATGCTCATGTTGAAAAAGCTCATATGACTACAATATTATAGTGTTCTCTTAGAACGAGAAAACTACAAGACATTTACAATTCCAGCTTCTGTGTTAGTCTGTAGGTGATACCTCTCAAAAGAGACAAAAGGTATTCTGTGTTACGTGTAATGCCTGTCTCCTTGCAGAACCTATGGAGCCTGCTGGCCACCTGGGCATTTTCGCAGGACAACGCTATCCAAAGCCATCAGCTGCATTTGCAGTCTCGGTGGAAAGAGTGGCTGTTGACTTGCACACGCTAAGACCAGACGACATTCAAAAGGTAATTTAGCTACTTGCACTTGCATGTGCTTGTTTTGATGCCTTTCACAGACAAGAGCCTGTATATTGTCAGATGCCCTGTCCAAGTCTTTGCAGTTGTCTATGATGTCATAGTCTTACATTTACTGCAACTGTGTATCATATCTGCTGACAATGACCTCTAAATATCCAACACAATGAGCATGTAGCATTGGTGCGCTTGTGGGTCTATGTTACCATGGCGACCTTAGTACCTTTAGTGCCTCAGTGATTGAAAGCCCTCATAGTTTCAGATTGTAGGTTTTGCATGGCCTTCTCCAACAGTGCATAAGCCATATGTAGGGCTGTCCGAATATTCGATATTTTCGAATATTCGATCGAATGTTATGCTATGTGGTATTCGCTTCGAGTTGAATTTGAGTATTCAGAACTTTCAAATTATTCGGAACCAATAAATATCAATTTGAAAACGTACAATCGGCAGTTCGGGTTTCAGTGAGCAAGTCACATTGCCATTCACATGGCTCATAGCCAGAATGAGTCAAAAACGAAGCCACCACAGGGCGACCATGCCGTCGACCATTTTTAACATGAAAGTGTGTTATGGCGGGGTCCGCACTTGACTTCCTGTAACGGATGTGGTGTCGGCACCAAGGAGTATAATAGCTGGCTGGTTGCAGCACTGTGGAAGCTACACGAATTCTGAGCCAATAGGAAGGCTAAATGCCCTTTGAGATGTGCTCATCCGCGCCGCGTCATCTGCTCAGCGTCTGCTTGGCATGTGACTGCAGGGCTTCGCTTTACCTGTACGCTTTCCCTGCAGTTACCTTGCAGCCTCCTTAGCAAGTAGTACGGGCCAATGCCCTTGCAATTGTTCACCTGCACCACAGTGTCTGCTCAGTGTCTACTTGGCGTTTGCTGAGAGCAGCATTCCGGGCAAGTTGGTAATCCATTGCTTAAATGATATTGCGCGACATAAAAACGACACGGACGTGAAAGAAGACGACACGCCAAGCGCAAACTTTCAACTAAGTTTATTGTGCCACTGCGTCATTTTATACATGGCAGGTAACGTAGATCGCGCATGCGCTTACAAGGAAATGAAGTGCGAAGTCATGTAACATGGTTACGTGTCATGTGACGCCGCGTCCAAGTAACTTAATTCTTTTTCTGTGAGAGCCAGAGACGGGAAGCTAACACACGCATCACCCAATTTCGCGATCATCTGCGCTTCAGATATCTCACGGATGAGCTGCGTTCTGCCACGAGAAACAATCGTGCATTGATCCTCAAGAGGCTTGCACCCATGATCGCGACAGTGGATCGCCAAGAAACCACCTGAGCTGTTTTTACATTGTTGCTGTGTTCGCGGAGCCGATCATTGAGGCAACGCCCAGTTTGTCCGATATATTTCTTCCCACATGAAATCGGGAGGTTGTACACCACCCGGTGTACATAGTCGACAAACTTTTTTCGGTGATGCTTTCTGCACCTATCGGAAGGGACGGCATTTGGATCAGTCAGCCTGCAAAGCTTGCCGAGCTTGTCGGGAGCAGAAAAAACAACTCTTACATTCGCCCTTTGGGCAATCTTTTTCAAGTTGTGGGATATCCCGTGCATGTATGGTATGACACTTACTTTAGGGCGTGAGCCAGGAGGGGCATCGGCAACTGACTTCTGCGTACTGGATCGCGCTTCTCTTAAGATGCGTTCCGCGACAGACACTAGCACCACCCTAGGATATCCAGCCAAGGACAACCGTAAAGTTTGCGCTGCTAAGCTTACGTCCACAACATGACAGCAAGACTTGCTAAGGGCATTCTTGAAGCACAAACTGATAATGGCCCGCTTAACAAGCTTAGAATGTGCGGACGTATACGGCAGAAGTGGTTTGTTGGCTCGCGGCTCATACGACCAACACATGTGGCTGTCCTGAAAGTTCAGGCGAAGATCAAGAAAACAAGGTCTCTTCGTTTTCTTGATGTTTAGACTGTCTCCCTGGTACTTCCATAAAAGTTTCAGAGCGATATCTTGAGAACATTTTATTCAATTTTATTGAGCAGAATTTTTCTCCCTCTTACTTTCTGGAGAGCCTGGGGAACTTAAAAAATGTGATAGAAGTCTTGTTAAGTATTGACTGCATAGCTAAATGCATGCTGAAGGTTGTGACATTCGTGCATTTTTTTTTTCGCAACAGATTTTTTGGAGTGCCATATGTTATGTTACCTTCACATCAAGCACACTTTCAGGGTAGACGAATAGCCATATCGTAAACTTACAAAGGGTCAAGATAAGAAAGCGAGAATGTCACGACCTGCACTGCAGCCCAAGGAATGTGACAAAAAAAAAAATGGAGTCAAAATATGTTAAACTGTAACAAAGAAATCAGCTCCAGAAACTGAGCAAAAAGGCAGAAAAACAGTTTTGAGAAAACGGCGCTCAAAGTTTCACCTTCTCTTCAGTTCTCTAAAAGGCACCAAATTTGTAGTCTTTGGGGTGTTTTGTGATGTGGGGCTTCTTGTACTTGTGGCCTCTGGTCTGGTGTGCTTTCACCCCCCCCCCCCCCCTTTTCTTTTCTTTTTATAGGGCATTCTTCGGTGCTGCTGCTCTACCAAGAGCATGGTGCCTAGGTTTCAAACCAAGTGACGTGCAGAACTCTGTGTGGGCATGAATATAGTTCCAGTGTACATTCAGGCAGCCTGTACCCGCAGGCTGCCCGATTGATAGCAATCTCCAGTACAATCAGTGAGAGAGAGAGAGAGTGAACTTTAATGAGCACCAGCAGTTCAGTCGGCTGGGCCTAGGCCTCCCACGATGGGACGTCGAGGTCTTGCCTCTTCGCCGCTTCGTAGGCCTGCTGGGTCGCCCAGAGTTGGTCGTCGAGATGGGAGCTGCGCAGGGCGGCGTGCCATCTCGACGAGAGGGTCACGGGATTAAGGTCTTGGTATTGTTGTTTGCACTCCCGTAGCATGTGGGGGAGTGTTGCCGATTCAGTTTTACAGACCTTACAATCAGTGAGGCTTTTTTTTTTTTGGTAGAACTGACCGTGTTACTGAATGAAGGCTGTGAGTGTCAGCAGCCTCCCAAGTCATCTTTACTTGACAATGGCTGTAGAACTTAGGATCAGAGAGCCAGTGATAGATAAGCAGCTGCTAGGTGCTTTCCAGTATTGTACTTTTGTATGATGCCTCGATCACTTCTGCAGCCAGGTGTCTGTGTCAGCCCAAGGGGCCTAGTAAACAGAGCTCATGATGAGGCTCTCTTTATGAAGGGGTGGTATGACAGATATTGCTGCAAGCTTTCGTGACAATAGAGTGAACGCGCAATATGCTTGGTTGCAGATCCGAGATGAAGACGCGCGAAATGCCTAGCCGCAGATACAAGGAGCCGACGCGCGATGTGCTTAGTCGCGCAGTTCGAAGTGCCGACACGTGAAGTACCTACACGCAATCCGAGGTGCCAATGCGTGAAATGCCTAGTCGCGGGCTCGAGGAGTCGACCCTCAATGCGCTTATTCGCACAGTCCGAGGTACCGACGCGCGAAATCCCTAGTCGCGGGCTCGAGGAGTCGACCCTCGATGCGCTTATTCGCGCAGTCCGAGGTGCCGATGCACAATATGCTTAGGTGAGGGTCCGAGAGGTCCGCGCGCGATGTGCATGATCGCCGAGTCGGAGGCTCCCTATGCGCGAAATGTTTAGCCGTGTGCCCAAGGATTGCATGCGCGATGTGCTTCGTCACGAATTCCGAAACACCGAGTGCTGAAAGGCTTAGCCACATGTCCGAGGATTCCGCGTGTGAATCTTGGTCGCAAAGTCTGCGTAGCCAATGCTCGGAATGCTTAGCCGCTAGTCTGAAACGTCCACAAGCGTAGGGATCGGCCACGCTACTGTGATGTCTGCGTAGCGCCCGTTTTGACACGTCGAGATTACAGCAAGTGGAGACGTCCAGACTCGTGAGGTGCAAAGAGCCGAGCAGACGACGCAAGCGCCGGACCAATGGTGAAACGCGCTGAAGTCACGTGGCGGGCGCGGCCAATCGCAGACTCCGGCACAACCTTCAATCATTTGCTTTTTGTGCGCTTGTTTCTGTATGGAGGAGATCGCTGAAGCGGCAGATTTGAAGACGGAAAAACGCGTTTTCTAACAAGACCAAGAGGGCGACGCTCGGTCGCGCCGTTCCGGAGATATTGTGACTTGAAAAACAGTGTTCTTTCTTGATTTCCGCGAGATTTTGCGCCACCTTGGCTGATAAAACGAATTTTTTAGAGCACTTCTAAGAGGTTTACAGTGATGATATTTGGGTATCAGATTGAAAAAGGGTTATAGAAACTGAAAAATTGATTTTCAAAAAATCGACTTTTTGGCAATTTTTCGCGATACGAAAGTTGCGTCCCCCCTTAAACAATGCAGTACAAGATAAAAAAGCACATGGCTGGGGCAACAAAACTAAATTATCAATTCAGTGCAGGCTGTCCTTCTTAATTCCTGCTTCTCTTTTAGTCTTCCTTGCTTAGCTCGCATTCCTGCCATCCCCCGAGCACTCCCGATGCAAAGGTGGTGAGACACAAAAAGCACCCCGCAGCAAATGCCGTTTCGCACCTCGGCTGCCTGCTTTTGGATCGGTGATTAGAGTACACTGACCACTGCTCGGTCCTCGCCCATGCCCAGCGCATCGCCAATTGTGTGCCACGAAGGGTGCGGCTCAGTGGCACCTGCCGCAGATGAGCCGAATGTCTTGATCGCGCCCTCCTTCACGGTGACGAGCGATGCCCTACAACCACCAAGCTCTGTCAACGCCTCTGCTGTTGCGACCTCTTTGTCGTTTTGATTGATGGTCTCTTCCTCACCCTCTGCAATCTGCCAGCAGTCCATACCCCGTATTGCTGCAGCATGCGGCAACTCGCCCAGCCTCTGCCGCGCCTTGCACTTCGCTGCCTCTCTCGGCCTGCGATGGCACAATTTGCCTGCCCGGCAGCTGACGTTTTTCGTGACCAGCCTCTGACCATCGTTACCCACCACACTGCCTGATTCTCAAAGCACTGGCCTCGTTCATTTCGAAGGCCCCGGCAGCCAAGGGCTTAGGCACGAGGGAGGATACGTCTGGTCACAAACCTGAGCAAGGCTCACTGCGGAGGGATGAGGTTTCTCAGTGGTGACAGTCGAGCCCGGCAGGCCCTCTGAGATGCGAATGCTCTCGACACGGTCCTCCTTCGCGTGCAACAGCACAATTTCCCTCTCCAACACGAGGACACACCAGGAAGATCATGCCCGATCGCCCTCATTGGCCTCTCATTGTCGCAACTCTCGCGCTTTCTTGCGCTCGCGGCTATCCACCTCTTCCTCAGAGCGTATCTCATGCAAAAACTCCCGGAGGGCTGGGCCCAACAGCCACGATGCGCTCCAATTCATCTATAAGCACATCGGCCATCCCATGGCCTTCTTCCACCTCGGCGGTATGCGTCTGCTCCGCCCGCTATGCCTCGTGGTCATGGGAGATTGCGCCAGCCCACCGAGCTCAGGAACAATAGGGAGATTGCCTCCCTACCACCGTGTAAGCGGCGCTGCAGCTGCGGTGGCAATGGCGGCCATGTCGAGAGGGACGTGGGCATGCACTTTGTGACAGTAACCTATCTGCCATTACTATCTGCCATTACTCGCTCAAAGCCGTCGCTCGCGTGGAGTTCGGCTTGCAGACGACGAGTGAACGCGACAGCCATCGCCTCACTTGTAGCGTTGTCGCTGTCGCATGCAAGATCACTTGTAAGGGGTTTATACTTGTACATACTACACATACGTACATACTTGTACATACTACATGTACGAGCCGATTGCGAAGAGCCGGCCTCTCCAAGAAGCAAAAAATGCTGGTGCTTGCACTGCTTTCCACGCGAACGAAGGCGAAGTGTTAGCATCTCCTTGTGTTGGAAATGTTCTTTGGCGAATATGTTTTTTGTTAAGCTGCATTCAGCGTTCCAGTGAATACGTTTCCGAGCAAACAACTCTAGTGTTATGTTCCTGCATGCCTCCTCGTAGAATGTAAGCGGTGATGCGATCTTCAGCATTTGTGCGCTGCCCCAAAGCTGTCGGCAATCTACACAGACGGTTTAAACGCGGGAAAAGTTTACCGGCTGTTGTAGCACGGTGTAGTATAGAACCTTCATCAGCGCACCATCCGCACGCTACTCGTAACCGGCGAATTCCATCGGCTACGTGAGATGGTCGGTTTCTTATGTGTGCGAGAGAAGGGGGAGTGCAGCGTCTTGGCGTGAGCAGGCTTTCCAACACATGCAAACTTTACGCTTGCACTGCGTTATGGTAGCTGCATGCAGGCTGTTTCACAACACACGTGCGAATAGAAAATTCGCGGCGCTTGGCGATGAAACCTGCGTCAAGGGTGGGCGATAAACATGCACCTTCCGTTCAGCGTGCTAACTATTTTTTTTTTAGGAGAACCCAAAGCACACATTATTGATAAACTCCGGTAGTAATCGTCATGGAAGTGGTTAGAGCACAACACTTGTTCTTGAGCGCTTGAAGTTGTTTCGCTTCACAGCAGCCTCCGACTTAGCTGAAAGCTTCTTGTCTTGCAGGAACTAATGGAACATCGGAACATCATCACGGCCGCTGGTGTTTGTGCAAGCGTAGGCTGCACAAAACGCCGGCATGATCGGCCTACAAGTTCAATTGATGCTGCGCACGTCAACTACCACTCCTATATACACACAAATAAAGAAATGTAGGGTCGAGCGAAGCAGATTAGGACGGCACGCACGCAGAAATAAGCCCTGTCAGGCACGGTCGCGGAGGCTGCGAAGGAGCGGAACACCAATGTTGACGTCACTACGCCGCCGTTTCCGGTCTCCGCTTGCATCGTCAACGTCAGCAGCAGCGCGCGGTGCTCAACAGGGGGCGGAGCTACAGCGCAATTTTAACCGACGATTGCGTCGCTCCTAAGTGAAAAATCCCCCCCAAAATTTTACCTTCATGGTTTATAAGGTTCCTGCATCTGTATATGAGCGTCTTATTGAATTCGACAGACTCTTCAGCTTCCCTTTAAATAAATGTTGAACTTTCTTTTCTGCATGAAAATATCTATAACAGCACTGGAAATAAACTTGCCGTCTGCAAGTTGGGTGCCCGCCTCCTTCTTTCTTTTTCACCTTCTGGCTCTTAATTCAAGGTTTTATGCAAAGACCACAGCGATTCAATTCGAGCCAAAAAAATTGTATTTATATTAGCCTAATTATAGCACATGCTGCCACATTTTTTTCATCAAAATGTGCGTTATTCACAGTGCTGCCATTTGAACTATTCGATTTGAAATTGTTCGACCAGATTACTATTTCCTTCGAATTCTATTTGAATTTAAAATTTACTATTTGTCCATCCCTAGCCATGAGTCCTTGTGGCCTTGCAAGCTGCTATTTTAGGCATGTATTGTAGCATCTGGTAATCTAGTATATTGGGTGTATAATTCCGACTGACTTGAAGCATTTTTATGTGCACTCAGTACTTGGTTGCCCCTGGCAACGGTTCTCCTCACTTGGCTATTTCTGCTCTCCATCTCTTTCCACATGCTTCTTTCTAGCAGGCTGTGTTTAAGCAATGCTGTTTGTGTAGTCATCAGAAACTTCTGTGTTCCCTGTTGGCAGATTGTAAGGAAAAAAAACGGGGAAGGGAAATATATGTTTATACAAGGTTATGGAAGTCTCAAGACTCCACAGGCATATGTCCTCTAAATAATTCACTGCCTTCCATCAGCAATGGCTTTCATTCAAAATTTTTAAGATCCCCTTTCTGTCTTGCTTGGTTGCAGAAGAATGTGGCAGCCATGTTGGAAGTCCAGCTGACACATTCGTGCCATTCACTGGAAGAAGGCAGCCCCATCTTTGCACCGAGTCCAGGCGTGGACTGCTTGCATGATCAGGATGCCCTGATTACGAGACTCCTCACTGAAATGGGTGAGTGCCCTGTTGCCGTCTGTTCTTCTGGCCAAACTTTCGTTCGCTCTGTGCCAAGTCCTAACAGCAGTTGGGCAGAGCTGCTCTGAAGCATCTGCCTGATTGTCCAAACATAAAAGAATCAGTGCAAAAAATTTGGAGCAAATACCTTGATCCATGACTGAAATATTGTTGCTACAGTGAAATATAGTAATTTGAAGCTTCTTAATTTGAATTGCTGGATAATTCAAGCCATTTAGTCAGGCCCGGCAGAGTTCCATGTATTTGAATAGGGAAAAACTCCCACATATTCAAACTCCTAGAACTGCACAATAGTTTTACTGAACAAAGTTTTTCGCTCTTTTGGTCAGATACGAGCCGAATTCCGATGCATCACTACCAATCGCAACAGCAGATGTACATTGCGAATTCAGCTGTTGAGCATTGCGTGAAATGTTGGCCCACAATGCATGCAACGGCTCTCTGCGTAACCAGTGTAAAGCACCATGTGATCATTGCTTTAGCACACCGTCATCACATGCTGCGCTTTAGTGCATAAGAAAATGAATGCAGTGAAGAATTGAGCAAGTTCCGCATAGTCAACGTGTGGCCAGCATTAAATGTTGTGGCGCCATTTAATAGGCTCGTAGTCTAGAAGCACGTGCAGTTATTCTTCTCTTTGAATTGCAGCTTGAATTAGCCGCACTCACTCAGTGGTCCATAATTTCCAAGACAGCGCTTCTAAAAATGCATGGTAAGGCACTAGCACTCGATGCTATGGTGCAGTCACTGACCAATAATTTGGACAGCTTAGTGTAAGTTTTTCGCATTGCACCGTTCAATTATTTAGACTCCTTCAAGCTTCGCCTACAGGACCACAGGCCAATTTGGCTACTGAGTCGAGCAGAAAAAGGTTTATTTGTTTGATACGTTGCCGGTGCGTCCTTTAAACCTAAAGTAGCAAAACAGATTTGATCCAGTCATAGCCTGCTCTGCCTAACGGCATAGTCAGAACCACAAGATGTAAGGACCTGTAATAACCCTCTGCCCTTTTCCTTATTGTCTACCTGCTTGTCCTCCAGGTCCTGGTCATGCTGACTCTGGAATGATGCGGCAGTTTCACACTATTCTGGGTCTCTGCATTGCCCTCTGGGGTCGTGCACCTGGCTGCAACCCTGACAGTGGTAGGCATTTTGGACTTCAGTTTCACGATTATGACTGTCAATCTGGTATTGCATAACTGAGTGTGAAGCATTGCGACTATGTTCACAAGCCACTGGGATTGTCAGAGCAGCCTAAGCAAAGTAACTGTAATACATGTCGTCGGGCAATGCTGCCAAAAAGAGAACATAATTTGTTGATAAAGTTTAGCGAAGAAACACAGGACAAACGGTCACTGTAGCTGCCATAAATAACTGTGCAAGGGCCAAGGCCCCCATGTCCCCTTCAGTCAGAAATTATGGCGGGCTGTGAATAAATATGTACTTGCCAGCTCCCTAAATTTATTGACTAGTTTACAAATTTGGTCTCAATCTATGATTTTACGAAAGTTGTATAAAGCTTTATGAAAAATAAATTTTCCCTGTGAAAAAGTTTTCATCTGTTTCTGACCCTGCTATGGGGGTCTTCCGAAGGATACCAATGGGCACTTGCTTTTAACCAGGTGAAATCGGCAGCAGTAAAGTCATCGTGATTTAAAAGCAATGTGTTACTGATCAGTCCCTGCTGTTTCAAGTTTTCTGGTACCTTTGCACTGCATCTAAAGTTAAATTAGTCATAAATAATACAGTCGCCGACCGTTTATTTGGACCTCACGGGGACTGTGAAAATGTCTGAATAAACAGGTGTCCGAAAAAGCAGATAAAGAAAAAGAAATGAAATCCTTTATTTCCATGCACTTATTCGGGCTCGGCAGTAGGCTTGAAGAAATCATGAATGTGCCGTTGCATGCTGTTCCGTTTACGTGCAATGAGATAAGCCTGGATCTCGGAGAGGGTCGTACGGTCACTATAGGCGGCTGAAAGCACAGTCACTGCTTGTACACGCTCCGCACGCTCCGCATGCGACGGCAGTGTAGCACATGGTGCGTCATCTTCCGACTCGGAGTCATCATCCGGCGGTGCAGCAGATTTACATTGGAATTTACAAATTTACATTGGAAAATGAGGGACCACAGAAAACCTTCGATTATCCGGGATGTCGAATCAACCGAGTTCGGAGGTTTTACTGTATATCATCATTCCAAAACTGTGACACCATTAGAAATGCTGTTTTGAGAAAATGTGGAAAAACATCTCTCAACATGCTCAGAGTGATTATGGGAAAGCCTAAACCAATCAAGGACAATTCAAAAATAAATACTTTGCATCAACCTGGAGCAAAAGAACGTGAAAATATAGTGACCCAATTTTCGGCTTTAAAGAGCAGTGTTTCCCCCTTAATTGTGCGTGCAGTAGCTTATTGTTGCTGTGATTAGAGACTAAGATGATGCAGTATGTAATGCAAGCGACACAGTCAGCTGTTCATGTTCCATTCCATAATCTGGCATGATATAGTGCACAACACTCAGCCAGGGTTCAGTTTGTCACGTGCATAGAGTGTGCGATTCAGTGGTGGTGATGTGATGTTGTGCCAAGGCCGGAGTATTGGAGGGCAGGAAAGTAGCAGGAGCAGCATGGGAAGTAGAGCGGCTTGGCAGCATAGGTGCTTTAGTACGCTGCCAGGTTGCTCACAAGAGTTTTCAGCTGCCACATCAGGCAGATCACCAGCTATGTTTGTGCACACTCAGATTTTGTCCTAATTAGCACAACATGGTCACTAAATCTTCATTATCAGCTACAGTTAAACCTGGATATAACGAAGTTGACAAAAGCTCGCAATTTTTCGTTACATGCAGGTTTCGTGTGAAGGCTCGTACGAACGATGAATGATGCAGAAACGAAACCAAATAGCTCAAGATATCCGTGAAGGTGAACTCACCCTTCAAGCATTTATTTTACAGTAAAAAAACTGCCTAATTGCCGCTTGCTTCTTCGGCACGAGTGAAGGCACAACACGCCGCTCCAAAGAAGCTAAATCGTGCAGAGCTCCTTCAGCGTCGCGCGAGCCGACGAAACGGCGCGTGACGTCCATTGCGTTCATCACCTCCTTTGCAGTAGGCACGTCACACGGATCTGCCTCACAGGCACCATCATCAGCGCCATCGGGATTTTGCACGCTTTCAGCTACTGCTGCATCAGACATTTCTTCTGTAGCCACGGCGGCGTTGTCGGCAAACAAAAAGTCACTCAGTTCAACGTTGTCAGGTACACCACCGTTAGTACGTAGCTCGTTCCACGCTTCGGCCACATCGGACGGAGTAGAAAGGTCTTCCTCCTCCTCCTCCTCGGCACCAGCCCGTGCGTTTTTGGCTATTCCGGCCTTAAAAAAGCAATTCGCGATAACTTCTGCCCTGACCTCTTGCCAGGAGGCAGCAAGCATCTCGACTGCTTGATAAATGTCGATCTTCATCTCCCGTTCCAGACGGATGTCAAGAAGTATCTTCAGGATTAGTCAGCACTGGTAACAGCATTTAAAACTTAATGATCCCTTTGTCCAGGGATTGTATTAGGGACGTGCAGTTGGCCGGGAAGTAATGCAGTTCGATGTTCGACAGCTGCAGGCCCTCGACGTGGTGCGCCGAGCAATTGTCCAGCAGTAGGCAAACTTGACGGCCTTGCCGCTTGACGTCCTGGTTAAATTCCTTTAACCACTCAGAAAATATTGGCCGAGTCATCCACGCTTTGGAATTCGCCACATACTTCACGGGCATACACTTCGTTCCCTTAAAACGCCTGGGACGGGCACTTTTGCCGACAACTAGCGGGACTCGCTTGTCTGTGCCGTCGAGATTGGCACACAGCAGAATCGTTATGCGGAGCTTGCTCTGCTTTCCGCCGCGGCAGTCATCGCCTTTTAACGCTAGCGTGCGGCCCGGAAGCATTCGATAAAATAGAGCTGTCTCGTCGGCATTGTAGACATCAGCCGCATCGAAGTGACTCAGGATTCCAGGCAGCTTGTCAGCCACCCACGAAGCAGCAGCATCGCTGTCTGCAGAGGCAGATTCGTCGCTGATTACTCTTCCGACGACACCGTGCTGGCTCTTAAATCCCTGCAGCCACCCGTTGCTTGCCTTGAAATCATCATGGCCCAAGATACACGCAAAATCCTTTGCCTTCTGTTGTAAGATCGCGCCACTTATGGGTACATTTCTGGCTCACGTGTCCAAAAACCACGTGACCACTGCCTTGTCCACATCAGTGCATGTGGACAGCTTCAGTCTTTGTTTCTTCGAGCTTGTTCCCGACTCCACCGCGTTTCTGATGCTGTGTTCCGCACTCAAAATCGTTGATAGTGTGCTCGCTGGAATGCTGAAACGAGCGGCAATGTCCTTCTTCTTCTCGCCCGCGGAGACTGCATTTAAAATTGCGAGTTTGTCTTCAAAAGACAGAACTTTTCGTTTTCTGGCAGTAGAACTCATCACGACCAACCGACGACACAGTTGCAGGCGGAGATGCACGACTACACGCCAACAGGCGGGCCTAGCACCTCCAAAACAAGTCAAATAAACCAGTACCAGAGCACAGTTGACACACGCACACGTGCAGAACGCAGGACAACACTCGAAATGGCGAATGCAACGCATCGTCGTAC
This sequence comes from Dermacentor andersoni, assembly GCF_023375885.2. NCBI lineage: Eukaryota > Metazoa > Arthropoda > Arachnida > Ixodida > Ixodidae > Dermacentor > Dermacentor andersoni. Next base: position 10,601,144 of record NC_092817.1, read on the forward strand.
GTCATGGAGTGTGTTCGTCATCGTCCCTCCCCCTCCCTTCCCGCGCCCTGGCAATGAAGGAACCGGCTATCAGCGTTGCTTTTCAAGTGAATTCTTACACATAAGTGTGTCTAAGCCATTGAAACAAATGAAAATCACAAAATAATTCTCCAAGAGAAATCAACTGCTGATACCAATGCCACCTGGTGTCACGCTAGACAAGCAAAGCCTGAAAAGACTGCTACGTTAGGCACAGAGCGGCGCTAGTCGCCACCATCATCATCATCATCGCTAACTTTGCTTGGTCGCGGCAATCCCTGGCGTTCACGTAGCTGCTGGCTCCTTACAGTAATTAATATTCAATAATCTAGAGCATTTCTTCGGCCGAATTTTCCTTAAAAGTGCAAAAAGTAATGACTGATCAGCTTTGTGAGTTCGTTACATCAAGGCTAACCGCCGCAATGCGTTCATTACATCAAGGTCGAAAATACATGGGCTTCAATGGGGGCAGCATTAGGGAATTCAAAAACTTCGTTAAATCCAGGAATTCGTTACATATAGGTTCGTTACATCCAGGTTTAAGTGTATAACCTGGTCAAGTCCATTTATAGAAAAATTTAGTTCTCCAATATGATAGATTTAAGTGCATAAGTTTCTATAGAAAAATGAAGGGGAAATATGATATGTACCTCAACGTCCAATTTTTTTTTACTCCCTAGGGGCTGTGAAAATGCGCAGAATATCGGGCAGTCCGAAAAAAATTAATGCATGCCTTTTGCTGCCCCCGAGGGCTCAGATTGCTATAAAGGCCTGCCAGCACACTTAGCAGACGTATTGGTGCTCTTACTGTGACAGGACATATGGGGTACATATGTGTATAATTAAGGAATACAGTTAAACCTCTATATAACCAAATCGGTAAAATCGGCAATTTGCTTCGTTATACTGAAATTTTGTTGTATTGAAATTTGACCTTGTATGCGAATAAATACCGTCGGCAATTGATTTTTCTTGCACGGGAACGGGCCGCAAAATTTTCAGAATTATCGAACAATCGAAAAAAGCGAACTTGAATAAGAAAACAATTCATTTTGATAAATTTCAACGTTGGTGACGAATGATACTATTTCATGCCACGTACGCCGACCGTATCTTCACATCGGCGGTACGAATTAAGCAAAGCCAGCCATGCTTTCATGGGCACTCTGCCTCTGCGGCTGATAGCATAGCCCGCACTGCAATGGCGCTAAAGTGAAACCTCATTAAACCATAGTTGGCTGGAACTCTGAAAAAGTCTCTACTAAACGGTAGTACTGTTTAAACGAAATAGCATGAGATCGCCCACTTACCTGTCAAATACGGAACTCAGAGAGAGTGTGATGAAAGGGGAAAAAAAAGCAGTATTTATGCACTTCGCACGACAAAAGTGTTATTTTCGTTTGATGCCACGGCGCCCTAGCAGCAACGACAGCGGCCTCAAACTTACTGAAGCTACGAGCCAGCTTTTCAGCCAGCCCCCTCTTCTTGGCAAACACCCGCATGGCAGATTCCTCGTTGGCGTTGCATATTCTCTATGCACGGGCGCGGTAGCGCTGCAGTAGTCGTGGGGCACCTTTTTCATTTTGGGGTGCTGTTCTCGTCACGACAATTGCATTCATGAGGCTGATGTAACGCACAGCTTCTGCCACTGTCAGGCCTGAATCACCCGTGCTGTCTCTTTCAGTATCGTCCTCATCACTGTCGCTAGTCGACACTTCGGCAACAACAGAGGCAACAATGGCGAAAGGTCGAACCTCATAGCCAACATCTATTTGCGGTCGCAGCAGCGCTGCTGAGCAACTTCTCCGCATTCCAAATGCCACACACCGTTGTCAACAGCACATCCTTGTCGCGTTCCAGCGCCGGCTTCTTTGTGTCACGTTTGATAGCACGAACAATGTCTAATTTTTCTTCTATGCTGAACACCTGACGTCTTTTTTATCCGAGCTTCGGCATGACGGAAGCGCTCGCTTGCACAATGCCACAACACTGTCTGGCACGCCGCCATAGAGAAAGACGCCGCCGAAATGATGTTGATGTTGGTGTAGCTTCACGCGCAAACACGCAGGGCACTTGGAGGCCGTTGTTCCGGTCTCTGAGGCTTGTTTTTCTGCCGGGCCGCCCGATGGAGACGACGCACTGCCGTGTTTGCGCAACGAAAAGTGGAAGCACTGCATTTTAACCGATACGTACGCAATGAGCTGGTATGGCTTATGCGGATACAAAGCACATTATGTTCAATGGCCGCTGAGTCGGGGATTTGATCTTACTACTTTTAAAATGAAACTATTGTTTAAGCGGGTACGGTTTAACGAGGTTTTACTGTATCAGGAAAAGGGCCAGCAGCGGGGAGCGAAAGCTTCCGCTGCCTCTCGCTCCAACGGGTTACCGAAACTCGAGATTACGTAACTTCCAATACTAGATGCGTGGGAAGACAGCTTACAAGGTGCCACACCCTCTCGGCATGCCCACTCTTTGCACACGTGGAAGATTACTTCTAAAGCAGGGTTTACGGCTGCGTATGCGCTCATTCGCGCTTACAGCCATGTGCAGCCACGGCCGAGACGCGCGGCAACTTCTCCCCCTCATTGCCTTTGCTCGCGCGGGAAAGCAGCACTCGTGAAGCCACCATCTTTCTTGTCTCAACTTCACAGACTTACACTCGCTCGTAAAGCACACAGTGCGTGGGGCTCGACAGGATCTTATTGTACTTGGTCTTTATAAGGAACGTCATGCTGCTCCACTTCAGCGGTTGTTCTTGTTGCACGGAGCATGATTTGAGAAGTGCGGTTGCAAGCAGCTGCTTGTAATTAAATCATTTTACCATCTGCATCTGCGGAAGTTTCCATTTATTGTCTCGGCATTCCTTTGCGACGGCAGTGAAATTTCGTTATATTGAAATCGCATACAAACACGCACCGTTATATTGAGTTTCTAAATACATGGGGCTCTATGGACAAGAGGTTACGAAAAGTTGAGTACTTCTTTATATCAATAATTTTATTACATTGAAGTTTGTTATATCAAGGTTTAAGTGTATATACACAATGTGTTCTGTGAAAGTGGCCTGTTTCCACTCTTGGTGTGCCTCGCCATAATACGCTGCCTGCGTAATGCCACTGGATTGCAGCAAAGCTGACTTTTGGGACCAGCACTATGCAATGCTTGACCCTTGTATTTTCCGTGCTTCGAAGCCATCAGTGATGACAAGGGCAAAGTTGGCACCATTGCTGACAGTGGCGAACTCTTTTGTTAAAAAAACATGGCTTGGTAGTGAATGTCGAAGCAGCTAGGCTTAGCATTGCCACAGTGGCTAAGGCTGCCAGTGTATCGGCCTGCAAGAGTGCAGGTTCGAGGCTGCAAGATTATCCAAATGGTGGTGGTGGCTTCAATTGATGCCATTTTGGACCTCACTGCAAACAGCCTGGAAAATCAGACTGCAATGGGCTCAAAAATCCGAAATTTCAGACATCCTTATACTATTGGGATTTGGAGCGGTCGTAGTCATTGGGAGGACCTTGGGACGACAGGGCTAGGCCAGCAGGGTTTATTTGCAGGATTTACATTTAAAACAAGATACATTAGCTGTCTAGCATGACTCCCATATGGAGCCCGCAAGACGACGCATACAGCAAACAGCTTACGAACACACAGCTCACGAGTACATTTCTAGCATGACAACGAGCACGCAGCTCACTACGACGAGCACGACACGAGCACACCCAAGCAGCCGACAATCGCTGCTTATAAGCTCTCTGCTCGACATCGTAGTTCGACGTCATTCAAGATGACCCGCCTTTTTGGAGGATGAGGGCTGTCGACTTGGAGGAGGATGAAGGCTCACATACACGTGCCGCACATACACACAGGTGAAAAGAGCCGGAGCAGACGTCAGAGGGCTTCGTAGAACTCTGCTTTGTCTCGGGTGGCGCGGCCAAGTACCACATTCCTGAGCTGACCGCGCGCCACATGGCTGCCGGCCATTCGCAGTTCTCCGAAGTGCGCCCCGTCCGGCCGGATTGGAACACGTGCAGCGGGCTGAAAGCTGGCACGTTGTCACCCCGTACGGCCATTCCTAACAATACGCTGGCTTTGTGGGCAATGTAGCAGTGCCACGAAGGTGTCTGAATTATAGGGCATGTCTGAAAAATCGTGCATTGGCTGTAGCTTCATTATGTCCATTAGTTGTTTATAGTGTGTTTCGTTATAATCACGCTTGACTTTGTTGGAAAGTTTGAATGCAAATCAAATTTCGTACTCCGGCGTGGTATCTGAAGCTCAACAGCAGCTAGCAATCGTAAATTATGAAAGCTTTAGATTCTTCATGTGCATGTTATACACTGACATTTCTGGTATTTTGCTTATTATGAAACTTGGCTTCTTTCCCTTGTTTTGGGTCTTCTTTAAGGCGGCTCGCTATGTGTCAAGCTTAAAATTTTGCAGTGAGTGTATTTCTGATTCCTTGTTGCAAAGTAGTAGTATTTGTTTTGATTATTTTTTCTTTGTGAGGCATGAATCACCTCATTGCTGCAGTTAGTCATCATCACTTCCTTTGTGTCATTTTGAGAAGTTTACAAGACAGCGCAGTCATATGTGTCGCCACCATGTTGCACTTACCTGTATCGGACGTGATTTTGACAGATGACGTCACCAGATACTCCTACGCGAAGTGTCGTAAGGAGGCACTCTCAGACTGGCTCGTGGATACAACAAAAGCCGTTATTGAGGCTGAAATAACAGACCTTCAAAGAAAGGCGAGTGCTTTCTTTCTGTATTTGTTATTAGAATAGGAGACTCAAGTGCTAGGCATGTGTGATTAGTGATTTTCAGTTTGAATTGAATTTGAAGCAAATATGTCAAATAATTTTTAAGTGAGTAATTCGAATAGTTAAAGAAAGGTGACAAGCATAGGTCATGAGCACATTGACACTTTTACTCATAGAACACAGTTGTACAACACAATAAAAAACTCATTAGAACTTGTGAGACAAAGTCAGGGGTTCTCATGTAGGAATAAGAGTTGCAGAACATGTTTTGGAAGGAGTTTCCTCCTGCAGCTCACTATAGCTCCTGCACTTGAAAAGAGCCCTTTGCTCCTGGTCTGCATTACTGGGATGGAAAAATAGGTGTGTGCTATGCTAAACTTTGACAGGTACAGATGGCTTTCTCTTGACCTGTACCATGCAAGGTATTCAGTTTGTTGTAGGAGGGGGCTTTTCAGGTACACAGCAGCCTCATTTGCAAGATCACTGCCTGTTTTCTGTAGACAATTTGTAGGATGCAAAGCATAATTTTTCTGTACTACTTGCTGTGCAGTAAGCTTGCTTTTTTTGTTATTGTTGTACGTCTGGTTGGTGATCAAGAAAAATGAATTTTTGTAAGACCAATAGCACACACATTTGAAAAATATTCTGTTCGATTCACACTGGGTTTTCATTATTTGAATTTACGTTGAAATAATATATTTGATATTCGCACATCCCTACTGCCAACTCCTGAATTTTTTGTAATGTTATGTGGTGTCAATGTTTTTTACAAGTATTAAAAAAAGTTAATTGTGATCTCGGAAATGCTTCAAAGTTATTGAAAGACAGGGCTGCCCAAGATTGCAAGATGTCACATTCCAGAGAGGTACTTGCTTTGAGCATGCTTATTCAAATATTGTCCTGAAGCATGAGAAATCAGTAGAAGAAAAATCACTGAAAAAGTAACTGTAATGTGAAAGCATGTGTTGCTCATCTGTTTCTCATGTTACTGCTTGTATACTGCGTTAAATATAAACAATTGTTATTAGAATGCATATGTATCCCTAGGGTGTCTACCAACCGAGAAAACCGGGAATTCTCAGGGATTTTTATTAGTCTCGAAATACTCGTGGTACCAGGAATTTCTGCTTCTATCAGAGAATATTAGCTGTAATTTCATTGAAACGGAACGAAAGTTGCTCGAATGCTGGCTCGGGTAACAGAGAGGGTTTGTAATAAATATTCTCTTTTGACGCTGTGTTGTCGGATTGAGGAGTTGCCCAGTGTACAGTCGGACGGCTTCGTGGCACCACCACATACTGAAATTTCGGACACAAGAACCCTTCGCCGTCCGATTTTCCTAACTTTTTGCCGTGACCGCAGGTCCAAAATGGCATTAATCAGAGCCACCACCACCGCCATTTTGATTACCTCGCCGCTGAAACGGTGTTTTCGCACGCGGATCTGCTGGCAGCCGTAGCCACCACCATGGCAATGCGAAGCTTAGCTTCTTCGACATTCGCTATTAAGTTTCTTCTTGCTGTTCGGCGCCATCTTTTTTTCGTTGAAAGCATTCGCCATTGTCAGCAATGGCACCGACTCTGCCTTTGTGGTTCTCACAATTGGATTCAAAGCTCGGAAAGCACGGCGCATTGCATAATGCCGGTTCCCGAAAGTCAGCTTCGCCTGAATGTGGTTATGTGGTGAAGCATGCGCGAAAGTATTGCGGTGAAGCGTAACAAGCGTGGGAAGGGGCAGTTGTCATGGGACACAGTATGTATTCCTTAATTATACACGCTACATGCATCCACCCGCGATCTCCTGTCAAAGTACGAGCACCAATATGCCTAATAAGTGTACTGTACATTTTCGGACTTGCCTGTGGCGATTTGAGCCTTTAACACTTCCGTGACCGCGGGAAAATCGGTAGTTTTCGGGTAGTCTGGTAATTATTCTTTTTCCTGCCACAGGAAATGATTCATGTTGAAATGTTGAAGTGTTAATTCATCAAATTGTGGAAGAAATCTTTCCAACTGTATTAATTTCAAACAACATATTTAATAAAAATAGTGTGAAAAAAATTATCAAAACAAGCAAACCACAACAAGAATGAAAAAGATCGATAAAAACATCAATGCTGCTTTGCAAAAAAAAGATATTTAAAAAAATCAAAATATACATTTTCAACAAAGGGGCCATATGAAATCAGCCTGCAAATATTAGCTCTGTATCTACAAAAGTTCTTCGGTACACAGGAAAACATTAGACCTAGTTTCTATCGTGCCACCGTGCAAAGCAGTTTCTTGATGAAGTGAAACAGGTTAGCTGCACATGTTTCACAGAAAACATTTGTTTTCTGCTCAACTTTCTTTCTTCATAGCACAGTTTACAATTTCTATATCTTTCTATTTTTTGTGGTTGATGCTGTTGAACTTGAGGTGCACTCTGAGAGGGAACAACAGGCGCGACTGGGGGTTCCGCAAGATCTGGCTCATTATATTGCAGCAGCTGGTCGATTAGTTCTAGCCTGAAGGCAAACTGGTCGAAGTGCAAACTTCTAGATAATTCTGGGACTTCTGGATGCCTCCGACGATGCTTGCCAAACATTATAAAGCTATTTATTACAGCTATATCAATAGAGTGGAACAACGGTGTCTTCCACCAACGCACGGCCTTCATAAAAACGTTGTAGGATCCGATGAGCTGGTCGGATTTATCCACTCCAAGCATGCCTACATTGTATTTCTTGATCAGCAGCGGCTTCTTCACAGACACTTCTGTCCACGTATTCCCGACTTTCTTTCTTCACTTTGCAAGAAAGAATTTGTTTGCTGTGTGAGTGGTAGACATCATATTCACAACCCGCCTGTCTTTCCATTGCAGGTACAAAACATCCTGCTCCCGCAGCCATCGAACGTCTCCTCTTTCCACCTTCTTTTCCCAGCTTGTGTCTTTGAGTTCACTTGGAAAGCTGCGCCGATATTTCTGCATTGTCCCACACGCAAGTGTCTTGCGCTCTAGTAAATGTACAAAGATGTGGAAGTGTAGAAATTACAAAAAAAATTATGTAACCCTAATTAAGATAATTTTCGCACAGCCGCGTCACAACATCGAATGCCAAACCTCGCACGCTAGGTTCTTCGCGCTTTCCCATATAGACGCTGAACTGAACAGTGTACCCTGTTTCCGAATCTGCTCAAATCAAATCCCATTTGATCACTTTATACCTCATGTACTGGCGAATTCCGGACAGACCTTTTGATTTCTCCATTCTCTCATTGACGGAGAGGTTCCGACGCGGTCGAAAGAATAGCATGGAAGGATCGTTGACATGCTGAAGCAGAGAGGATGTGCGGTGAAGCTTGCCATGGTATGCGACAGTCATCTTCTCTGGATCAGACACACTCTGGAAGGCAAGCAACGCCTTGAACTTGTGGGGTTCTTACCCGTGCTCTTGGGACAAAGGAACGACAACACAGTAGTGCAAACAAGCACAAGGGCATTTATTGCACTTTTCATTGATCAATGCCTGCTAGCCGTGTTGCTATCCACAAAACAAGCCGTTGGGTGCGCGACAACTCTAGGAAGTCCGACTCACCGCGACCGGATAACGAGCAAATATGTTCACCCCATACTGGACACCAATGCCTGGTCATTCACGCGTACGGTGGCGTGTTCGAACGAGGCCTCACGAGACAGTCTCGCAGAAGCATGGATCGGCGCACGCGCGGACCATCCGCGCAGCTTTCCGACCCTGAACCAAAGAGCAAGAGCCTTCTCCTTTCCGCACCCAAGTAACCCCGCTGTTAGGTGGCGTTAGCAGAGCCACACTCGCGCCATCTCTCGCGATGTGCTTCAACCACACCGACTGCTGCGGGTATCAAGCCACTCGACGAAGCCGGATTACACGAGATGGGCGCTATGCAAAAAAACAACATGAGGGGATGCGTGGGAGTCACGCATTCCCACATCCCCCCAACCTTAAATCATTACATATTCCGGTGAAACATGTCACATGGTCTAACATCAACGCATGCTTCACGAACAAGGTAGTACATGCAACAGTGGCCGTGCCGAGTAAATGTCCACACGCTGTCCATAACATGCGAGCTGACATTGTCCTTGGGTACACCGCTGGCATCCACTGGTCACAGCAGCAGCTTTGCAGACTTGACGGCATGATTCCAGGCCAGGACTCCGGAAATGGTCACACAGTAATCGGTACGAGCAAGCGCCGCTCGCGCCGACACGCCCTGCTGGCGAGAGCCACGGTAGCTGTCGGTGACCGCCGGCTCTTTTCTCCGCCGCCGAGGGTTGCAAGCTGGATACAGGCGGCCACCGAAGTCGCTGCGCCGAACTGGCCACAGCATCACGATTGCCCGGAATGGCTCGATAGTAGTCCGGGGCAGCAGCACAGACAATGTGCAGGTGACAGCAAACCAGGGGTGACTCCACTCACGCTGCGTACACTCAACGCATTCGGCAAACACTAAAGTAATGCAAGGGAGAGGAATTCTGCATGGGCATCGCCCACATGGTACGATGCTCAACTCGGCTGGCAAAAGATCGGGCAGCTACTCAGGTGCTAAGCTCACGTGAACGAAGCTCACTTCCTTGAGTTGAACGAGTAATTTCAATTCGTGTTAGGCTAACTAGGATGAGGGAAGCAAAGTGCAACACCTCAGCGCTACGGTCCACGAGGTTGTGTCCCTCCACGTGCGGCAGGCAGCTTCGTAAAGCCTTAGGCCTAAAGTGTCGCTACCCTGACAACAACCGGCATCCAAAAAAAAACAACACCCAAAATGGCGCAATACAGGCAGCCGCGAGGAGACATCAGTTCTGTTAGGTGGTCCTACCCCGCTCATTGCACACAGCATCCGAGTTGAGCGCCCGGTGCCAGGCCGCAATACCAGTCAGCCTTTAGCGGCACCCGTCGCCCGCAGCCACCCAGCTCCCAGAGCCACGACTTCATCGGTCAGAGAGATAGAAGAAGCTATTTACATAAGAAATTCGGACCACCCACGAGGCTTCCGTACTCACTCGCTTCAGGCTTGCCAATGCTCCGCGGGCGCTAAGCCTCACTCTCCCAGTATGTAGACCATGCGGCTTTCCTACTGACAATTGTCATTAAAAAAAATTATTTGCGAAAAGGCTTAGCATGTTGAAAAGTTCAAACACACTACAGCCACCGTCACCTCGCTCAAGAAAGCACGCCGCCGACGCTAGCAATCAAAATCCACGCTAGCCCTACGCTTCCGTTCAAACAAAGGTTTCGAACAAAGCAAAACTGTTAAAACTATCGTCCAATGCCCCAAGAGGTCCAAGTTGGGCAGCCAGATGTGGGGTTCAAACCCATGCTCTTGAGACAACAGAACGACAACACAGTAGAGCAAACAATCACAAGGGCATTTATTGCACCTTTCATTGACCAATGCCTGCTAGCCGAGTTGCTATCCACAAAACATGCCGATGGGCACGCGACATATCTAGGAAGTCCGACTCACTGCTACCGGATAACGAGCAAATATGTTCGCCCCATGCTGGACACCAACGCCTGGTCATTCGTGCGTACGGTCACGTGAACAGTGGCGCATTCGAAAGAGGCCTTGCGAGACGGTCTTGCAGAAGTATGTATTTGCGCACGCGCGGAACGTCCGCGCAGCTTGCCGACCCCGAACCAAAGAGGAAGAGCCTTCTCCTTTCCGCGCCCAAGTAACCCCGCTGTTAGGTGTCTTTAGCAGAGCCACACTCGCGCCATCTCTCGCGATGCGTTTCAACCACACCAACTGCCTTGGGCATGAAGCCATGCGGCGAAGACGTATTACAGGAAACGGGAGCTATGCAGGAAAACAACAGATCAGGGGACGCGTGGAAGTCACACATCCCCACAAACTATTTCCTTGGCATCACTGTAGGCGGAAGAAGCCCTGAGAATAATCTGCGTGTGCTCCAATAACAATGGAAGCATTGGACTTGCACGATTCCCATGTATACGAGATGTCCGATGAACTTGAGCATCTCCTCATGAGTGACTTCCTTCCATGATCCATCTCTCTCGCTATACGTGGGCTTCTCGAAAATATGCATCTACGCATGCTTATTTGTGTTGTTGCATATCTCCCTGATGATTTCGGCAGTGAAAAACAACAGGAAGAAATCCACGGCTCTTACAAACTGCTGCGTAGCACTCCGGAGCGGGATTTCAAGGTCCACTCCCGGTGGTCGTCGTCGACAAAACTCCACTCTCTGCTTGGCCGCCAGCAAGTGGTCCTGTCCGAACAACGTTGACACCCTGCAGATAAGAACTGTGACCTTTAGAACACGCTGGAAATCCTTACGACGCGATAGCACGGTCCAAGAAGAAAGCAGAACTCACCGGCGGATGCCTGTCAATGTTCCGGGCTGGTTTGCCACACTTTCGTCATCCATACTGAAGTCCGACAAATCGAAGTAATCTTCCGAGTCTGTGCTGCTATGATCATCTGCAAATTGAAGCCCAGATGCATCGGAATCCGTCGAAACTCACCGTTTCTGTGGAGCGGACGCGCGCAACGTAGATGCCATCTCAGAAACAACGAGCTCTCGTCACCCCGACTATGCAGGCGCTTTAAATATCCCCGCGCAGTGGAAAAGAGAAACACAAATCCGAAACTGATAAAATAGCCTCTCTTTAACCCGCTCGATGGTGCTAGCTGTCCGAAGCGCTCGGAGAGGCGCCAAAATTCGAACTTGTACCACTGAGAACATACTGTCGACAGGAATAGGCGCAGTCACGAAAGTGTTAAGGGCAGTAAAAGACATACATTCATTTTTTCGGGCTTCCCGATTTTTTGGACGTTGACTGTACAACTGACCAAATGGCCCGTGGGGTGAACGCGCGGTGGAAGGAGGACGAGAACAGACAAGACCTACACATTTAGGAATGAATGAGAAAAGAAGTGTGCTGCCACTTCTTTCAAGGAGCTTGAGCTCAAAAAACAAATTGTTGATTGACGTCCAGAGGCAGATGTCCCTCATCCAAACCAGAATAAACTCTTTAAAGCAATGAAACGCAACCCTGAGGCGCTTTGTGCGGGCTGAGAGTACATCAGAACAGTTAAGATTGATACACCAGCTGTTGAGAGAGAATCTCACTGATGAGAAAGTCCAGACCTCATACCAATGAGTTTGCCATCAGTTGATCGAAACAGCTCATGTTCAGTCGCAGCATCCACATTTGTGGACACAACCTTTTTTTGCCATTTCTCTGGAGTGTTACCAAGGATTGGTTAAGCTTTGGGTAAAATGAACATTCTGATAATCTAAATTACTTCCATTTTACTTCTGAGTGATTTGTATCATTACAGAGTACCGCTTTGGTGAAGGCACTACCGTGTTTTACGTGACGTTTGACGCTGGGCATGTTGGTAGCAACCTTGAAATATATATTCTTTTTCTTTCTTGAAATGCTTGATGCCAAGGAATAACTTGTGCATGTAGTTCGAGCGGTGGATTTAATCCTTTTTATGAAGAAACATAGCATGACTGAGTATACAATATTGAAATATTTAGTTACTCTGTAATTATAATGACACATCATCTACCACCTTGATTTGCTTTCAGTGGAGTCTCAAGCACAATCTGTTTCACACATGCATTGACAGTCAATCATAATTAGTTACTGAAGGGGATATTCGAAAATATTTGTTTTTGTATGCATCTCCTTTTTATTCGTATTTGAGAAAGTTCGACTTGATTTGAAATGAGTATTACCATTTCTTTCCAAAGATATCTTATTCACTATGCATTTTACTAACCCCTCCCTTCTGATTTCTTTTTGAATAAAATGAATGCTACTGTGGATTAAATTAAATGCAACTGTATTAAATCGTATCTTTTAATTATTTTTTAGCAGCTTACTAGAGAGTGACAGTGTTAGGCGGCATGTTGTCAGCCTGTCTTGACATGTCACTCATGGAATCTTGCAAAGGCACGGGGAAAACCTGGAAAACTCACGGAATTGGGGAATGTCGGCTTAGTAGACACCCTGACCCCACAAATGTTGTGTGCCGAGTGCAGATATTTAAATATGCATTAATAATCTGGGGTTTTAAAAATTACCGAAAAGCCTGTGTTTTGGTTCCTCAAGTGGCTAGAAATCCCTCAGTACACTGCTGTGTACCAGTGTTTCCATATTCTGGAAAAAGTTCAGTAGTCAAAACTTAACTGCAACAGCAGTGTATTTTACGTTACATTTGGAGTTAATACTTCTCAGAACTGGTGCTATGCATATATCTGTAGCAAATGGTTATTGTTGTGTCGCCGGTGCAGCGACACAAAGTGAGCATGCTACATGAGTGCAGGCCCCATGCTGCTAACAACCTTTAATGAGGTGAGCCTCAGTTATATACGTGAGTGCTGTGATGCCATCTATTCAGTATCCCGTTACCTACATCATGTATGAAGGCCATCTGGTGTGAAGGCACAACACTATATCTACCCCCTCTCTTGACAATAGAACACAAATGATGAGTTTACAACGGAAACAGTGAGTGCTTCTGACTGACTAACAAAATTACAATGAAGTCACTTCTGGCGACTACCTAATAAAGTCACTGTGATTAGTAAGTTCACTGCACTTAATCCCTGAACCTCTCTGGTATCCCTGAACCTCTCTGGTACCCCTGAACCTCTCTGGTGGTCTTCGCTCCCATGTAGAATGACGGAGCCTTGACTCCACTGGCTGATGGGCGATTCCTGGTTCGCCAACACAATCAATGCACAGTCACAAGGTCATGGTTTTGGTTGGTGGTCTGCCCGGTAGTGGTGGTGGGCTTGGCGTGCGAGGAGGCAGTGCTGAACCCAGCAGTTTTGGAGACTTCTGGTGCGGTTCAGGCGTTGGTGTGATTTGGCCATGGTGCTCTGTGTCCTTCGAGAATGGTGTCCGAGCTCTTGTGTTGCCTACCGACAGGTCTGCATCCATGTTCCACAGCAGCGATTCCTCTGTGGTCACTACTTCTTCTGTTACTGCTTAAGGGGTGCAGCAGAGAATTCAGAGGCATTTCACATTCTACCGTCTGCCAGGTGGAATGACCAACGTCCTATCCGCTTCAGGATCTTGAGTGGAGCACCAAAACTTGGGGTGCCTTTCATTCCAGGCACTGGGCGTTTCAACTGCACATAGGCACCCACTTCAGATTTGGGCTCCCTGGCTGCTATTTACTTGTCTGTATACATCTTGCTGCTTTGTTGTTACTCATACACGCGGCACCGAAGTCTACGCACTTTCTGGGCAGGATGGGTGCCTAACTCTGCAGCTGGCTGGCCGATGATATTTAATGTCCTCATGTGGCGACCATGACGCAGTACTGCTGGGGAGAGGCCCGTGGCGCTGTGAGGTGTGGCTCAACAAATACCCAGGCACTCCGTAACGGTGGCCTTGGTGGGTCGCTGCTCCAGGAGAGCTTGTTGTAAATAAGATTTGAATATCCTGCTAAATCTCTCCACCAAGCCATTCACTTGAGGGTGGTAAACTGCTGAGAAGAAATGCTTAATACCCCTGTCCCCCAGAAAGCACTCAAAAGTTCACTTGACGTAAACTGTCGGCCATGATATCATCTGAGACTAGCTCTGTAGGGTAACCCTCCCGTGCAAAGACAGCAAGCAGGAAGTTGGTCATCGCGTGGGAAGTGATGTTACTGCAGAATGCAATCTCTGGCCATCTGGAGAAGTAGTCTACCAACACAATGACAAATTGACAGTCAGCCAATGCCCACTGAAAGGGGCCCCATAATGTCTATTGATACTTTGTCTCAGGGTCTTTCACAGAGTGGGACAGGCTGGAGTGGTGTGTGCAAGTTCTTGACACTTTTGTCTGAGGCTTGGCAGCCTGTGCAGCTTCAGATGGCGTTGTCAACTTGGTTGTTAAGGCATGGCCACCAGTACTTTTCCCTGATGCACTGCTTAGTCTTCACAATTCCCAGAAGGGACTCATGGGCTAACTGGATGAAGGTATCCATTAGCCTGGCAGGTACCACAACACAATTCGTGCAGAAAAACAACCCATCTTCTACTGAGAGCTCTTTCCGGACGTCATAGTACGGTTTCAGTTCTGCAGCAAGTCTTTCTCGGGTTGGCCATGATGACTGGACGAAGTGCATGACCTATTGTAGTATGCCATCTTCAGCGGTAGCAACCTGAAGATCTTCTAGATGTACAGATCATGTGACTAAGGACAGGACCTCCTCATCGACCTGGAAGCCACCCTCTCTATCTGAGACTGGTAGTCGGGAAAGGGTATCTGCTACTTGGTTGTAGGCTCCGCTGCGGTACTGCACACTGAGATGGTGGTGTAGCAGCCATGCGATCCACCTTGCAATACGAAGGGGCCGCTGCCCTGTGCTTCGGGACAAAGGCAAGGAGACCAGAGCCTGATGTTCTGTTAGTAGAGTAAATGACTGGCCTCAAAGATAAATATGTCATTTCTCACAGGCCCGTAGACAGGCCAAGGCTTTATGCTCTCCAGCCGAGCACTTTCGTTCTATCTCTGTTAATGTCCACGATGCAAATGCCACAGCTTGCATGTGTGACCCCTCCACTTGTTACAGTACGGCACCCAAACAGAATGCAGGTGCATCTGTTGCGACAGTGATGGGCAGCATCGGGTCAAACACTCAGAGGACTCTGTGTGATGCCAGAAGTCTCTTTATCCTCGCGAAACTTTCTTTGGCGGCATCATCCCAGTCATTGCAAAGTAGATGGTGCATTGGCTCTACCTCCTCTGCCAGTCGTGGGACGAACTTATAATAGCATTCAACGAGCCCCAAGAAATAGCGTAGTGTGGCTGCCTCTCTAGGTGCAGGAGCGTTAACAATTGCGTCAACCTTAGTTTGGAGCAGTCCTATACCCTCTGCACTGACGCAATATCCTAAGAACGACAGCTCTGATGTGTTCAAGACGCATTTTTCGTTGAGCTTGAGTCCAGCTTCCGCGATTCGTTTGAGGATTTGCTTCAGGTTTCGCATGTATTGACTCTCCGTTTTGCCAAAAGTGATTATGTCATCCAAGTAGCAGAGGACCCCTTTGCAGCCTTCAAGTATCTTCGTCATGATCTACTGAAATGCAGCTGGTGCCAATGCTAACCCAAAGCAGACCCTCTTGGACCTGAAGAGGCCTTCCTGCGTTATGAACGCAGTTAGGTCTCTGCTGCCTGGGTAGAGCACAAGCTGGTAGTAGGCTGATGCCAGGTCCGCCTTGGAGAAGCAGCGTGCTGCATTGAGGGCATGGAGCAACTCCTGCATATGAGGCAAAGGGAAGTTGTCTGCTACAATAGCTTTGTTTGGTTTGCGGAGGTCTACACACAGTCGAATGCTACCGTTTGCCTTGCGAGCTGCTACAAATGAAGACACTTACTCGGAAGCGTTAATTCTCTCAATAACATCTGCAGCAAGTAGGTTCTTGATCTCATCGGAGACTGCCTGACGGACAGAAAATGGTAGGGGCCTCAGCTTCTGCACGACGGGTTCGACGGAATGTTTCATCTTGACTGTTATGTTGCACGCCTTTGACCAGTTCCAGGCCAGGCAAAAACAAGTGAACAAACTTGGTCCATAGTCCTGATGGCAAAGCAAACTTGGGAGGGCCAAGGGACGCATTTGGTGTGGTGCTTTGAGGCTGAAGGCCTGGGCTCGTGGCTGGAACTTCTGAGCATCTCTTCGGGGACATATGCAGGCAATGCAATTATTCATCCATAATGCGAAAGCCAAGGGCTTCAACAGCATCCAGACCGAGGAGAGATGTCCCACATGGCGTAGCATGAAAAGTTACCATGGCCGCTTCCCTTTGTATGAGACTTGAGCGTGGAATGGCCTGAAAATGGGAATCTTCTTACGCGAAAAATCCAACAGCGTGAGCTGAGAAGTTGTCAGCTGTGCTGCGTTGCTAAAGAAGCATTGGAATTGGTTTTCCCCTATAGTGGACACAGCCGAGCCTGTGTCGACCGGAAACTTCATGGCATGCGCTGCTGTCGTTGCGGTAACAAGCACAACCTTGACCTCGATGTAGACAGTTATGCTCTGTTCAGTATGGACCGCCAAAATGCTAATGACATTCGTAGCATCTTCTTCTGGTGCGATTACGTGGACCTTGGCAAAATACCCTTCTCATATATATGACGAGAGCTTCGACAAGCTCTCTGAAAGTGGCCACGGCATCCACAGGCAAAGCATGTGCAACCACAAGCAAGACATGCCGAAGGCAAGCAACTTGCTGCGCCGCAATTACTGCCATTTCTTTGTCTGGTCCCGGGGAGAACAGCAGCAGCTGCATTCACATCATGTGCGGGTGTGGTGTGCATGCTTGACCTCCTGAAGTGACAGTGACTCGGGAGATCTGTGCTGTTATCGCAGTGGTCCTCTCGCCGACCCTGTCTGACTGGGCTATCATGCAGCTGCTCCTGAACTTGGTGAACTGGATTAGTGAAGGCTTCGCATTCGTGCTGGGTCTGTTCCTGAAGCAGTGCTATCTCGACAGCATGATTGAACGTCAGTTGAGCAGCAATCTCTCCTGTAGCTGTGGGCACATGATGCCTGCTATGAGCTGCTCACACGTTTTTGTTGGCTTGAGTGGTGAAATTGCAAAGAACTGCCGATTTGTGAAGCGTGACAACAAACTCTGTGATGGGCCCATCCTGCAGTTGGCGACACTCACAGAATCGATGGTGTTGCAGACAAACGTTGCAAGGGGCAGCGAAATGCCTTGTTAGCATCTCGAGGACCACGTCATACTCGTCAGGTAAGTGTGGAAGCATCTGTATTCCGGTGGTGGTGGTGGCAAACATTATTGAAAGGGGGAAGGGTAAAGGGGGACATGGCTGAGGGATCGGGCTCAAGTAAGGCCCTGGTCCTGCTTGGCCTTCTCCGCCCAGTCCACCAGTTCAAGCTGTCGGTCGACGTCCCCGGAACTGAGCCAGGCTGTCCAGTCAGTCTCGCTGCTGACGGGGGGATGAGAAAACGGGAGCGAGGTGCATTCCCACATTATGTGTGTGGGTGTTCCTGTTCATGAACAGAGCCTACATTGGTCGCTTTCCTTGCCTCCTGTGATCTTGTTAATGTACTTTGGGTGTGGGTATGTGTTTGTCTGGAGTCGCCTAAATGCGACCGCTTGTGTTTTATCGAGTTGCTTGCCCGGTGGTGGGAGCACGCGACGCCTCAAATGATACCTATGGGCTATTTCATGATAAGTCTCACAGGGTTCCTCGTGTATCCTCCTCATTCACACCGTCCGCGTCCGCGGACGAGGCTCGGCGCGCGAGATCTCGAGCCAAACTGTGAGCCGATGCGTTGCCGGGCACAGCCGCGTGAGCGGGGGTCTACACGAGCGTTTTCAAGCCGCTTAGGGGGCGCCGCATGAGGACATGGTTTGCCCGTTTTGAAATTCTACAGTGGACGAAATTGCCGATGGTCTGCTTGCTATCGCTGATGACGATATTTGCTTCACATGCATGCATGCATGCATTCCACATGCATGGCCATGGCAATCGCGGTTTCCTCTGCTTTCCCCACTCGGCCAGCCGGGATTGCTGGTAATTATGCTGGTTTCTGCGACGCCAGCGGTGGTGGCATCTGGAGCAGGTGTGACAGCAGGTGCATTGCTCGGTTGCTCTATCTTGATTTGTAGCGTACTCAGCGGAGGTGCATCGAAAATGTGCTCTCCTTCGGTTCCAGGACAGCGCAGCAAAAGAGCCCGGTGGCAAGTGTGGGTCACTCCGGACGCCAGTAAAAATGTCTTGAAGAGGCATAGTCAGCGGGGCCATGGCACAGGGGGTATGCCGGGGGCAGCAAGGAATAGAGGCAGCGGTGAAATCCCAGCGGTTAAAAACATCCTCATTGCCAGATTGTTGTGTCACCAGCACAGTGACATGAAGTGAGCATGCTACACCAATACAGGCCCCATACCGATAACAACCTTTAATCAGGTGAACATTGCTTATATAACATGGCACTGTGGCATCTATTCAGTGTTCCATGACCTACGCCACGTATGAATGCCATCTGGTGCGAAGGCACAGCACTACAGTTATTCTTTCAGTACTGGCAGACTGGCTTAAGTTTTGAAATTCAATGTTCCTCTGAAGTCATTAATAAAAAAATTTGTTAGTGAAATTTTGTTGATAGTCATATTGGCATGGTGTAAATCAGAGGTGTAAAAATGTTAAATATCACCGAATCGAATAGTGAATGTTCTAATGATTTGATTGTACAATATGTTCGGTATAGAGACCCGCGCAGTATCACACGTCGTGTGCACCGCAGAGCCCTTTGTGCTTGATGCCACCTAAGCGAGCTTTTCACTTCGTTTTCGACCTGAAAGGAGCAAGAATGGGCTGCCCCAGCTGACACGGTAGCGGATTTTCTTGGTTGAACGCCCCACAACATCGGCCTTAGGTGGGAATCGCACACACAGCACCCAAACGTCGGAACTTCCAGAACAGCGCCATGCAGGCCAGGGCTAGAATGTTCGTCCGGGTTGACAGGACCGATCAAAATGATAAAGCAACGTGGACAGAGGGAACGGCAATAAAAGCAGCGCATATTTCGTAAAGTGCAAAGATCGAGCCGATTAGCATTGACAGGCACACAGATTGTGTTGTATATACGGCGGTGAATTTCACCCTGAGAAGCCGTCAAGCTAACCCGCACGCATAATCTCAGGACCTATCACATGATGAACCACCCATATAAACATACTAGCGGCAACCATTCTGTGATGGCTTGCTGCATTTTGCCACATCGGCCAGCAGAGAATTTTCATCACGAGGACATCGTTTAGACCATTAGGTCTAATCGATGCTGCTTCATGAGGTGTCGGCAATTAAAGTTACGGTTTGGTGCCAAATCGATACAAATGTATTCACAGCGGCCACACAACACTCGAAAAGCCGGCAAGCCACCTTGAAGATGAATGCGACTGCACGGGATGGCAACAAAGTTGTTCACAGCCACCATCTTTGTGACACAGAATACGACAGCCTCTCATTCCTGATGCCAATCGTAGATGCACATTGGGGTATTTTTTCTCCCTCTCTTAGAGCAAGACTAGCTTTGGATTTACACAGTGGGTGCAAAAGTGTCATGACCCGGTTGCATGGGTTAGCATGAACGGCAGATAAGCAAAGGGGGGAGGGGCTAAAAAGGGCTTGTTTTGTCAATGTTACTAAAGAAGTTAACATGCAATGTGCAGGAGGACAGCGAACTGTCTGTGATACTGAGCTATCTGAGTGGACGGGATGTGTCCAAGGCATGTGCGGTGGCCCAGCGGTCCCGAGATTTCCGGTTGGGTCTGCTTCTGTCTCAAGGTGGCTCCAACCCAATCTGCCGACTGATGCTGAAGAAACAGCTGGACCACTGGAAAAAATTCAAGGTGAGTTGGCTGAAGGGATGGCTTTATCACCTTCCCCTGAGCATCATGAATTTATCTCTCTTACTTCTGTAGCAATGCCTTGTTTTTTTCTGATCTTTTAAAGAGGACAGTAAGAGCTGGCCTGAAGTGTGACTTTCAAATTTTGCTAATTTTACACTCTAACCTAGCAGCAACAGGATTGCATCGCATGTTTGGGGTGTTTCATAGACTTTGGTGAAATGATAAGAGATAAGACTAGATGTGGCCCATCATCCCATTTGTTATCGCAGCAGAGTGGTTCAAGAAATGTGGAATATCAAAGCCATTGGACTACAAGGAGACAATGTGTTGTACACAGACAGCGGTAAAGAGGTGTCATTGATCGATGATGACGCATATTAAAGGGATACTGACACAACATTTTTGAGCCTACCTTTATTTCCCCCTTTAAAAGGCCCCTCACAAGGTCTGGCCATACTGAGCTGACAAGCGCAGAGCATACAATGCGTGCTAACGATCGTGTTTGCGAAGAATTACATCATTATGCGCCATGGAAAGATCTGAAATTTCAAACTGAACGCTGTTTTTCTTTCTCTTCGCGGCTGCCATGCTCCAAGCCAGACGGTGACATACTCGTGTTCCTGCGCCTACGTATTCGTGTCTGCAGTGTGACGTCGCTCGTGGTGACATGTGACTTTGAGAATTATTCAAGACAACTTCTGTTGCTTGAATTGACGAATTGAAATTTAGAGAAATAATAAAACACAGAAACGGAATGTCTGCGTCTTCTTTGTTTTACTTCACACCGAAGCAAGAGAGATGTACTTTCACTTCGTCTGCTTGTTCCCACGGTCGTGCAGTCACGTGCGCAGGTACCAAAGCTATGCCATTTTCTACTGTGTTCCAGTGCGTTATCATGCTCTGCGATCCACTTCTTCTGCCTCAGTATTCGTGTAGCACTGAATTATACCGCTAGTCATGTTTCCTTGTGCACAGCAAGCAACATTGTGTGCTGCACAAATGAGACAACAGCTCGCGCATGATGCTGTCAGCGGAAATGTGTAGCGAGGAGGAAAAAAAATGGGCCTGTGACATATGCGTCACTTGATCCTCGAGGTCCGGTATGGGAAAACGCAGGGAAGGAATTTTGCTTGTGCAGACTAGAGAATGTGGCGAGTGGAGAGAGTGTCTTGCTTGGAAGTGGAGCCCGCCTGCTGAAACCATGGGTTAGCGGCACTGAAATATTTCAGTCTCGGCTGTTAATCAGCCGATTTGAAAAAGTTTTGCTGCAGAACGCTCCCTAGAGGACACGTAACAACTTCCAACGTATAACCAAAATTTTCTATGGGGCCTGGTGAGGGGCCCTTTAAGTGGAGGTCCGGTACCTCTAAACCCTAGAAAAAATAGTCGTGCTGTGTGAATAGGAAAATTTTGAGCGTGAATCGATTCGAATATTGAAGTTTGAGTGCGAATTGAATCGAATGTTTTTTTAACATTTCCAAGTTCAATTACCAAAAAACATATATGCAAGACATGGCCAAAAGCATGGCCACAGAGAACCTACAGCCAACTTGACAAAGGTACATACAGTCGAACCCACTTATAACAATACCAGTTTTAGCAATATATCAGTTATAACAATCAAAAGCTGCTGCACCATCAACTTTTGAATGTTTTCTATGGGGAAATAACCTGCTTACTGCAATGTTCTCATGCTGCATTATCGGTTATGATGAAGTCTGGCTTCTGGGTGTTTCTGCGAATGTGAAATCCTTGAAAATGAAAAAAAGAAAAAGTGAAATGCGAGCCAATGCACAATCGCTTGCTACCCCAATTCCCGCCGCACGCTTCTCTCCGTGAGAAACGCACACCAGCCTCGTGTGCATCTCTCCCATTGCGTCAGCCCTCCGAACGCGAATGGGCTGCGCCCATAGCTCTGTGCCGCACCCCCCTCCAAAATACGAATGGAGTGCGCCAACTACGCTGCCATCGCTGCTCCCAGATTGCTCACTGGGCCCTCACAGTTGGTTCTTTATTCCATGGCCCTCAGTCTGCGCAATTCTGCTAATGGATTAAGTTGCGTGTGCTTGTCTTTGTTCGTTGCGTCGCAGTTGTTCCTGGGAGTGTTGTTTCTCAGCCTCATTTGACTCGCCTACGAAATGGAAGGTGGCTGATCCGCCCACTGATCATAGGCAATGCACGACGTTGCCGGTGAAAAGAAAGCGCACTGCTATAGATTTGTAAACGAAGTGCTTCTAACCAATGAGGCGATTGTTGCGAACGTGCTTGCATTCGACAGTGACAGTAACGGCCACGACGGCAGCGCTGACGCGGTAGGGCAGGCTGCATCAACATTGTCCTCGCGGGAGGTCTTGTACATGATTCAGTCCATCATGGGCTTGTTTTCGCGAGGGACTTTCCTCTTCACTACGTGGAGCACTTGGATGCTTTGGAGAAAGATGTCGGCAAGCTTCTTTGAATCAGCATGCAATTGGGGCCTATCCAGAAAGCCAGCAAAACTGGATCACTGTAGGAAAGGAACTGTCAGCAGAATAAAGTTTCACTTTCTTTGTGGATGTATTGTGCTTGCCTTTTTCTTCTCATCGTTAGCATAGGGACATGCCATAGTTTAAAAAAATATTATAACATTACGTTCAGGTGCATTTTTATTTTGAACCCTCAAAAATTGGGTGGGTGTTACATTCAAATAAATGCTGTGCTTCACACTTTTACACTGCACTCTTTCTAGTCTGTGGCTAAGATAGTGTCAAGGTGCGGTGAAGGCCATTAACCTTTGCGATAGGTCAGAGTTTGCAAGGAGAATTGCACGCATCGTTTAGAAGAGCTGCGGTTTGGTTTTTAGCAAATGAAACTGTTAGGTTTATTTTCCGGAACTTTGAATATCTTGAATAATAAAGGTCTGGTGTAAATCAAATCGAACAGCAAACATTGTTCGAAAAATATGATTTGAATATTTGCGCACCCCTAAAAAACACTTTAAGCCTCACAGCGCCCTAAATAATTTTATATACAATGCAGTCCACTTATAACAATAGCAAGAAGAATGAAAAATCCGATCGTTATATCCGATCATCGCTATATCCGTACTGCCATAAAAAAAAGAAAGAAAACGAAACTGCCGAACATACCTTTGTAGCTCCGAAACCAAGTTTACCACTTACAATAAAAAATTGACATTGTAGAAAAAAGGTTGTGAAAAGTAAGGTGTTTATTTGTACCTCTAAACAGCGTGTCAAGCGTTAGGCGCGCTGAAATAGTCAGAAATCTGCGCTTGCTTTCGCGGAAGTTTCAGGTTCACAACCGTGGTGTACATTGCGTTTAGCGGCTGTGCGAACAGTGGCGGCTATAATTTAGCATGCATGAAATCAATCAGCGTCTCTATCAACGACAGTGCACTTTGCGTGAACATTGGAGTCTGTTTCAAAGACGGGCCACTGTCAACCTCGTTGCCTTCGTCGCACAACACACAGGCAGACTCGATCACACAGGCACAGGCAGACTCGATCAACACACAAGACAACTTGGGCAGCGACCACTATTTCATCAAAACAACAGTTCGAGCAGGCCCACGAAAGCCCACAGGCAGACTCCACAGGCAGACTCGATCAACACACAAGACAACTTGGGCAGCGACCACTATTTCATCAAAACAACAGTTCGAGCAGGCCCACGAAAGCCCAAATGCTGTCAACTCCGCATAACAAATCGAGATGCTTTCCGACAGGCCAGAGCCCTCACCTCTTTCTCTGGTATCCAACCCTCTTTGGAAGATTGGGTCTCATCCTTGCTGCAAGACGCGAGTGAAGCCACTAAATTGATGCCTAAGGAAGCCAGTCTGCAGGAGGCAGATAGCAAGTTACTGCATATGTGGGAAGCCCTCACCAGTCTGCAATGCAGATACAAACACAACAAGCTCAATCGAATGCTCAGAAAATGTATTAGCACTCTCACCCAAAGACTATTGACAACAACTTACTCGTCAAAATTGGCATAGCACATGCGACAGCATGGAGCAGCAACCAAACCTGCCCAAAACGTGGAATATCCTCCGTTGCCTCCTCGATCCGGTCAACAGCAACAACTCGCAACAGCACAACTTGCAAAAGATTATTCACACCCATCCGGGCACGGATGCACAGGTTCTTCAAGGGCTGATAGACCGTAACGTAGGACCTCAACCTACTACACCCACTCCAGCATACACTGGCACCGCTGACAACCACCTGGACGCGCCCATGCCAGCAGCAGAAGTACGTGAAGCCACCCTCGTACTGCGCTCTAACTCAGCCCCGGGACCAGGTGGCATTACTAATAAAATGCTTCGCAACCTAGATGAGGATTCTATACTCGCCCTCACAGCTTATTTTAATGCATACTGAGAAACTGGACACCTCCCCTCACAATGGAAAGAAGCCAAAATCAGTATGATTCCCAAACCAGGGAAACGCCGCCTACTCGAAAACCTCCGCCCTATCTCCCTTACTTCATGTGTCGGAAAGGTCCTCAAACGTGTCATCCTCACACGCTTACACAGACATATGAACGACAATGACCTCTTCCCCAATACCATGGTTGGCTTCCGCCTTAAACTTTCTGCTCAAGATATCATGATTCAGCTCAAGCACCAAATTATCGATGGCGATAAAAGGTCCAGGCTGGACACCAGAGCCATATTGAGGCTAGACCTAACCAAGGCATTCGATAATTTCACGCATGAGACCATACTGAGCCAACTGGCTCAACTCCAGGTTTGACATCGAACATATAAGGTTTGTTCGATTCAGAAAAAGGTGCATGGCACCTCAAACGAAAAAGTGCAGGGGGTGCCATGCTGCACCCACCCGCTGCAAGGTTCAAGGGTGCAGTGCACCGCGGCGGCACCTTGCATTGCCCCCCGTTCAATCGAGCACGGGGGTGCAGGGTGCACTGCTGCACCTTGGGGAATCGAGGGTCTAGGTGCAGTGCACCGTGAATAGGTGCAGAAGGTGCAGAGAAACTTGGCTGAATCGAATAGACCTATAACTACATCAAGAATTTCCTTACAGGTCACAAGGCCACCATTACCATCGGAGGGTTGCAGTCGCCAATTATTCACTTCGGTAGCAAAGGCATGCCGCAAGGATCGGTTCTGTCCCCTTTTCTGTTTACCGTGGCCTTGCTCGGACTACCGCCTGCATTAGCTAGCATCCCCAACCTCAAGCATAGCCTCTACGCAGACGATATCACCCTGTGGGTCACCGGGGGCAGCGATGGGGACATCCAAGACACATACAACCGCATTTACCCCGATGCATAATCCTCGCTCAACTAATTGTGCGAAGCCCGCGCTGACCTCGATCACATTATCTGGCAATGCCCCAGAGCCTCCAACACAAACACTACACGCATCATAACTACGGCCGAGCAGTGGGAGACATTGCTGCTGAGGTTGGACCCAGAAGAGCAGCTCTGGGCCGTCCGGATGGCCAAAGACGATGCCAGAAAGCAAGGACTGGCTGCCGTGTGAGGACTGGGGATTAGTCTCCTGACCCCCGCCACCCCTGGACCCCTTCAAGGACGTAATAAAGTTTTGTCTCTCTCTTCGCAGAATGAGGCAGAGCTGCCTGCACTCAGAAACTCCTCCATTGGAGCACCTCCTATTTTATCACCAGTAGTGACTTGCTCCCAGAGTTTGGCAATACCAGCGGCTGCCACCATGTTGTTTTCACACATGGGGGTTTCACCCTAGCGCACAAAGCCCGCCATTTCCATTCGTCGGCACTGTCACTGGTTGTAGCCTTCATGATCGTGGTGCTCATGATTTTCAGAATCGTCAATATCATCGACTGCGTGAGTCTCAAAAAATTGGCAGCTTCGTCCCAAGTGACACAGCTTTGCGCACCGACGCAGCTGTGTCAGAGCACCAACCACTGCTTCCGTGGCGCATTTCCATGCTCACTGAGGAAGAGAGTGCGATTGTAGAAAGAGAGTGCAGGCATAATTCACTTCTCGCTTTTTTTTTTTCTCTATGGATGCTCGCTGGCGACAGCGGATGGATGGATGGATGTTATGAGCGTCCCCTTAGGAACGGTGCGGTGGGTTGCGCCACCAAGCTCTTCCTATTGTACTGCCTAATGTCCTACCTAGGTTAAACAATAAGAAAGAGAAAAAAAAAATGCTATGAACTACCCCACCCAAATTTTCTGATCCCCTATTTCGAACTGTGCTTTTGTACATCTCCGTTTTTTGTCGTTTCCCTACTTTTCTTCCACCAATCCTCCAGTCACCTCTTACTAATGCCTATTGCAGACATGTTTACTTTTCTATGCCCTCGCTGAACCCAAGTGCTTCAAGGAGGCCAGTGGCGCCTAAATCGACCGCTGGGTAGACGTCCTCACATTCTAATAAAACATGCTCCGTAGTTTCCCTAGCGTTACCGCAGCAAGCACATGCTTCTTCTTCCATCTTATATCTCCCTTTATAGGTGCGTGTTCTGAGGCATCCCGATCTCGCTTCGAAAAGTAATGAGCTTCCCTTTGAGTTATCATAAATTGTATCTTTCCTGATTTCGTTTTTTCCTCTTAAGTAGTTACTCATGGCAGGTTTCTTTTCCATTGCCGCCACCCATGAGATTATTTCAGCCTCTCTGACTTTCCGCTTGACCTTCTTTGTTGCTGTGTTGCCCACCCTACAGGCCGCATACTTGCTGGTAAGCTTCCTAGTTCTTTTCCTCCGCGGCAAATCAATGTTTTTCCTGTACAGATACCTGAACACTCTCCCAGGCCATTTACTTTCTTCCATATTCCTCAGCCGTTCTTCATACTCAATTTTACTCCGTGCTTCCCTCACTTCAAAGCTAGTCTAGCCCATATCACCCTGCACAGCTTCATTTGTTGTCTCCCCGTGAGCGCCCAATGCAAGGCGACTCACTGACCTTTGGTTCCCGTCGAGTCCTGATTGTACCCCTGATTTAAAGCAAACAACCGCATTTCCAAAAGTAAGTCCTGGAACCATTACACCTTTCCACATACCTCGAAGGACCTCGTACCTATTGTATCCCCATAGCGCTCTGTGCCTCATTATGGCTGCATTCCTCTTCCCCTTCACTATTGTTTTTTCCTGTGTTTCCATATATCTATTGTCTTGTTTATCCATATACCAAGATATTTATATTCTGTTACCCGAGGTATTTCCTGGCCCTGTATCTCCACGGTCTGTTCACTGTTTTCATTGAATACCATAACCCCTGATTTTTTAACACTAAATTTCAAACCTAAATTGTTGCCTTCCTGCCCACAGATATTAGCCAGACGTTGCAAATCACTCTGCTTGTTAGCTAGCAACACAATGTTGTCCGCATAAAATAAACCTGGGAGCTGCTGCTCTATTACTGTGCCCGCCTATTTGTATGAGAGATTAAACCCGATATTACTTCTAGCACCCTCTCCATCCTCACCATGTACATCATAAACAGCAGCGAGGATAAAGGGCACCCCTGCCTCAGGCCCTTGTTGATATGAACTTTCTCCTCGCTCCTCATTCCTTCCCATTCAACGCAAATGGTATTCTTTAGGTAAATCTCTCTCAAAAGCTGTAGACAGTCGTCACCTAAGCCTTCCCCTTCCAGAATATCCAACAAAATGTTGTGGTCTACGCTGTCATAACCTCCTGTAATGTCTAAAAAGGCCACATATAACGGTCCGCTTTCTACTTTTGATATTTCAATACCCTGAGTAAGAACAAATAAGTTATCATCTAAACACCTACCTATTCTGAAGCCATTCTGAAGTTCATGCGAAGCAGTTCATGCAAAGCAGTTCATTCACGAAGACGTTCATGTGATGCGAAGCAGCTGGCACCATCTTGTGGCATACCGCGCCAACTTTCAATACTCTCAGTCGGCGCACTGGCGGGACGCACTGCATGGTAATAGTGGCAGATATGAACTTGTGTAGGCAAACGTTTTGCCCTGTCTCAGTTAAGGTTAACTTAGCAAAGCAAATTTCAGAGTTATTCTGCATAGAAAACGTCTCCCGAAAGGCAGAATTTCGATCGTTACATCCGATACGCGGTGAATAACACATTGTTATATATGGGTGTTTTTTTCATAGCCCTAATGCATAAATTGATACTCAGAAGTCCACTCATTGTTATAATTGATATATCGTTATATGCAGTATCATTATGAGTGGACTGCACTGTAATAACTTTTATACTGACTGGTTCAGTTTCGTTTCTACGGTGTCGTGACGTCATGACACTTTATGTGGTTATGTGGGAACTGGAAATGGTGTTTTTTTTACATTTGCTCTGGCTCACCCGATAATCTGCTATGCTTCTACATAGGTCTTCGCAGTAGTAGTATACGAAGTGGCTGATCAATCTGGGGTGAGTGTCAAAGTGTCACTATGTCCGGCTCCCACTTGACCACATATTGTTTGTGACGTGATGACAGAGTATCCTCCTGGAAAAGGAAGTCAAAACTGGCTGAAAAAAGCTTCTACTGTAGAACCCCGTTCATATGTTTTGGAAAAAATTATGCTAGAAAAAAAATTATGCGATCCCACTCGCTGTGGAAATTATTGTAAGCGAAGCTTTCTGTGCTGTTTGCTTTGATTGACAATAATTAGCGGTGATGCTGACAGCGAATGTTTAATTTCTTCAGCATTTAGTCCAACATGACAGTGGTGAGTTGATGTTAAACATTATCTTGTGTGCACCACTGCTGATTGTCTTCATAGTACACAGAACACACAAAGGGCAGTGTTTGCTTGAGGCGTTGTTGTGTGTCATACTTAACCTCTGAGAGGGTTGAGCATATTCATTGCCTCACATGGCACATCACATCATGGCAGAAGTATTAAACTTTAATTAAATTATGGGGCTGTATGTGCCAAAACCAGAATTGAATTAACAGGCACACTGTAGTGGCAGACTCCGAATTAATTTTGACATCGTGGTGTTCTTTAACATGTCCCTAAATCTAAGTGAAGGAGCGTTTTTTATTTCGCCCCCGTAGAAATGCGGCTGCCACGATCGAGATCAAACCTGCAACCTCGAGCAATTGCATAGCCGTAAAGCTACCGCTGCGGGCACAGAAGTGTTCATTTGATGTGTGACCGCTTCCATAGTGTTGCCTAGACCCTACAGTGAGCTTTAATGCGGCTCTGCTTCTGGACACCCTGCGTAAGTTGTCTGCTTGACAAATTTGCATGGCGATTGTTTTTCAGAAATAGCAGGAACATGCCGTACCTTACCTTGAACTTAAATTTATCCAGCTTGCTCGTAACCACTGTCTTGTCTATAGTAGTAGCGTTTCCTTGTTTTCTCATATTACCTTTTCTCTATCCCCCACCCCCACACCTCCCCCTTATTTTATGGGAACTGCGAGCGAAGCGTGGCAAGGCTGTTATTCATTCGTTTCATGACTGTGTCGGTTCCACCCATTCTCTGCCTCCTCTCCCTATCCTCTACTTTTCTAACTTTACTCTGGACATTAATAGAAAAGTAAGCGCTGCAATTTCTGCAATGCTTTTGCAGGGGGTCACAAATAATTACAGCTGTCAAGCGGGCTAATGTGGCGACGCCCAGGGAGCTCCAGAGGGCATTGTGCACTTTCTACGCGGTGCAAAGGTCCAAACGAGTTCCTCAAGTCGTCTTTCCTCTCTTTCGCGCTCCTGTCATGTATGCACACGCTCTGAACGAACCCCTGTGCCAGACAGTAGCAGCAACAGTAGCAGTGGAAAAACAAAGAAAGCTTCACTTTAAAACATACAAACCAGGAAAACATATAATCTGAAGTCAGTAAAGAAATGGCAGGCTTAACTTAGCTGACTTCTATGTAATGCGAAGCATTGTGCGAACCGTTGCTGCACAAGGTACCGACACATGTTGAGCTGGCGGGGGCACAATGGCCCAAGATGCATGTAGTCGTTTTTGCAGCTTCAGCTTGCTTACATTTGAGTTGCTTGAATTTGGCCTGGGTCAGAAGCTTTTTCAAGTGGGACATGTGGGCAGGAAGTTTTCATGTGCCCATTCAGAGTGAATTATTGAGGTACGAGACGGAGCCGGTGGCACCTGAGTGACCGTTGTCGTTCAATTGCAAGTTCTCGTTTTCCTTTGGAAAAACAAAACGAAATCTTGTGGGCGATGCTGGGATATGATGTCTACGATGCGACCTGAATGAAATATGACGCTCACTTCGCACCGCCTGCAGAAGGGAACTGTGTCGCATTTGGTTATCACCTCTTAATAGAGAATTTTAGTGCGTTCGGTATTCCGGCAAATGCGGGCAGTTGGGCGGATGAGCGGGGGCGTAAACATGAGCGGCTGGATTGGTGGTGCCAGCTGGTGGTGCAAAGCTGAGTGACACAAACACGAGCCAATTACTATATTCTGCTTAGCTGCTGGTGTAAATTTTCGACAGTGGCATGATCGTGCTCACAATTACGCCGCTGTCGTAAATTTGCACCAGCAGCGAAGGAGATTATAGTGGGTTACTGCAATTTTAGCACTGTGTTTGTCTGGTAGAGCTCTACGCCACCAGGTGGCTGCACTGCTCTGGCCACTCAAGTTTACGCCCCTGCTCATCCGGCAATCTGCCCAAACAACCCCCATTTGCCAGCATAGCGGACAAGCTAAAAGTCCCTAATAGCATGCAGTATGCTTCCAATGGCACCACGTAAAACGTGCTGTGTAACAGATAGGTGAAGATGCTTATCACCATAGGATTGGCTGCGATGGCAGTGAATATGGCATGCGACAAACTGTCATTAATTAAATTATGGGGTTTTATGTGCTAAAACCACGATCTTATTATGAGGCATGTCGTTGTAGGGGACTGAAAATTTGGAACACCTGGGGTTCTTTAAGCTGAACCTAAATCTTAAGTACACGGACATTTTCGCATTTCGCCCCCATCGAAATGCAGCCGCCGTGGTCGGGATCCGAACCCGCGACCGAAATTAAAACGGAAATCACATCTCTGATTGTAAATCACGTGCGTTGCATAAATTGAACAAAACAAACTGCATGAAGCGCGCTATTTTGCAGGGCCTGCCTCTGTGCACGTCTCTCCTGTCACATGACGTGCCACATGGTTGCTTGACAAAGTTGTTATGCCCCCTAGATTCCGACTTCACATTCAGGGAAAGTGCCCGCTTTGCGGTAGGCGAGGGAGGCAGCCTTGCGTGAAGCTTGTTAAACGGCCCATTGGTGGAGTTTTTGTTCCACTCTCAGTCAAGCTTTTGAGATATCCAAAAATACTTCGAGATAGAGGGCAATAAATACATGGCACATCGAGTTAACAAGGTGTTACTGTAAATTGAATGCCGTATTCACTTTGCTTAATGAGCCCACTCGCATAATGAGCGCGCACCCAACCTATAGTGCTGGTGTTCAGAATGTCTGCCTTGTCTTGGTGTGATTGGCCAGCACTGATGACTATCACAAAATTGTTCTGGGATGCTGCGTATCTGCTGAGAGCTGTGCAATGGGCCATTACACTAGTTAGCTGGTTTAAAACTGACAGTCGTTGAGCATGCCCTAGAGCATGGGAACCGCGCCACTGGACATTTCAGTGTTGACCCAGTGTGCATGCTCTACTGGAGGAAACAGGAGTGGATGCTTAGAGCTACAAAGAAAAACTACAGGCATCTCAAACTGCCTAGATATGCCATGGAATACGACGCGCTGTGGGCCAACAACCCAGAAGTGGCCAGCGACATCAATAGTTAGGATTCAGTTATCAAGACAAACGAGTAGGCCAGTAGCATGTTGTGAGTAAAGTGCATTTTTTGTTCACATCGTGTATGTATGTTTACTATAAAGTTCTGATCGTGATTTTTTTGTTATTTAGTCCACAGTGAGAGAGCATTAATGTGAGAGCATTACTTGACTCAATGTGTAACCACGCCGTCATCAGAAAGCCGTGGCATAAAAGCGGCATACAAATTACGTCACCTTCATCTAACTAAATGTAAAAGTGGCCACAGTGAGTATTTTATCCTCTGCCCCACTGCCACTGCTACCACTCCGTAGCCGAGCACACTAACCACTGCACCACCGTTGCAATAGGCAACAGTGATGAATACATTCGAGCCTGTGCACATGGTTGGGCTCCGCCTGGCAGGTGATTCACTAGATGGCAGAGGGAGCGGCTGCGGAGCGAGCTGCAGCCGCTCGCTGTGCCGTTCGCATTGTTGGGGACCTGCAGACACCGTAGCCAGAGCCCATGGACAACGACAGCGAATAAGATGCAACACACTTCAGGGACCTATTGGACGACGACTATGACATCCCCCCAGAGTATGAGGTGGAGTTCACCTACTAACCCGGTGAAGAAATGCAGTGTCAACACCATGGTGCCATATGGAAAAGTACTGTCATCGCTCGGCAAAGTGCTGGCATCGTGCTGAAAAGTGGTCTCGACGAGAATGAACGCTCAAGGCAATGTGTGCGAAACACTACTTTAATGAGAACTCTACAAATAAAACTCAGCTGAGAAGCCGGAATATGGCCGGTTAGTCACCTTGCATTGTTGCCACCTCATAAGCAGTAACATTTAGCCGCAACACTAAACTCGGCAACATAACTGAGCGACACACACAGCGACAAGTGATACTCTCACATTTACTCATCATAAGAATTGCTTAGGTGCCCCCACAGTTGTATTTTCCCCCGTAATGAACCTTCCCCTCAAATTTATGTCAGCCTTTTTGAAAAAAAGGTGCGTTCCTTATGCGAGTAAATAGGGTAGTCGAAAATATCATGTCGGTACCCCTTGGAAGTGCAAATAAATTTTCATTCTCTGAAGGTAAACTTTTCTGGTTTCATCTTCTTTGTGATTGTTGCAATCAGAGGCATGCTACATTTAATTAAATATAAATAAAATAGGATGCACATTAGGTTCAGAAGTCATATTGGACTCAAGTAAATACTGCCAAATGAAGCAATTGTGTGATAATACGTTTTTTTCTGCCTTTTCCTTTAATTGTATTTGTCAGATTTAATTGACCAATTCCATCAGTCCTGTCATGGTCGTATAAACAGAAGTCGACTGTGTCGAGGTTTAATTGTACTTTTAAGGCTGACAAAAGCATTTTATAATTTTCCTGCATTGCTGGTAGAAACACGTACCAAAATCCAAGTGGCAGCAGCCACAGTTTCTTAGTTATTGCTCCGCCCTCCCTTACCACAGCAAGACTGTGTCCACATGAGGGCCATGATCTAGGTGCTCATAAAAGGTCATGGAGCATCTGCTGTAGTATGTGCAATCACCAGTGGGCACACAGCAGCACGGAGTTTGCATTGTCTGTGGTGGAACCAATTCAGGTTGGAATCGATAGGTGGTTCTATGCAGCTTGGTAGGACCATAGCAGTTCAATTAAATTTTTAAAAAATTCAAATTAGTGAGTTTTGGCAAGCTTTTGCCACAGGCACATTTTAGACAGTAATATAAAGGTTACATATGCTTATCACAAACTTTTTTTAATACTTCGTGTTAACAGAATAATACAAACCAGTTCGGAAATGCACTGGGAAAGCTTTATGGTTTCTCACAGTTGATTGTGTACAGCACCATGCATGCCTTATAGAGATCTTCTGTGTGACCATGTTTGTAAGGTCAATTCAATATTGAGGGGGGCTCCAAAGCTTTTGAGGATTATTCTATGGCAGCCCTTCTTTGTCCCTAAGTACTCCACTGTTGTAGTTAGCAACAATGATGAAAAAAAGAAAATTGCTGAAAAATGCTTTGTGTTCTAGCTGTGCTATATAGGCAGTAACCAGGCAACCACATTTACATTTGCAGCATGACCGATATATCAATCCGGAACGAATCCGGGTCTATGCCTTACTGGCGGGATTGATGGTTTGGCCAACTTCAGACCCAAATAAGACAATCAACTGCTGTGCTGACCTCGACTGGAAAAGGGCTCTGGCACTGCACCTGTGGTGAGTAAGAGCAGCAGACTGGCAATCTGCCACACAGTATGCGATGGTGCCCGTCCTTCTTATCCCACCCTAGTGTGGGAAACGCAGTCTAAGTTAGCTTACCGGTAAGCACAAATTTGTATAGATACACAAACTGTCTGCACCTTTCTTTGATTGTCCTTTATTTTTATTTTTTTATTAGGGCTGTGCTAATACTCTAATATCACCGAACCGAATTGAATAGTGAAAGTTCGAACGTTTATATTTGCGAATTGAATGTTGAGTTTTCAAATACTATTCGATTTATTAGATCTGGAGACCAATGCATGCAGTGCCAGATGTCGCGTGCACCGCGGTGCCCCTCATGCTCGATGACACCAAAGTGAGTGTTCCCCTTTGTTTTCGGCATGAAAGGAGTGCTGAGCACATTGCAGATTGACTGGCCTGGCTGCTGTAGGAGTGGAGCACTCCCAAATGTCGAGCCAATGGGGGATCGTACACACAGTGCCTGAATGCCAAAATTCGCTGAATGGCACCATGTCGGCTAGGATCGCCTCTGTCCGTACAAGCTTCGTCTGAGGTGACAGGACCGATAGAAATGATAACGCGATGCGGACAGAGGGAACGGCAACAATAACAACAGCGTATTTCGTAAAATGCGAAAGCATGTGCGAGGATCAGGTGGATTAGCTGAGAATAGGCATGTATCAGCCTAAAGTATGACTGAGGCGACAGCAGGGTATGCAGAACAAGAATAATGCTCGTTTAATGTGTGTGCTGTACTTATACCTTCGGCAGAGGCACACGGCGCATGTCCAATGCCATATCATCTGTAGACGAGGCACATGTGCCTGCTACAACCTTCTGTGGATGCAGAAAGTATGATACAAAAACTTTATGCTATCTGCTGAAAGCTTGTATAAAGCTCGTACGTAAGGCGCTGAGGTTGCTTAACTGAGCGTGTCGACCTTCTTGAGCCTGTTTGATGTGCAAGCCAGCACTGTTGTAGTTGGCGTACTTGGGACTTCAGCCTCAATGACTGGAGACTGCTTTTGACAAAGTAGCATACAGGCCCTCTGTGCCGAATCTGTAGGACCTCTGGAGGTTGTCACATCACTGGAGGCAGTCACATCAGGACCAGGGGATGCAGGAGGCGTGCTTTATTCGTCACTTGACTCGGGCCAGTACTCCTCGCTTGTGCGAAGTAGGTGACGACAGTTGCGTCTGGACGCTCGTCAGGGCCCTGTTTGCACAATGTAAGACCTCGGGCCAGCTGTTTTGAAGATTCTGCCCTTACCTGACCATGCATTGTCCCATATTCTAACTATGGTGCCCTGCGCCAAAGGTGGAATCTCTCGTCCTTCCCTTTGCTACTGGTGCTTTTTCACCTCCGTTTCCATGACTTCGTTAAAGTCCGGAATGTTACTTCTGAAGCGCCTGCCTTGAAACAACTCGGCTGGTGACCATCCATCTTCCAATGGCAGTGAACAATAGGCCAAAAGACCTAACCAGAAGACCCCCTGGATTCAGTGCATTTCTTTAGGATATGTTTGCTTACTTGAACTCCTTTCTCCGCCAGTCCATTAGATTGGGGGTAGCCAGGGCTTAACGTGGCAGGTACGAAGTCGCACTGCTTTGCGAGGAGTGCGAACTCGTGACTGGCGAATTGTGGCTCGTTGTCCGTGCATACTTCAACTGGAGCTTCTTGGCGGGAAAATTTAGCACTGAGAGCCTCTACTGTGGTCTTTGCCCTTGTGTCACTCAGTTGCTCAACTTCCGAGAAATTTGAAAGGGCATCAAACACAACGACATACAGTCGCCCAGCAAAATGAAAGATGTCTGCACAAACCCGATACCATGGGCATACTGGCATTTCGCACATAAGGAGCTCTTGCGGTTGCTCGTAGGCAAATTTTTTGTGTGTGGGACAGCTCTGAATAAGCTCTGTAATATCACTGTTAAGCCCTGGCCAAAAAACAAGACTTCTCGCTCTTTCTTTGCATTTAAGCAAGCCGAGATGACCGGCGTGAACTCTTTCCAGGATTTCATGCCGCATGCTTCTTGGTACGACTTTGGTGCCCTTAGCAAAATTTCATTCTCGGCTGTCAGCTCTACAGAAAATGGTTTTAAGTTGCCTTGCACCTCTTTGCCTACGGATACCTTTGCGATGACCGCATTTAAGTAGTCGTCATGTGCAGACGAGTTGGCTAGTTTGACTAATATCAGCAAGAATATTTTACATTTACTTTGTTATAGCCTATAATTTGTTATATCCGTGTTCATTATATTACTGTATACTGTTAATGAGCACAATGGCATTCTGCAAGGGCAGCGGCATTAAACACAAAGGCAGGTACATGATGTCCTGCTAGTAAGCTTTCTTCTTCCGCTGGATTTTGGGGACGATTTAAGGTCAGCCATCATAAAAATTGCAAAAATGGGTCGTTTCAGATTTTAAAGCTCGCCGCAAATGAAAATGTGCCTATTGTAGAGCTGTCCACAGCAAGAAAATGTAATTTAATGTGCTGTTAAGGATGTTTTCTTGTGTACAGAGGACTGCTACAACCTTTTCGAATGCAACAGCCTTTGTAACTGCTCTAAATTATGGCAGGTTGCTCTTTTTGCACCTTAAAATTCATGGTACCTGCACTAGTTCATTGTACCACAGCCATTGGCATGAAATATTTGAAATTTGTGAAAGCACTCAAAAATTAACATTTGTAGGCACTTGTACCATCGGAAAACATGTGAAACAAATAAACATGTAAACTAAAGTGTGGTATCAAAAAGGCGGTCATGTCGACATTATCTTTCTTGGTTTTGAAAAATCTTTCAACAGACTATCGGATTCCACGCTCATGTTAAAGTTATG
The DNA here is from genome assembly GCF_023375885.2 of Dermacentor andersoni. NCBI lineage: Eukaryota > Metazoa > Arthropoda > Arachnida > Ixodida > Ixodidae > Dermacentor > Dermacentor andersoni. The sequence goes on from NC_092817.1 coordinate 10,638,089, forward strand.
AAACCTTTTAAAGAATGATAAGATCATGCGGTGGCTTGACTGCTACCTTTCCGAGAGACACCAGTATGTTCATATAGCCGAATCTAAATTGACCCCTTTACCAGTTTATCTGGAATTCTACAGGGCTCAGTTCTAGGGCTGCTCCTTTTTCTGGTTTATTTAAATTATTTATCATTGGACTCTCCCATAAATAGCTGCTTTTTCACAGACTGACTGTGTTCGGTACCTAGACATAAGATTTGAGAAAGGCCAGGATATTCTCAGCAGAAATTTGGGAGTGGTAGCTGACTGGTTCTCCACTTAAGGTATGCATCTTAATGTTGGTAAATGCACCCACATGACTAGGACGCGAAGTAAACAGCCATTGCATCACAAATAAGTGATCAATAGTAGACCAGTTGCATCAGTCAGTGATTTCAAGTACTTGAGCATGCACATCAATTCAAACTTAAGTTAGAGCGCTCATGTGGGCCACATGGAGTCGGCTGTATAAAAAAAAAGTGTGGCTACTGAAGCACCAACTGAAGCACGCCAAAAGTAAAACAATGTTAGTTGCCTACTCAGCTATCATACTATTAGTGCTTGAATATGCCAATGCCTTGTGGGATCGGTACACAAAGAAGGATACTGCAGGAAAAGCTTGTTCAGTCATAACTCGCTAATTTGAAATTTCGGATAATTCGAAACAGCAGTGTATTGAAAGCAATATGTAACACATCCTGCTAGTTCACACTGAAATCCGCAGCGCCACCGATAATTCGAACTCCGCGGCATCATGGATTGGGAAAGTGCTAGTGCGCGGGAGCACATTGGCAATGCTGGCGTTGCTGTGCGGGCTGCGCAGCATTGCTTTTTCCATCTGCGGCCCTTTGTTTAGGCTTGACTAGAAAGAAACGCATTTGCACCTAGCCATGTATGGCCAACGCCTCTGTTGCAGGTCGCTTCTCTCCCAGGAGGTTCCATATAAAGCTCAAGGGCGATAAAATCGTCGCCATATGCTTTATGTGCGAGAGAACGCTTGCGAGGGTGAGCCGGCAAACGCGGCTCAATCTCGCATGCTCAAGCGAGAAAGGCGGGGCGGATGCGCACCCCCTCCTGTCGCGTGTGCGGGGCACGGGGGTGACGTGAAGGGAGAGTGGGACGTCTTTTCCGGGGGCTGCTGCTTACGGCGCAGCCATGCTGGTGCCCTATCTTGAAAGCGATCTGCGACATGGCCAAAGTGTGCGCCTACGTGGGCCTCATCTTCAAAGCATGCGATGTTTGCAGAATGCGCATAGTGCCGGTAGCTTTGGATGCGATGTGCTTTCCACATTTCGTTCGCATTAAGCGAGAGCTGTACGAAGGTCAATTCGATAGCTGCTGCTGCCGCGATTCTTCACTCCAGCATTTTGACAGTGGTTTCCGCGGTCATCGAGCAAGATGTGTTCATGTTTACCTGTGTCTGCTTGACACCATACTTGTTAATGTAGTTAGTAAGCGAATGTTTACAAGCTTATAAAGCCGATAAAGCTACTAACCTCACTTTGTATAGCTATCTACTAATTTGATGTCGCAATCGATGCTTTGCTATTTGGGCGAAACTGCGACATTTTTTTTTCTCTGTGCCAGTCGGCATGACAAACGTGCAGACGGAGCAAGAGCCATCTCGACGTCGGGTACGTCAGACCGCGTCGGCCACGGCCGGTTACGCTGGCTGCACCAGTGCTTAAAAGTGTAGACATTGTTGTTGACGCCAACATGACGTACCTTAAGAACCTGCATATAATAGGAGGTTTTTTTTTTCCTATTATTAGCGTACCAAATTTTCGCCTCGTACTATATGCGGATTCGAACAAAAATTTCAGTCAGAAATTTAGGCTAGAAGTTTTGCATTCGTTATTGCTGCATTGCTACAGCTTGGCTTCCTTATTGCTGCGTGACTACGGCTTGGTTTTGTTATTGCTGCGTGACTACAGCATGGTTTCTTTATTGTTGAGTGCGCACCTTGGCAGCACACATGGAAACCACGCTTCGTGAAGGGTATCTTTTTTATTCCACATTGAAGGACCAACATGTCCGGACTACGAAAACTGTACTCGGCTGCTTTCAAGAGAAAGGTTATTTTAGCCGCATAGGACATCGACAACAATGCGGCTGGGAGGCAGTTTGGCATCAAGGAGGGAAACATTCGCGGGTAGCGTCGACAGAAGGAAGCCCTTTTCGCGTGCAGCGGAACGCGAAGAAGCTTTTGCGGCCCAAAGAGTGGGACATTAACGGAAATCAAACTCACCCTGACATAGGTTGTATGCCAACAGCGAGCCGCGCGTCTAGCTGTGAGCATGGAGCTTATGCAGGCAAAAGCTAAGGAGCTTGCAAGAGAAAAGGGGCTACCAAGCTCCACCTTCAAAGCAAGCAAGCACTGGATTTATCGCAACATGTGCCATGCTGGATTTTTCTTAGGCCGCCGAACTTCGATTTCGCAAAAGCTGCCCGAATCGTTCAAAGAGCTGCTTGTGGCTGTCCAGCCACAAGCAGCTTCGTTGCGCAAGTCCAAGAACTTCCAGCTAGGGCAAATTGGCAATGCTGACCAAATGCCGGTTTATCTGGACATGCCATCGCCCCTCACCGTGCACAAGAAGGGCTCTAAACAAGTTTACGTCTGGAGCACGGCAGACGGACACAAGCTCCCGTCCTATGTCGTCTTCAAGCGCAAGACAGTGCCTAAAGGTGAGGAGCTGCCAAAATATGTGGTCGTGAGATGCCATGAGAAAGGCTGGATGACCGAAAATCTTGTGTTGGCTCGATAAAGTCCGTCTGGTGTAGGCAGCCCGGTGCATTGTTGTCGTTTCCGTCCATCCCCGTGCTGGACGCATTTTGTTGCCATTTGGCAGACTCAGTGAAGAGGCTGTTGCCCGAATCCGGCACTGAACTCGTTGTTATCCCAGGTGGTATGGCGTCTAAACTGCAGCCTTTGGATGTTTACGTGAACAAGCCGTTCAAGGACGCGGTCGAGTGGTGTTACGCAGATTGGATGCGCTCAGGTGAGCCTGCAGTGACCCCGACCAGGTGGCTGAAGTGGGCTTTGTCAGCCACGCTATGCAAGTGTATTGTGAACTTCGTTAAACAGGATACCAGTAAGCTATCGCAGGAGACAAAAGATCTGATCAGTAAACACCAATGTATGAAAACCTCTAACCCTACAGCTAGAATAGAACTGGCAGAACTTTCCAAATTAATCAACAAGCGTAAGATAGCTCACATAAGGAAGTCTAATATGGATAGAATTGAGCATGCTCTCAGGAACGGAAGAAGCCTAAAAGCAGTGAAGAAGAAACTAGGAATAGGCAAGAATCAGATGTATGCGTTAAGAGACAAAGCCGGCAATATCATTACTAATATGGATAAGGTAGTTCAAGTGGCTGAGGAGTTCTATAGAGATATATACAGTACCAGTGGCACCCACGACGATAATGGAAGAGGGAATGGTCTAGAGGAATTTGAAATCCCACAAGTAACGCCGGAAGAAGTAAAGAAAGCCTTGGGAGCTATGCAAAGGGGGAAGGCAGCTGGGGAGGATCAGATAACCGTTGAAGGATGGTGGGCAGATTGTTCTAGAAAAACTGGCCACCCTGTATACGCAATGCCTCGACCTCGAGCATACGGAATCTTGGAAGAACGCCAACATAATCTTAATCCATAAGAAAGGCGATGCCAAAGACTGGAAAAATTAGACCGATCAGCTTACTGTCCGTTGCCTACAAAGTATTTACTAAGGTAATTGCAACTAGAATCGGGAACACCTTAGACTTCTGTCAACCAAAGGACCAGGCAGGATTTCGTAAAGGCTACTCAACAATATACCATATTCACACTATCAATCAGGTGATATAAAAATGTGCGGAATATAACCAACACTTATATATGGCTTTCATTGATTATGAGAAAGCGTTTGATTCAGAGATTTGATTTGATTCAGCAGTCATGCAGGCATTACGGAATTGGTATAGACGAGCCGTATGTGAAAATACTGAAAAATACTGAAAGCTAGTGACTCCCCAGCCACTGTAGTCCTCCATAAATAAAGCAACAAAATCCCAATAAAGAAGGGCATCAGGCAGGGAGATACGATCTCTCCAATGCTATTCGCAGCATGTTTACAGGAGGTATTCAGAGAGCTGGATTGGGAAGAATTGGGGATAAGAGTTGATGGAGAATACCTTACTAACTTGCGATTCGCTGATGATATTGCCTTGCTTAGTAACTCAGGGGGCCAATTGCAGTGCATGCTCACCGACCTGGACAGGCAAAGCAGAAGGGTAGGTCTAAAAATTAATCTGCAGAAAACCAAAGTAATGTTTAACAGTCTCGGAAGAGAACAGCAAATGACGATAGGTAGTGAGACACTGGAAGTGGTAAGGGAATGCATCTAATTAGGGCAGGTAGTGACCGTGGATCCGGATCATGAGACTGAAATAATCTGAAGAATAAGAATGGGCTAGGGTGCGTTTGGCAGGTATTCTCAGATCATGAACAGCAGGTTCCCATTATCCCTCAAGAGAAAAATATATAGCGGCTGTGTCTTACCAGTACTCACCTACGGGGCAGAAACCTGGAGGCTTACTAAAAGGGTTCTATTTAAATTGAGGAGGACGCAACAAGCTACGGAAAGAAGAAAGATGGGCGTAACGTTAAGGGGAAGAGAGCAGGTTGGGTGAGGGAACAAACGCGAGTTAATGACATCTTAGTTGAAATCAAGAAACAGAAATGGGCATGGGCAGGGCGTGTAATGAGGAGGAAAGATAACCGATGGTCATTAAAGGTTACGGACTGGATTCCAAGAGAAGGGAAGCGTAGCAGGGGGTGGCAGAAAGTTAGGTGGATGGATGAGTTTAAGAAGCTTGCACGGAGAACAAGGCCACAATTAGCACATAGCCGGGGTAGTTGGAGAAGTATGGGAGAGGTGTTTGCCCTACAGTGGGCTTAGCCAGGCTACTGCTGCTGATGATGATCAGTGCTAAAATCCTTGCAAGAAGTCTCCGCTCGCAGATGCACGACTCACCCATGTCATATTTTCTGCGAGTGGCTCTCTCCCCCTTCATTGGCAATGCTTATAAAGCTGGATTCACACAAGGAATGTGATCACGGACAAATTGGTCACGTGACATGTGGCAGGAATCTGATCACTTCGCAGCTAACATTCGCGTGACGAAAGATAACGCGGGCGGAGCAGCCTTCATATGGTCAACGGTGACAAAACAAATGTGAGCCATATTGCAAAGCACTTTCCTAGCGCTTCATGGCTTCACGCTTCTTGGCGACATTGCCATGTGACAATGGGGCTTCTCCAGCATGTGCCGCACTGCCATGAAGCCACATTTTAAGGTGAAATTCACATCCCATCCTGCCGTGAAGCCGCACGTCAAGGTTAAATTTGCATATAACCTGTACTCCACTATACTGCTAGATTATTTGCATATTTGTTTCAGGTTATATGCGCGAAAATATGGTGAGTGCATGGCCTTCAAGATCCAGCTCCGAGAGAGCAGTCATTGCTGCAACGCAGGCGTGTATGAAATCACTCGTTGAAAGCAATTGCAGGAGACGGAAGCATGTCACGACCACATTTCTGCCATTCTGCCATTCCACGGCACCTTTATAGTCCGCACGTGCCGCCTCTCCGCACACCACTCTCCCACTTGTGTTGTGACATGCTTTAAACCTTGCTAACGAACCGTAGCTGCAAGAAGAGTTCTTGCAGTTCAGCTGGCTAGCAAATATTTAAGCTTTTTCGGCGAGCTGGGGGCTGCTGACTGGCAAGTTCCACGCCCTGGCTTTTTTCAGCATCTACATCAAGGCCTTTTCAACCTTGGAAAAGGCTGATCGCCTCAAGCGGCACCTCTTGATTTTCAATGCAGCACCGCCCCATAGCTTTTCTAGTACTTTCGATATGCCACAAACTATTGTCAAAGGCAGTCCCCATGCATGCTTGATGGCAGTCTTTGTTGTTCCGGTTTCAGTACTATGAAGGATGTCCAACTTCTCCTTCATGCTAAACATATGATTCTTTTGTCCATTTGATCTTGGCATGGCTCCGTTTCTCTGGACGAAACCCAGTGAAATATTCAGTAGATTCTGAACCATCACAAATGACACCACGTCGATGACACACGTGCAACGCACAGCACTCGACCAACCAGATCTGATTGGGAAGCGATAATTGATGGGCAAGTCAGAATGTAAGGGTGATGGTTGCAGCAATGGAGCTTTTCGCTACCCCACACTCTCCACACTTGGCAACCTGAACTAAAGGAGAAAGCCCATCACCATCACCAACATGGCGTTGTTAATACACGGCGTCGATCGGTACCAGTTGAATTGCAGTTATGACGTTGATTTTCTTTTTTCAAGAGCAGAAAAAAGAACACATTTGTGGTGCGAAATGCTGTTCGCCAAACTGCGAATTAGTGAAAATGGTACTTGCTAACCGATAGGCATTCTATAAACCACTACGCTCTAAGAGGTCAGTCAATGCATTGACTTCAGTGGGGGCTTGGCTGGGAACTGTAGCAACTACGTTTTAATCATAACTATGTTATAAGCGGGTGCGCATTAACAATCTTTTACTGTAATACTAGACATGGCAACAGTTGTGGACAGACTAAAAATTGTAATTGCAGGTACGGTGCACATTTCTGCTATTTCTGAAAAATAAACACCATGCAAGGTTGTCCATGCAGTCAACTGATGCACAGTGTGCAGACACAAAGCCACATTAAAGCACCGTAGCATCAGGACGACAATACACAAGTGGCTGCCTAGCAAACCAGCACTTCAGGCACAGTGTAATGCGCGTGTGAGGTAATAACATTGCTTACCTACTCACAGGCTGCAAACATTAGCGCATAACGCCTCAAGCAAACACGTCTCGCTTTGTGTTCTGTGTACTACGTAAAAAAATACAAGCGGTGCATGCAAGGTAACATTTAACATCGCATTTCAACTGCCGTATGCCGTCAATATCGCTGTCAAATAATGTCGGTGAACACAAACAGCTCGGCGGAGTCATAATTGCCTTGTTTGTTCATTGCAGGTATTACTGCCCTCCAACTGGCAGCATCAGTGACGCGGTGGCTACTTATGAGGCTGCTTTTGAGGTGAGCCTATGAGCATGTTCTAGTTTGCTTGTCCAAATAAAGGTGGCAAGTCGTATGCGACGAAGGAGCAGTACGAGAACAGAATGTGGTAGACAAATGAAGATACAGGTATTGGTATGGTCCGGTTAAGAGGTGCAAGCTCAGGGACTGTAAAGTGTAGAGATTTTGTGAATACTCTGTAGCATTTTTAACCTCTGCTTACATGCTTGCGGTGTGTTAGGGTTATTGGTTTTGCCGAAAATTGGCTAAAGCAGTAGTCAAGGGTAAAACTGACGCCGACCAAAAACATTAAAAGAAAAGTTTTTGGTCGGCGTTCATTTTACCCTTGACTATGAGCAATCCCGACCAGACAAGTTTTTGTCGAACTCTTGATTTCATTGGCTGAAGCACCTTTGTGGGGCCATTGTCAGGTTATGGGAGAAAGAAAGAAAGGGTTTAATCATTATTGCAAAGAGACATACAGTAGAACCCAGATGATTGAAGGTGTATAAATACCAAATAGTAGATTTCAACTTGAACATCAATTTAAGAAAAGAAACGAAAATCGAATAGAATATCAGAAGATCTTTCATTAAATTTAATGCTTAGTAATTTTGGGTCAGAAAATGCGGTGCTGAATATGCTCACCAGTCTCCTAGCTTTGCATAACAGTAATGGTGCAAGCTATCAGTTACATTGTTACATAGATATCAATGTATACATTACAGTCTACTCTTATTTAAGAGAACATCAAACTAGTAACCCAGCAGGGATTACGGCTCAGTTCTAGTATATGAAGGTCTTGAAAATATTTTATCAATAGAATTTCTGTTGAATAGAATCAGGTGCCTTTCTTTTTTCTCCTGAGACTAATGAATTAGTGACATTATCTTGTACCAAATACCAACGAGCTCTGTATCAATTTGGCACCAGTCTGTAACTTCAGTCACCAACGCCCATGAAGCAGCGCCGATTAGGCCTAATGGCCGAGGCAGTGTGGCTGTGACAAAAATTCACTGGTGGCTGATGTGGTAAGGGCTGCAAGCTGTTGCAAAATGCTTGCTGCTATTATGTCCGTATGGGTGGCTCATCAGTGACCTACGGCTGTTGAAGCAAAGTGAAGTTCATCGCCTTGCATCCATCAAGATCTTCGTGCATATCGGTGGTTAATCGGCCCGATCTTTGCACATGCTTTCACACTTCACGAAATATGCACTGATTTTCTTGCCATTCTCTGTGTCAATATCATGTTATCGTTTAGACTGGTCCTGTCAACCCCAGACATACTTTGTACCAACAGAGGTGAAACCAGCCAATGGTACGCCAATCCCCGCATTGGGCTGACGTCGAGGAGCGCTTGCAGTAACTAAGTCAGCCGGGGTGGCCTCTCCGGGATGGTCAGCTGGGGTGACCACATCAGCCGGAGTGGCCTCTCCATAGCATGCTCAGTTCTCTTGCGCCGGAAACAAAGTGAGGTGCTTGCTTGGGCGGCACCTACCACGAGGGGCATGTGACATGTGGCATTGCACGGGTCTCCTGTTCTCGCCCATTTTGACGCCTCCGCTCCGACATAAATCTGCACTGACACCAGTGGCTACGACATCGGCGCAATTTTAGCTCAACGCCAATGTGGGCACAACCGCGTTATTGCCTACGCCAGCCGCCTCCTCTCTCCAGCCGAGCGCAACTATTCGATTACCGAGCGCGAGTGTCTCGCCCTCATTTGGGCAGTGGGCAAGTTCCAACCCTACATATGTGGTCGACCATTTACAGTTGCAACCGATCACCACACCCTTTGTTGGCTTTCTTCCCTCAAGGATCCCACCAGATGCCTCGGTCGCCGGGCCCTACGGCTGCAGGAATACACATACACTGTGGTCTACAAGTCGGGCCGTCTACATCAGGACGCCGACTGCCTGTCTCGTCATCCCGTCGATGCACCGGACGGTTTAGTGGATGTCACACCGATCTGCATTATTTCACTCTCTACCTTGAAAGACATTGGTGCTGAACAACGACGCGATGAATCGTTACGGCAGCTTATCGAACGCCTGCTCTCTGATCCATCTGACTCATCCCTTCACATGTTCAGGCTACAAAATGGCATCCTGCATCGCTGCAATATGCACCCCGACGGGCCCGAGCTCCTAACCGTCATTCCATCTCATCTTCAACAGATTGTACTCCAGCAACTGCGCGTAGGTCCCACTGCTGGACACCTTGGCGTCTCACAGACCTACAACCGAATTCAGCGACGGTTTTTCTGGCCCCGTCTCAACTGCTCTGTCTGCCACTATGTTGCCATGTGCGAGTCTTGTCAATGCCAAGAAAGACCAGCCGTGCATCCTGCTGATCTGCTGCAGCCTTTGGATATACTGACCGACCATTTCTTTCGCGTTAGCGTTGATCTTCTCAGGCCATTCCCTGTATCAAACGACGGAAATAGGTAGATTGCCATCGCTACAGACTATACAACCCGCCATGCCATTACTAGAGCCCTACTGACCAGTTGTGCTACAGACATCGTTGACTTCTTGCTTCACGACGTTATCTTACACCACGGTGTACCTCATCAACTTCTCATTGATTGCGGAAGATATTTTCTTGCCAAAGTCATAGACGACTTACTTCGATCGTGTGCTACTAAACACAAGCTTACTACCGCTTACCATCCTCAAACTAATGGTCTTACCGAACGCCTGAACCGCACATTAACTAACATGCTAGCAATGTATGTTTCCTCCGATCATCGCGACTGGGACGCTGCTCTACCATTTCTCACGCTCGCTTACAGTTCCTCGCGCCACGGCACAGCTGGCTACTCACCCTTCTATCTCCTCTTCGGCCATGAGCCGACTTTGCCTTTTGAGACTCTCCTTTCGACCACACTCGACTCGCCAACAGAGTATGTTCGGGACCTCATAGCCACAGCGACCCAAGCACACCAGATTGCCCACATTTGTCTTTCTGCTTCACTGACACGCCAGAAGTGCCGTTAAGACAAGCGTCATCGTGATGTGGAATACGAACCAGGTGCTCTTGTGCTAGTTTGGTTTCCAACTCGACGTGTTGGTCTTTTGGAGAAACTCCTCGTGATACTACGGCCCTTACCGCATCCTCCGCCAGGTGACCTCTGCCACATATGAAGTGTCGCCACTGGATGCCACCGTGCCTGCACCTCTCTCTGACATCGTCCACGTCGGCCATCCCAAACCGTACCTTTCTCGGAGCAATGAGCCGTACCAATAAGGTGCTTTTTCTGCTGCAGGTGATGTCACAAGCTGTAATGTGGGAAGAAGAGGACACTGATGGCACAGCCTTAGAGATGACAAAGAAGAGTTTATGTTGTTTGCTGTTCTATGCTTGTTGACGTTGACTCTGCCATTAAAAGCCATCTGTTAATAGACGTACGCTTCTTCCTTCCAGTAACATCATTGAATATTTTAAAAAATTGAATAGTAGATATTCAATTTGCAAGTCGAGTTACTCAGACATTCACTATTTGATTCGGTTGTGAGGGTACCGGGCCGACGCCAGGTGGCATAGAGTCGCAGGCACGAGACGGTAGGCGACTGTGTAAAGTAGCAAGGACGGGACGGTAGGGAATGGTGTGTGGCGGGCAGGGAAGAACATGGAAGGTGTGTGTGTGCGGTCAGCATGCAGGGAGCGCACGACAACGAACTGAGTGGGTGAAGTAATCTGCGGAGCAAGCCGTGTACGGTGCGGCGGGACGGAACGCAGACTGCGTGTGTGTGCGTGCACCGAGGATTTTCCGAAATAAAGAACATACTTGACAAGTGGGGCTCGTCCAACCAGACCTAACATGGAGAACCAAGAATCATCTAGTGCTACCCAGCCAGTTGCGCAGCCTCTCCTGCCTTCGATCATCCAAGGACTGTTGGCTTCGACCTCTGGGACCACAATAGAAAGGGAGAGACTCGCGGCTGATATAGCTCAAATTCTGTGCACCACGCCTCTCAACGACATGGTTAGGCTTGATGAGACAACTGGCCCGGGGCCAGTGTTTAACATCAAAGGTGTGCCCATCCCACTGCCGAAATTCAGTGGCTACCAGGACCGACACTCGCCGCAAGACTTTCTGGAGAAGTACTCAGAGTACAGTGAAACCTCGTTAAACCATAGTTGGCCGGAGCTCGAAAAAAGTACGTACTAAACGGTAGTACTGTTTAACCGAAATAGTATGAGATTACCCACTTACCTGTCGAAAACGGAACACGGAACTCAGAGAGAGAGAGGAGTGCGATGAAAGAGAAAAAAAAAAAGTATTTATTTACTTCACGCGACAAAAGTGTTTTTATCATTTGATGCTGCGGCGGCCTAGCACGACGACAGCAGCCTCAAACTTTCTGAAGCTGCATGCCAGCTTTTCAGCCAGCCCCCTCTTCTTAGCAAACACTTGCATGGCAGGTTCCACGTTGGCGTTACGTATTCTCCATGCACGCAAGCGGTAGTGCTGCAAAAGTCCCAGGACGCCTTTTTCATTGCTGGGTGCCGTTCTCGTCACGATGATTGCATTCATGAGGCTGACGTAACGCGCAGTTTCTGCCACTATCGGGCCTGAATCGACCGTGCTTTCGCTTTCCGTGTCGTCCTCATCACTGTCGCTAGTCGACACTTTGGCAACAACAGAGGCAACGATGGCGAAAAGTCCAACCTCGTAGTCGACATCTCTTCGCGGTCGCAGCAGCACTCCCGAGCAACTTCTTCGCATTCCAAATGCCACACACCGTAGTCAACAGCAGATCCCTGTCGCGCGCCAGAGCCGACTTTATCGTGTCACGTTCGATAGCACGGAAGATGTCTAACTTTTCTTTTATGCTGAGCACCCGGCACCTTTTTTATCCGAGCTTCGGCATGACGCTAGTCCTCGCATGCACGATGCCACAACGCTCTCTAGCTCGGCGCCGAAATGATGTTGATGTTGATGTGGCTTCACGCGCAAATGCACGGGGCGCTTGGAGGCCGTTGTTACGATCTCTGAGGCTTGTTCTGCCGGGCCACCCGATGGAGTCGACGCACCGCCATGTTTGCGCAACGAAAAGTGGAAACGGTACGTTTTAACCGATGCGTACGCAATAAGCTGGTATGGTTTATGCGGATACAAAACACATTATGTTCAATGGCCGCTGAGTCGGGGATTTGACTTTACTACTTTTAAAACGAAACTACTGTTTAAGTAGGTACGGTTTAACGAGGTTTTACTGTACAGCGATATTGCAGGGACCCCCCCTGACCGCTGTTTGCAGTTGCTTCCAGCAGTGTTGGAAGGGTCAGCCAAACAATGGTGGCGCTTCTCACGTGTGCACCCCAACTGGCAGTTCTTCGCGTGCGAATTTACAGTGGCGTTTACCACCGTTGACTGCAAGTTTAAACTAAAAGCAGAGCTGGATCAGTGCACTCAGCATCCGGCTGAAAACCTCAAGCAGTTCATTCATGTCATTGCTGAATACTATGACCATATAGCAGAGCCTGTTTCAGATGCCGAAAAAGTGGAACGCGTGCAGAGACAAATGCATCTGACATTCCAAGACCTAAGAGCCAGCATGAGCTTCGCAAACCTGCAAGAAATGGCAAAGGCGGCCGGCCCTGTCATGGAACGCGCTTGGCATCGTCCGCGCTATGCGCCACCGCCACTACCGCGTATTGCACAAGCAGCAGCTGATTTGGCCTTCGTCTATGCATCTTCGCACACCACTGCAATGCCCAACAGCTGCAGCCTGCGGCAGTTTCGGCTTCTGAGTGTCCACGGCCAATGACACTTCACGCTGGAGCTCCGGAGTGGAACCCCTCACCTGTACCATTCGCTTGTGCGCAGAACACACAGGGCAACTACACTTTGGCACTGCAAGAACTCGGGAGAGTGCCACAGAACTTTGGGTTTCAAGTGACGCAAGGTATCCCAGGTTTCGAGCTGCCAAACCACAGTATCACATGTCAGCGGTATGGACATCAATGTACTACTGCTAGACCACGCAGCCAACCCCGCTGTTTTCACTGCAATTCTCCGGGACACCTACAAGTAGATTGCCCGGGAAATGGGCGAGTGTAGCCGCTTCTCTGGCCGACGGCTACGCGACGTCCCTGCAAGTGCTCACAACAGCCGGAAATAAAGGACCACTGCTTGAACTGTTGATTGGTAACAGTGGGCCTCTTCGATTTTCGGCATTTTGAAACACTGTCAATAACAAAGTGCGAAGCATTGTCTGCCAAGGCGTCTGTGAGTGAGCCCAGTGAGCACACGCTGTCGTGCGTCTTTGTAGATGCAAACTGCCATTCCTCGGAAGGCACGGCAGGCACTAGGTGCGCGGACGCGAGCTTGCGCTCGTCTGCAAGCGTACGGGTGGTTTTGACTCAATGTTCACAATGGAAATAAAAAATTGACCCAATACAATTTTGCTTCTTTTTTACCGGTTCATACGGCATTGGAAAACGCAAGGTTTTTGCACCAACGTTCAGTACGTCACCGAATTGCGATCATATGATCCATTTTCAGTCCGCCACATCCAATGTAAACATGAGAAAAGGTGCGAGACGCATGCGATCAAGAACAGTAGCCGCCCACCGCAGTGGCTTCCCTGTAGCAGCCCGCTCATCTCACGTGAAAATGGCAGCATGCTCTGTTTCCTATTCTAGCACCAGCAAATCTCTTCCCGAGTCATCACACACCGCATTCCCAGCTAAATCTGCCAACCCTATCTCGATAAGCATCTTCACTTATCTATTTCGTAGCGTGTGGGACGCAGTGCCATTGGAAGCATACTGCACGGCTTTCATAAGCGATAACAAACACGCTGCCGTTCCCTCTGCAGGCGACATGAACTGAGCATTGTGTTTCACTCTGGCAGCATCATATTGTATTCCGACATCACTTACCAGCCTCATTTTGTTTCGATTTCCTGTCACAATCTTAAAACACTATCCAATAGGAAAACAACAATGTGCATCTTGGATCGCTCAAGCACCACCAGCTCGACACACGTTGACGTCTTATGCCGTAATGATTTAGCATGGGCACATCAAATTTCCCACAAAATGACCCCACTCGAAGAACCTGCTGGCCCAGGCTCAATTTGAGGAGGGAAAATGTAAGCTTGCCAAATCTGCAAAGATGACAATGCGCATTCAGCCCGCATGGGCCCTACGAACTCTGCGCGTGTAGGCATCTCGTGCTGCAACGATTGGCGCAACGTCTCGCATTAAGTAGATATCAACTACAGTTAAGTCCGAAATTTTTTAGTGACTTTGGATTATATTTTCCCGTTACTACATTTTTCTTATATAATTATTATTATTATTATTTTTTTCAGCGCATATGAGCGAGGTTCTACTTGGATTCAACATTCGTATCTTTTCACGACTTCATTAGCTGCCTCTGATGCAAAAATGTGCACAGGTGCCGTGTAATAAATTTTGCCTGAATAATTCTAGCCTGCGCAATCCGTGCGCAAATATAATCTATACTTGCGCATAACTTGCAAAACAGAAAACATGCAAATGAAAGCTTGCATGCTACAATCAGGAGAGTTGCATTTTCTCTTTTCTGACCTTGAAAATTCGGTACCTGATATGATGCTGATTGCATTACAATTGAGTTAATGTGGTTATTCATTATATGCTCTGCAATGATGCGGCTGAGCAGTTTATTGCGTATGCTGAGTACGCGCTATAAGTGAGTTCAACAAAGGAGACTTAGGTGCACCAAGTGCAAGTTAAATTGCTGCGAATTTTATGAAACTGATTGCGCAATAACAGAAACTGGAGCTCTCTCTATGTGGTGTGGCTCTGATTCTCATTTCTCATTTTGTGATTATTTTTGTTAATACAGTAGAACCTCATTGATACGTTTCCGTTAAGTTTTCCCGGTGCCAGCATTTGCAATCGAGAACACGGAAAGTGAGCTAATAGAGTTACGCTCATTTTTTACTTGTACGTTCTCGGAAAACACAAATTTTCAGCACCAACGTTCAGCACGTCGCCAAATTGCGATCGTATGGTACGGTTTCCGGCCGCCAGATCCCATGTAAGCAAAAAAATTCGCGATGTGCACACCATCCAGAACAGTATATAGCTGCCCACCTTGGCAGCTTCACCGCAATACTCGCCCGCCCGTCTCACGTGAAAACGCCGGCGTGCACTCGGTTTCTCATTCCAGTACCAGCAAATCTTCTCCGGGGTCGTCGCAAGCAGCATTCACAGCTATCACCGCCATTCCTATAGCGATAAGCATCTTCTCCTATCTGTTTCATAGCACGTGGTGCTGTCGGAAGCGTAGCGCTCACTTATAACAGGCGATCACCGAAACGCGCCGCCGTTCCCTGCTGCAGAGTCCAATCGATACGTTTTCTGGCTGCAAGTTCCCCCGTGAACAAAAAAAGGCGCCGGTGCACGATCGAGAACGGTATATAGCCGCTCGTCTTGCGTGAAAATGACGGCGTGCAGTTTCTTATTGCAGTGCCAGCAGATCTCCACCGGGTCATCACACACCGAATTCACAGCTATCGCCGCCAAACCTATTGCGATAAGCACTTTCACCTATCTGTTTTACAGCGTGTGGTGAATAGTGCCATTGGTAGCGTACTGCACACTTTTACTAGGTGACAATCCTAACGCACCGCCGTTCCCTGCTCCAGGCAGCGCGATGTGGGCATCACGTTTCATTTTTCCATGGCCCTCTTAATACACCACACAATAAGAAAACAACAAAACACGTATTGGGCACCCGGAGCACCGCCAGCTCGTCATGTGTCAGCATCGCCTGCTGTGCCGTGCCGCAACGATCCACGCAAAGCTTCGCATTACGTAGACGTCAACAATAGTTGAGTCTGTCAAATCTTTTTAGTTACTTCGGGTCATACGTTTTTCTAGTTAGTGCGTTTTTTTTTTCACTTTTTTTTTTTCGCACATGAACGAGGTTCTGCTGTACTATGAAAAGCAAAAAAATTACCCTCGATTGCGGTACTCCCTAATGCGAAATTTGCATGCACCTCTATACGTTGAAGTGTGTGTGTGAGTATTTTGTATATGATTATATTATATAGGTACACGGTTTATATTAGGAAGAGAACGCTGTGAGTAGCACAGCTGGCACAGACAATCTTTCTTATGCAGCACAGTGAAAATGGAGCCAAGTGTGGCGCGACTGCCTGTCTAATTTGGAAGTCGCAAGAGGCAGCTCATGGGTGACATGTGGGCACAGTTCACAGCAGCCGCCGCAGACAGACATCCGGTCATGCAGAGCTTTGTTTCTGTATATGGTATCGGTGGACGTGCTCATCGCATGCCTTATAGATGGCATCACTGGTGAACATATGACGGCGCGCTACTCCGTCACCTTCTCGTAGTGGTTGTCGTCGCAAAGCCAGTCTTACGCTGCACTACGCCTTTCTTCTCACGCTTTTGCCAACCTTCCTTCTCCGCTTTCTGCCTCATGGTTCCGCTGTGCCCTCCACTTCCGCCTTCCTCCTTGTGCTTTCTTTGCTATCGCCCTCTTTCATCCACCGCTGCGCTCTGAGTTTGCTCTTTCATCCTTCGCACTCCTTGTTCGCTCCGTTACACCGAGGATGCTGATGCTCAACACTGGAACGGGCGCCTTAGAGCTGCTCTCTAAAAGAAAACGTTGTTACAAGACACAAGGGCAGGTTATTTGCAGAGTGGACATGCCAAAGTTGAAGAGGAGACCTCATTAAGCTGAATGTTGATTATAGTGTATTTTTCTTCGCTTTTCTATTTTGTCAATGATGCAGTGTCTCACTGGAATTGAAGGTGAACACCTTGACAGGGGAGAAGGTCCCTTCATGTTTGCATATACGTACTGCCTCATGCTTTTTGCAGAGTGACCAGCCGCTGCGGCCCTATGCGCAGCCCCCATACCCACCTTGTCATGAAGATGATGGAGGTGATGAGTCCTATGCGTTGGATCCAGAGGCACCCTTGGATACATGCTATCTGCTGCTCAAGCTATACTGTGATCAATCTCAGAGATTGGACCGGCTGCTGGCGCCGGTGTCCTCTGTGCCTTCCCAACTGGACTTCAGGATCAGGTCAGGCAGGCAGCTGGACGGGGCTGGCAAATACAAAAGGGGGCACATGGTTTATGCCTGGCAGTACAGTTGAAGCCACTTAAAACAATATCGAAGTGCCAAGAAAATTCTATTGTTTAACCGGGTTACTTGTGAAAAGCAAAGAGGTGACAGAGATTTAAAAAATCTTTACTAGAGAGAAAGAAGTACAGTCGAACCCACTTACAACATTACCAGTTTTAACAATACTCATATGTAACAATGAGCAGCTGCGGCACCATGAACTTTTGTGAGTGTTTTAAATTTTCTCATTCTGCGTTATTGATTGTAACATTTAGATCTGGCTACTGAGTGCCTTCAACAAAAGAAAAAGGAACGCAATATCCTGAAAAAGAATAGGAAAAAAATTATGGAATGCTGCCCCCACATGTGTTCCGTGCATGCGCATACCTTCACCGCATTGCCAACTTTGCACACTTCTCTCCCGGCTCCCTTCCATCCCTCCAAAATATGAGTTAAAACCGGTATTGTTAAGTGAGTTTGACTATACATTACCACTGAAATTCAGCAAAGTACCACAAGAAAGATTCCTTAATGTGGGAAACAATTAAAGTGAATGTCAGCTAGTGAGGTTTAAACTGAGATCTCTGCTTATGTACAAATTAGCGCTTTCTGGGCCAACTTTATTGTTATTAATTTTTTTCAGAAAGCCTCCGAAGTTTTGCAGTTATTTTACTGATTCATTGGGAACATGGGTATTATCTGTCTCTTACTGTCAATTTCTTTGTTTTTGAGCTGAAGACAAGCACGACCACAGAAACAACCTATGTGAAGCTTCATGTTTCTTGAAACAGAACTAAAGCATGTTTTTGTTGCCCTCCATATGATGCTGCAAGGAAAAGAAAATGCAAAAGGCACCCATGGCAATGTGTTTTCATCAAGCTGCGTCCACATGAGAGATGTCACTTCCTTGTAATCGTCAGTACTTAGTTGAAGCAGCGACGACATTTCCCTAGAGCTTTTCAGGTCTAATTCGTTACTAAAGGTGAAGAAACATCCAAAAACACCATTATTCCACCATATAAAAAGGTGGTGATCGTTGCTGGAGCTGCCTAACTTTGCACCAGAATTTTTAAGATTCCGGAGAGCCAAAATACTACTGCGTTTCTGTCACATGCACTTACAAAAAAAAAAAAAGTTTCCTGAGAAGCTGGCACCATCTAGTAGCACATTATTTACACAAAAATGATAAAATGATCGCCACTCGTCTGTGGCAGGCACTAGAGACAAGGAAATCCCTGGATGAAGGAGACTCTTCCTTGGCGCGGAAAGAGTAGATGTCCATTTATATTGGGCCACCCTAGCTATTTTCATATGAGACTACGGTGAAATGTCATACAAATGCAGGGTTTATGGAAGACCCCACTTGTCCCGTTTGCATAACAAAAAAAAAGTAATAGAAAAAGCTGCGGGATCAATTTTACTTTTTATGCGCGGTCAGTACAGAGCACCCTGTCGTGAATCAGTGCTGAGAAGCAAAAATTTTTTCATCTAAGTAAAGTCTTAATTTGACCCTGATTATTCTGACAAAATTGATCGAATTATCCAGTGGGTCAAATTAAATGAGGTGCATAAAAAACGAAAAAACGCACAGCCAATTATAATTTGGCAGTACAGTGGAACCACGTTGTGAACCCTGATTGGGCATCCCCCGATTTTGCGATGTTCTGGGTTTTACAATGGATTGGTGCCATCCCACTGAACTCCACATAGAGAATGCATTAAACACCTCAATTATACAATGCAAGATTACACACGTCCTGTCTCGTATGACAACCTGGGCAAAACTGCGAACCCAACGACGGACGCATGAGAAGCACCACTAACCTCTGGCAACTACTCTGCAGCGCCGTCTCCTTCACCAGAATGGGCAGAGTACCCCTTCGCATGCAGAAAGCTCAGATCGGTTTCAGAGCTTCCTCCTAAGCTCCTTTTTCCTTCCCTCACATTCGCTGCCCTCTCATCATTTGCTTCTCTTCCCTCAGTTTGCATCGCTAAATCACAGCTGTCGTTGCTGTCTCATTGTGCTTTCTATCTGTCTCGTTTCCTTCTTTTTTATTTTGTCTGACTGCCCACTTGCACTTCTCCACATTTTCTTTTGGAGATAGTTGAGCTTTCGCAAACATGTTGGCATATTTCTGGCACTGTGCCAAGAGCACTGTCGGCTGTGTACATCAACGAGTTCAGTGCTGAGTCTCACGAAAGTGAATATCTCCAAAAGTTATCACCCGAGAATCTGTTGAGTGCGTATGAAAAGTGCCAAGAAAGCATGTGCGACAGTCGAACCAATTAGACACTGTAAGGCTTGCAGATCGTATTGAATATGTGTGTTCACGGCCGCACTTCTCACAGTTCAGAGTTTTGTTTATGCGCAAACACACAAGACTTCTCACACAGGTGTCGTTTAGTTTCTGGTTTTGCGCGGGTCGTTGTATTATGCCAAGACTGCTGGCTGCCACCTCGGACGAGGATGACGCCACAGATTCTACCATGCCCGTGCCTGTGTTTGCGGTTGTGCTGTGTAATATCGACAACATTTGGAGGTTTGTCTGCACAGGAGACGCCATAAGTGACCTCCTTGAAGACGCTGTTGCGTTCGAAAGAAAACTCTTGCTATGTAGCTCTAAGAATGTTGATAAGAAACTGACCAATTTTCTTAAGTAGATAAGAGGGCGAAAAAAATGTTTCAGCATGCTGGCAGGTACGGATGATAGTGCAAGATATGCTAAACATATATACAGTGAAACCTTGTTAAACCGTAGTTGGTCGGAGCTCGGAAAAAGTACGTACTAAACGGTAGTACTGTTTAACCGAAATAGCATGAGTTCGCCCACTTACCTGTCGAAAACGGAACTCAGAGAGAGTGCGATGAAAGGGGAAAAAAACAGGCAGTATTTATTCACTTCACGCGACAAAAGTGTTATTTTCGTTTGATGCCGCGGCAGCCTAACACGACGACGGTGGCCTCAAGCTTACTGAAGCTGCGTGCCAGCTTTTCAGCCAGCCCTCTCTTCTCGGCAAACACTCGCACAGCAGATTCCTCATTGGCGTTATGTATTCTCCGTACACGCGCGCAGTAGTGCTGCAGAAGTCCCAAGGCGCCTTTTTCATTGCCGGATGGCGGAGTTCGGAACACTTTTCGTTTGGAATAGTTACGTTATCGCACTCCTCTTCTCGTTGCAACGATTGCATTCATGAGGCTGACGTAATGCGCAGCTTCTGCCACTGTCGGGCCTGAATCGCCCATGCTGTCGCTTTCCGTGTCGTCCTCATCACTGTGGCTATTCAACACTTCGGCAACAACAGAGGCAACGATGGCGAAAAGTCGAACCTCGTAGCTGACATCTCTTCGCGGTCGCAGCAGCGCTCCCGAGCAACTTCTTCGCATTCCAAATGCCACACACTGTAGTCAACAGCAGATCCTTGACACGTGCCAGTGCCGACTTCTTCGTGTCACTTTCGATAGCACGGACGATGTCCAACTTTTCTTCTATGCTGAGCATCCGGCGTCTTTTTTATCCGAGCTTCGGCATGACGCGAGTCTTCGCTTTCACAACGCCACAAGGCTCTCTGGCACGGCGTCGAAATGATGTTGATGCTGATGTTGCTTCACGCGCAAACGCACAGGGCGCTTGGAGGCCGTTGTTCCGATCTCTCAGGCTTGTTGGTCTGCCGGGCCACTCGATGGAGATGACACACCGCCGTGTTTGTGCGATGAAATGTGGAAATGCTACATTTTAACCGATGCGTACGCAATAAGCTGGTATGGTTTATGCAGATACAAAACACATTATGTTCAATG
Organism: Dermacentor andersoni; assembly: GCF_023375885.2. Lineage (NCBI taxonomy): Eukaryota > Metazoa > Arthropoda > Arachnida > Ixodida > Ixodidae > Dermacentor > Dermacentor andersoni. Next base: position 10,659,103 of record NC_092817.1, read on the forward strand.
GCCGCTGAGCCAGGGATTTGACTTTTCTACGTTTAAAACGAAACTGTTTAAGCGGGTATGGTTTAACGAGGTTTTACTGTATCTCCAATCATATGTGATTTTCACCTACACTGCAGTGTACTTTTCGCATTTACTTTTTTGGTGGTTTTGTTTTTTGGTGGTATAGTTTATATTGAAGCTCCTCACAACTCTGTCACATGAAGCAGTGTATTTAGGCATAATTTTTGTTGGTCGGTTTGTATGCACGGATTGACTGCGGATTGACGTCCTGTCATCTTTCATATCCCTGTCAATCCAGTGCTATGACTTCAATTGATGATCCTGAAGTCTGCTTTGCAGCACTGTTTTTAAAAGTCGGCTTCTCTGCAGTACAAGTGTATTGTGTGATAAAACACAAATGCTGCGAAGGCCGTTTTGGTTTTGTATTCGATGGCACTGCACAGGCAGTTGTCGGCCCAATTCTCCTGAAAAGCAAAAAAAAAAAAAGGCATGCGTTAGAATCGAATAAATACCGTAATCAGAACTTCTCAGCTACAGTTACTCGTTGAAAATCTTCCTGGGCAGGCCAAAAGTAGAAGTTTTTGTTGGAAGATGACGTCTGCTCAATGCATTCACTGTCCCCTGAGCGCCCCCAAGACATGCTGCCACTAAAGGGATCACTATTGGGGTCATTATAGGGGTCATGCGTGTGCATGCTGACTGGTCAAGTTCTGGCAAAAAGCAATTTTAGGATCGAAATAACAAAAGTGCGTGAGCGCCGACAGGACCCTCAGTCGGTATCGAATTAACCGAGAATTCAAATTAATGTAAATTTACTGTATATAAATTTAATTATTTGATGCAAGCTACTATATATGCATGAAAGTATGTTCATGTCAGTTCACATGGGATAAAAGAAAAAAGGCTTACGACATTGCACGCACGCTGTTTCGAAAGTATGGCTTTCAGCTTGAACGTTCCAGTTAATTCCCACTGACGTGTAACTGCGAGTACGAAGGAAATGCGTTCAGCGTGGACTCATAAATCGCACGGCAACGAGTGTTATGCGCCTCAAAAGTAGGGGGAGAGCACTAAATTGACGGAACACAAGGCGAAAGAAGGACGAGAACGATGCTGTTACTTATTGTTCGTTCTTTCTTCGTGTTGTGTTCCGTCAATTTAGCACTGTCTGCCTGCTTTTGAACATGCACCAACTAGCCCAAGCAACAACCTTAGCAAAATCTTACGGGCCGTTGCCACATTAGGAAGGGTACTACCTAATGCGGCAGAAGGGGGTACTTCCGCGAAGTCAAATTCATTTTGGCAGCTCGCGGAATCCTAAAATGACATTTGCGGAAATCTATTGTCTACAAGAAGACAAGACCGGAGCCACTCAGTCGAATGTAATCCATGCCTTCTTGTGAAATGCATGTCAAACGTTTTTAATTCTTGAAGCAGAGTGGCGATCTCTTGCTGATAACGAAGGGCCGCATTGCACGAGCCATTCATATGTGCAGTGAGCAAAACTGAGAACACCCTGCTTATTTTTCCTACATAGTGTGTACTGCCCATTGGATTCAATCTCTTGTTTGACAGCATCTGCCAAAACAGTGACATTTCAAACTTGTTGGATTAAATATTTCTGACGACGCAAGAAGTTATTGCATGTCTGTCAGGAGAAGCATTCTTGCAGGGCCATGTTGCAGCGTTCAATATACCGAATGTGGCGGTGAGCGGGAGCTTGATGAACACATAGCACATCGCTGTACTTCTGCACGGGATTTTCAATGGGACTTAACAATTGTTCTATATATACAATTATTCTATATATCTGCAATCTACTGTATTATCAAGTGCCGGATGTTTGTTTACCTTCACCACCTTTTGAGTATTTCCCTCCCCTCTTGTCCAATTAGCATACTGTAAGCTGTGGCTACAAGGTCTACTGGGGGCACATCGTCCTGAGACGTCTGATTTATACACAGACTTAGTGAGAAATTAACTCAAGCATAATTGTAATGGCAGAAAAAAAAAGAATGAAAAGGTTCAGACGCCCAAATTCGCTCTCCCAACTGGAAGTTTAATGAAAGTAACGCACCCTCTTTTATACATGCAATGGATCCTTTTCATATTTCACAAACGCACTTCTCTGCGCTCTATATTTGCTCGTGTAATGGTGGCGCTAGTCATCATACAAATCAAGACAAAGTGCTAGTTGCACATGCTGGGGCTTCTGTTTTGTGCGTGGTTTGTTCACAAGAGCCACATCTACGTGTCTAGATTTTCCATGTCATAAGTCGTGCAAACCATGCTTCTACATGTTATTTGCAAAAATGGCCACGCCAGCATTACAGTCAATGACCGATTTTCTGGACGCCCGATTTTTCGGACGTCTTCGCGGCACTGCCACGTACCCCATAGAGTCAATGTATAAGAACGTCTGAAATTTCGGATGCAAGAATTCTTCGCCGTCCAATTTTCCGGACTTTGTGCCATGACCGCAGGTCCGAAACGGCATTACTTGAAGCCACCACGACCATTATCCACCACCACCACCATTATCTTGCCGTCTAAAACCGCTGCTCTCGCACGCAGATACGCTGGCAGCCGTAGCCACCATTGCGGCAACACTATGCCTAGCTACTCCGACGTTCGCTACTAAACTTCCTGCTGTTCGGTGCCGTGTTTTTCATTGAAACAATTCACCGCTGTTGGCAATGGGGCCAACTCCGCCTTTGTAATCCTCACCAATGGCTTCCAAGCTCGAAAAACGGCGCGTTGCACAATGCCGGTTCCTGAAAGTCAGCTTCGCCTCAGTAGAGTTGTGTTACGCGGTGAAGCATACCAAGAGTGGAAAGGGGTAATAGTCACGGGACACGGTATGTTTCCCTTAATTATACACGGGTACACCCGGTGTCTCGTATCACAGTACGAGCACCGATACGCCTAATAAGTATACTGGCAGGCCTTTAAAGCTATTTTGTATGTGCCTGTGGCGAGCTCTTGGGGGCAGTAAAAGGCATGCATTCATTTTTTCAGATGTTTTCGGGGCCCATGTGGAGTCCAAAAAGTTTGACATTTACTATATGTAAACAAGCTAGCTGCCATGCAAGAAAGCCACCTTTACAATTTCGAAAAGGTTCTATGGTCACGTGGTCTTGCTGAGTGTAAACCTTGCAAGGCTAGTCGACCAGATGAGAGAACATAAAAAAAAAGCACAGGGCGAGATGATCAGTAGAAAGAATGTAGATTTCCATAGCCTTCTAGATTTTGAGAGAAAATGTGCTCTTGTAGGATGGAGCACTGATACATGTCTTGTGCTGTCTTGGGAAGTTTTTTGGGAACCGATGTTTGTGTTTTGTTGACACCTTGGTACATTTGAGCACCGGATAACAGGAGCACTTGTGACAGTGAATCATTGATATTGAATACTCAGCCCCTCTAGAGAACAAAAAATGCTCTTAAGAGCACATTCAAAAAGTTACCTTCCTGGCTCACATTTTTGTATTTCTTGCGTCATTTACAATTATGCATTGAAACCAACTTACTCAGTCGTATTTATGTTATCTCACTGTTCAAGTGTTTCTGCAGACAATAATTTAGTCTCACTTGACTTTCAGCTGGCTGCTGCACAAGCTGTTGCAAGCCTTTGGCTTCAGCCACCTGTCTGTAACTGCGGCTGAGACCCTGCACACAAGCTTTGCGGCCCAGCTTGAGTCATGGGGCCTGTGGCCCTGGGCAATATTTGCCCTCCTGCACCTGGAGGGTGCTGCAGGTCGCCGCAAGGCCGTAACTGAGCTTCTCACGCGGCATGCCTCGGGGTCACGCAGTGGCTCCCACCCTGAGACTGGTCTCACTGAAGACGAGACCTTTGTGTGCGACAAACTGGCTGTGCCACCTGCTTGGGTCTACCAGGCCAAGGTCTGTGGTCATTCCTCACTCGTGAAAATTCTGTGTAAATGCCAAGTGTTGTGTGAATGGCAGCACCAAGTATGCGTGAATCTTCTGGCTAAGCTGTCGGTGCCGTTTCTTGTCTATTCAGTTCATTTATGTCTAACCAATCTGACTCGCAGTACACGCTTGTTAACTTTGGTTCACAGGTGGCCTTTGGAGTAGATGCAGTTTATGTATATTGCCTGTTTCATTCCAAATAAATCATTAGTGTGTGTCATGTGTAACGATACCAGACAAAAAGATATGTGCAGACAACGTGTACATCTAAATAAGTGCCTATTTTGCATCTCCCCACATTTATGCAGACTATGCAATAAGACCTCATTACAGTCACCAACCGATTTACCAGACTTCCTGGGGACTGAGAAATACGAAATAGTCTGAAAAATCAAACAGTCCAAAAAATTCATTCAGTGAAAAATATAAAATTTAGTAGGCTTAGAGCAGCTTAAAGAAATTTCTAATAATTCCCTGCATGCTTGGAGGCAATCAGTTTTGCTTGGATTTGCACAAGACTGACATTGTCTCTGTATACAGTCGACAAGAGTGTCACCACGTTGGAAATCTCCGCCAATGGAGATCGAAGAAACAAGCCACGTTTCTTCGTGCCACTTCACTCTCACGAAGGCACAGGAGATGGCTCCAAGCACACAAATGTGAAGCTGCACAAACACAAAGACGTTTCCGACACACATACTCTCTGCAAACTACCGCACCAAGCGATTATGAGGATAGTGCCGACCGGAAAAAGAAAAGTTGAGAAAAGAAAATGACGTCCCTTAGAGTGTTTTGTCGTTAAAGAAAGAGTGGGCATGGCCTCCGAGACAGTAGAATGGCACACACACTGTATTGCAGTGGCGTAGCCAGAAATTTCGTTCGGGGTGGCTCAAGTTGCAACTCGGCCTCCTCCTTAAGAGGAAGCTTTAGCTCGGGTGCTCCTATCTAAATACATGTAGAAGGTGAATTCGGTTTTCTCGGCAACCACTGCACCAAATTTGACGAGGTTTGTTACATTTAAAAGGAAAACTTAAGATATACTCACTTCTGGTCTCAAAATATTTTATTTAGTTTGTCAATTCTTTATTAAAAATTGGCAAAAGATCGGAAATTTCCAGAAAACAAAACTATCATGTTTAAAACTCCAACTCAACAATGAAAAATAATGTCACAATTGTGTGAATCGCATCTAATAGTACATCTACAGCGGAGAAAATTGATATGTTACAAATGAATCTAAAAAAATCTAGTATTATCGAAATACGGCTTTTGCAGAACCCTTGTACACCACGTAACCAATTCACGTAAGGTACAAATCGACATACCAAATTTGTCCGCTTTAACTCTTATAATAAATGCTGTTTGAAGAACCGCGATATCTGTTCTTGATGCAAAGCTAATAGTTTGTAAACGTTGTGCTTCTATTTTTTTCGCACTTTCGAATTTTTCAAAATATTTTAAACAATATTCAGGCCCTAAATCTAAGTTCCACTTCCAACACATACTAGAATTTAACTTTCTGTCTCAAATGCACCAAATTTCATTAAAAGCGATCCAGGGGTTATCTCAGAAAAGCGTTTCTGCGTTTTACATGTATTTGAATAGGCCCTTCGGAGTTGGGCCCGAGCTAACCGTTCCTCTTAAACAATTTGTCGAGGGATCAAATACATCAATAATAACTGCATCGCCATTGCCAAAGATGCTGCAAACGATTTCTTGAACGCTACGCACTGTGAAAACAAGTAATATATGTATTTTTTCATAAAAAGATATACTCGTATGTGCCAAAAATTGTGCCCAACATAACTGCATGATATCGATGGTTCCATGTTTTTGTCTATTTAATAAGTAAAGAAAATATATCACGATCGTTAGACCCATATCAGTTCGAAATCAGCAAAGCAGTGCATGCCACAGATATGAAAAATGGAAAGGCCCTGAAATGGACAAGTTGAGGACAAATATGTTAATGAAACTTTGTCATTCAGGAACCTTGTTTACATTTTTGTACATATGCATGACGCTGTCATTTATTCCAATGTATTACGCAGGAGCAGCTGACACCGGTTGTGTATCGTAACTGCACCGAAATTATTGTCCCAACAGAGAGCACGTATATAAAGCCGTTCTGCAAAATATACGAGGGCGAGTCAAATGAAAGTGAGCCAATGCGAATATACGACGAATGGGGCACTTTATTTAAAAGTAGTCTTTATGATCATTTAGACATTTGTCCCATTGACTAACGAGTCGGGTGATTCCCGTCTCATTAAACTCCTTGGGTTGCTGCTTCAAAAGATCTGCAACTGACTCTTTCACGTCATCGTCCGACACGAATCTGTTTCCCTTCAGCTGTTTTTCTTTTCTTTTCATATGTCCCAAAATGTGGAAGTCGCAAGGCGACATGTCTCAGCTGTATGGGGGATGTTGCAGCGTTTCCCACTTGCACTTTGCCAGTTTTGTATTAACCACATCAGCGATGTGTGGACAGGCATTCTCGTGGAACAATTAAAAATTAAATTATGGGGTTTTACGTGCCAAAACCACTTTCTGATCATGAGGCATGCCGTAGCGGAGGACTCTGGAAATTTCGACCACCTGGGTTTCTTTAACGTGCACCTAAATCTAAGTACATGGGTCTTTTCACCTTTCGGCCCCATCAAAATGCGGCCGCCATGGCCGGGATTCGATTCCGCGACCTCGTGCTCAGAGCCCCAACACCATAGCCAAGTCGCGGAACAAGATGACCCCATTTGTCAATTTTACACGTTGTTTGTTCTTGATTGTGACATGCAGCCGATCCGGCGTTTCAAAATATCGGAAACGATTGATAGTCTCTCCGGGTTTAGCAAATTCTATCAGTAATGGCCCCTGACGATCGAAAAAAAAAAAAGTCAACAACATCTTCCCGGCGGAAATGACGGCCTTTGCTTTCTTTGGGGTGGTGAATTCGAATGTTTCCACTGTAAGCTTTGCCGTCGTGTTTCAGGCTTGTAATAAATAGTGGCACCATGGTTCGTCCCCGATCACAATTGCAGAGAAGTCGTCACCCTCAATGTGATACCGGATCAGATGACTCAAGGGAGCGCAGAACCTTCTGGCGGTGGTTCAAAATCTTGGGCATCCATTGCACACACAAGAGCCGATAACCGAGATTTTAATTAATTATGGTGTGAACCGAACCGTGACTGATATTCACATGCTCTGCCAGTTCATCAATGCTTATCCTCCGTTCTTGTCTCATCAGCTCATCAACTTTTGCACTTGCGTTGGGGGTGATTGCACGATGGCTTTGGCCCGGTCTTGGATCGTCTTTCCAACTTTCACGTCCTTCTTTCAACCGTTTGCTCCAACGCTTCACAGTGGCCAATGAAATACAATGTTCAACGTACACGGCAGCCATACGGCGACTAATTTCTTTTTGGGAAACACCTTCAGCTGTCAAAAACCTCACGGCACCACGCTGCTGAACTTCGGAAGCATCCATTAGGTCACGCAACCTTGTTCAACCCAGTGTATGAGAGCACAGAAGGACATTTACCCTCACACCTGCGTGTCACTTTTGTAAATGAGAAATGCCTGTGTGCTACGCGCATGCCTTACAGATAATGAACCAAACCATTATTGCGCGGGGTGGGTAGGCTCACTTTCACTTGACTCGCCCTCGTTCATTAGAAATGCGAAGATACAATGGAATGTACAAATGATTGATAAAGGGCAAAAAAGTGTCACCGGAAAGAAAGTTCACTGCACGTATACACAAAACCTCGCAACAAGATATTTAAATATACGTATAAGTCTCCAATACATCTACATATCCAAGAAAAAGTCAATGTATATAATGCGTCAAACAAGGCAAATAAACATGTTGCGCAATCACAGATTCACAGAATCCTAGATCGTGCCCCAATTCCATCCACTCCACCCGATGTATCGCGCGCGACGAAAGGCGGCGCACTTGCTTCCCGCTTTTTTGCATGTGCACACAAGACTGCGCCACCATCGTCGGCTCACCCATTCCCTACGCTTTCACTCGCACATGCAGCATGCGGCACGCGGTCACGACGTTATCGCCCTTGGACTTTATACGAAACATGAGGGCGACGGCGACAGCAGGAATCCGTCTGGAGTGTGTGTCCCCCCCCATATACTTGCTATCGCAATAATATAATAGTGGTATCCGCCAACTGAAGCGTGCCGTGGCCGATTACTTTCTGCAAAAGGAGAAGTAACAAACTATCACCATGTGACAATTCGCTGCGTCGCAGCAATGTATTTTCTTTTTCCTATTGTTGGGTGGGGGCACTGAAATGAAAAAAAAAAAAAAACCAAAGGAGAGTATGTTGGCCACCATCCAATGCCTAATTTGGGCACCTAATGTGGCTACCGAATGAATATCGAAGAAAACGTGAGACGCTTGGTCCACCGAGAACCATAGGCATAGTGCTCAGTATCCTACACCGGCGAGACAAGACTTTCCGGAGAGGTTGCGCTCAAGCGAACGCGGTGCAATTCATCGAGTCTTCACAGTGATGACGGCAAGCGACCATTGTTTCTTTCTCTCGACTGCTAGCCAAAAGGCGCCCAAAAATCTGCCAGGCGAAAATCCACTCGGCCAGAGAAAACCAAACGCGCACCGAAGTGCGCCGCGCTGTGGTCGGGGCAACACGAGAAAAACGCATACGCTCTGGCACCCCGCGGATAGGGTAGCGAGAATAAAAAAAATTAAGAGGCTCAATATGTCCTTACGCATAAAAGTCAAAGTAGAAAAAATAAATAAGAACATAGTTACCCTGGCTGGCTTTAGTGTCTTGACATAGATGCTTTGGCGTAGGTGAAAAAAACTGTTATTTTTTTATGCGACAGGACGGCACAAATGAACCGCGACACTTCGCCTCATCGGATCTCGCTGCGTGTTTTGTCAACTTGTCTGATAGTGTGATTAAGCTTGTCTCGTTGTATGTTTCTATGTAAGACTTTAAAAAAATGAATCCACCTTTTGTGTCAAATGTTTATAACAACATTAAACCCACAAACTTCCGCAATTGAATAGCTAAACCACAACTTCTAAAATGTCAATGCACGTTTCGCATGAAAAGTTTGAGAACTTTATGCCCATAAAGTTTCGAAATTGAAATGCATGCGCTTCGTAGATTCTGAGGCCTCCGCAAAATGCCACGGCGAGCTCGTTCGCCATCAAAACGCCCTTGAAACTTTTTGCTCGGATGGGGCTGATTGCGTTATGTGACTCCCGGTACATGAGCGCTGCCGCGAAATCCAGCCCGAGTTCGCAATGTTCGCGGTGAAATGTCTTTTCGAGCGTGAAAAAGACATTCTAGACAAAATCTAGAATGATTTCCGGTGCCGGGGGTTGCTTTGGTCGACGGTGCATGGACAACACGAAAAAATTTCGAGGGGGGCTGAAGCCCTATAAGGCCCCCCTGGCTACGCCCCTGCTGTATTGATAGCATGTGCCTCCCAATCTTGTAGGGCTATAGAGCGGGCCACTGGAAGTCAAGCATGGCCACTCCAGCGGAAAATTCAATATAGCAGCCTTTAACCCTTTGAGGGTCAATGACATAAATACAGTAGAACCCCGCTGTTACGTTCCTCACTGCTGCGTTTTCCCGGCTGCTACGTTGTTTTCATCCGGTCCCGGCATAGCTTCCATAGGATCCAATGTATAAGGAACCCCGCTGTTACGTAGTAGCTGTGAAAACGTTCCCGCATGATACGTCGCAACTTAGCACCCCGAACCCGGCTGGGCTGAAGTAGGCAACGCGCTGCAATCGCCTTTTGGCTTTTGACGAGTTTTGGCCGGGCTTGGCTATAAAACTGGCTGCAAGAAGCCGCACGCCAGTTCGAGAGGCCACCACTAAGTGGCCATTCGTGAAAAATGCTCTCACTATCATCACTGTGATTATGGTCACCGCATGGTTTTTGGACGGGCCGACTCACGGAGGAAGAAAACTCGGGAGAGGCCCCAACGTTACTAGAGAAGAGAAGCCGGAAGTTGGCGTTGCTCCGCCTTTCGAGCCAGCTCTCCTCTCTTGTTTACATTTCTCGTGAAACCACGCCGCGCCGCGCGCAACTGGGCTGCTCGGACACGCGTGCTCCGCAGCAATACTAAGCATTCGTTAGCACGTTAGCATGATTACGCCAAAGAGGGCAAAATTTCCCGCGGATATTCCTTCGTCCGTTGCCATTGCCGTGGCGCGGTGACGACGAGGAGCACGAGCCGCATGATGCCGGGGAGTTGCCAAATCCTAGCTTTGGAGAAGCCGTCGCGGCTCTGGACCTCCTCCGCAGGTACGTTGCACCTCACAGCGACGCTGACAGCGATGCGGCCTTCCAGGCTATTGAGAAACGTGTGGAGATTTCTAGCGAGCGAAAGAAACGGCAAGCCACCATTCTAGACTTTTTTAAGTCCTAAGCACACTCTGTGGAAATAAATTGTCTAGAGTTGAAGCTGCACTTTTTTCATTCATTTTCGGAGCTTTCCTTACTGTTGCATTTTCCTGGCTGTTACGTTTTTTCTCCCCGGTCCGGTGAAAAACGTATGAACGGGGTTTATACGGTGCCGCGAACGAAGTCCGAAATGGTCGATGCCGTATATTTACGGCGCCGTCCGTATGTTTAAAAAGCGCGCCAATTTCCTATCTTTTCCTTTTCTGTCATGTGCTGCCACTATGTGGGAATACAGGGAACTTTTTTTTGCGCGCCTTCCTCTCAGTTTTCGTTGCATGGTTTGTTTTAGCGCTAGTTCGCTCCCGTGCGTCTATATAGTACTACCGCTCACGCATTGGCGTGCGCACGGGCGAATGGCGGTTTGGGCTTTGTTCTGTAGGCGGTTTCGGCTCCTTGCAATTGCAAAACTGATGGCTATCTCATTACTAATCGCTCAAAGGGCAACCGCTTGTTTTTAGCTCGTTTAGTGTTCAGGGGACGCGCATAGGAACGATGTCGCCGTGAATGCATTTCCGTTGCTTTTCTTTTTGAAACTTGCGAAAACTAATTGCCTCTGGTTGGCGATAAGATGAAGATTAGCGACAGTTTGTCACACGTTCTGCTTTTTTGACCAGAACACAAACACAGTTTTCTTGAGTGCACGCACCTATGTAGTTCGATTACGCTATGGATGTACGTATTAGTGTAAGAGCAGGAACATTGGAGTCTTGCGAAATAGTCTCGCGTGCGCATTTTCAAAGCCTTGAACTATAACAATGCATCAAATTTTCAGTTCTTATAAGTTTATTTCCTTCTTTACTGTTGTTATTCATGAATGAAGAGTACATATATACCAACACAGAATTCTTTTTTCTCACTTTACGGTCACCCTAGAAAAATTACGGTAAATTTTTTTTTTGAAATAACTCCCTAAGAAGAATTGGAATCGAGACAATCAGGTGTAAGGTGCACATTAATAAAACGAATGTAATCATTGGTGTGTTTTATCGACCTCCCAGACATGCCTCAAATGAAATAATCCTTCGTGCGTTCATCCAAGAGCGCGGTTTTGGCTCTTCAAATTTAATCTGCATGGGGGACTTCAATGTACCTAACGTTTCGTGGGCTTCATTATCGGTAACTGGTGATAATGTCCCTCTTTCTAGAGAGTTGCTTGAATTTTCACTATCCCTTGGATTGAAACAAATTGTATCTGATCCTACTATAGAGTCCGCCATACTAGATTTGATTTTCCTAAATGCACCGCTCTTTACAAGTGGCTTTGAGTGTGAGATTACTGACGGTATTTCCGATCACAAAGCTGTTATTGCTACTATTAATCTTTCAGTTTCAAGATGCCACTATGAATATGCCAGTTTTCACGATTATAATCATGCAGATGATGTGTCCATACTTGATACATTAAGCATTTCATTCGACAGATTCTCCCGGTTATGCACTACCAGTGATATCAGTACTATAGTACCTCATTTTGAAAACATTGTTCATAGTTGCATAGAGCGCTATGTGCCATTAAAAAAGAAGAAGAAGAAATGTTGACCTTCCTTGGATGACAAGGGAAATACTGCATTTGAAGCGTCGAGTAGCCAGAGCACATCGGAAGCACTACAAAATGCTGAAACAAATGACCAGTTTCACTTTATGAAGCAAGAATTCCATCAAAAAATTGATGCAGCTAAGAACTTCTGTTATCAGTTCACTCTACCTAATTTAATTAAAAATATTCCCACAAAAATTTTGGAGCTCAATTTCGCCTATGAAAAATACCACCCAGACATTTGTATTAGATGATTCCGAAATGAGTGATCCTGGAGCTATTGCTAAAGCATTCAATGAATATTTTCAGTGTGTATTTAAACAGGACAATGACGTAATTCCTCCATACTCCATGACAATTAACATGTCCTGTGCAATTAACAATGTTACAATATCTAAGCAAGGAGTCCTGAACCTTGTTTTAAATCTTGACACCAAGAAAGGCTGCAGTCTAGACAATGTCAACAATGTGTTCCTTCATCGTTATGCGCTTTGGATGTGTCAATACCTCACATTAATTTTTGAGAAATCAGTGTCTACTTGTACAGTTCCTTGTTCATAGAAACGGGCTATAGTCATTCCATTGTTCAAATCTGGGCAGAAACAATCTTTTCTAAAATATAGACCCATTTCTTTAACTTCTCATGCATGCGAACTCCTTAAACACATAATTTATAAACATATTATCACTTTTCTTGAGTTTAATAACATTTTATGCAGCGCTCAGCATGGATTTCGTAGTGATTTTAGCACAGTGACTCAATTAACTGAATTTACACGACATCAGTTTTGCTCTTGATTTAGGTCATCAAGTAGATGCGCTCTTCATCGATTTCTCCAAAGCATTTGATATTGTACCACACCCTAAACTATTACATAAACTAAGCCTTATCTTTAATAACCCTCTTGTTGACTGGATGCATAGTTTTCTTTATGATCGTTCACAGTAAATTTCTTTTAATTCATTCAACTCTCCTGACGCATCAGTATCTTCCGGAGTACCCCAAGGTTCTATTTTGGGGCCGTTGCTTCTTTTGCTTTATATTAATGACATTCCAAACTCTGTTTCAGTAAAAATTCGGCTTTACGCTGATGACTGCGTTCTCTACAATATCATTTCTACACCTAACGATCATAACACTCTGAATCAATCTTTTACAAGTTTTGGGGAATGGTGCGAACTCTGGCAAATGAACATTTAATTTTTAAAAAACAGTCATCATGTCCTTTCACAAGCATGCTAATTGCTCATATTTCAATTACTCCTATAAATCTACTTTTCTGCCGCGCGCATATGAATATAAGTATTTAGGCCTCCTTTTCACTCCAAGGTTATCCTGGTCGGAACATATTCTAACAACTTGCAACAAAGCACTAAAAAAGCTTAGTTACCTGACCCAAACCCTGCGTGCTGCCCCGAAAGAAACTAAACTCATTACATACAAAACACTTGTAAGACCTATTCTTGAATATGCAACTACCATATGGAACCCTTACAAAATTTCGGACATCCACAAAATTGAATCTGTTCAGAAAAAGGCAGTTCGTTTCATATACCGCCACTATTACAGAATGTTTTCACCATCATCTCATCTGCATACGCTCAGTTTAACCCCTCTTTCCCACCATCGTCACATTAATTCTCTGAAGCTTCTACACTCTCTATTTTACTCTCCATATTATGCATCCCCTAACATGTATCTGACCTGTGCAAAGCCCCTAATCACGAGAAACAGCAATCACTTAAACTTATCTGTCTTTTTCGCTCGCACCAACACTTTTAAATACAGTTTTTTTCCTAGGACTGTTGAACTCTGGAATGACCTGCCTGGTTCCATCCATTGTTTACCACATAAGGAATTTGGGGATGCTATTGAGTGCTCCCTTTAGCCATGTTACTCACATATGCTTCTTTTGTATTGTGATTTGTATTTTCCACATACTGTATTCACCCACTCCTGCAATAGCCCTTCTGGGCTGCAGTATCTGTAAATAAATAAACAAATAAATAAATTTAATAGCCAAGATAAAAATATTTCACTGCCGCGAACCCATGATTTCAGGAGGCAGGCTCCACTGCCAAGCAAGACGCTCTCTCCACTCGCCTCGTCTAGCCTTCGCAAGCGAAATTCCTTCCCTGTGTTCTCCCATACCAGACCTTAAGGATCACGTGACGCATTCAGTTAGATTTAGACGCAACTTGCAAAAGCTAGTAATACTTCAAAAGAAAATTGCTTGGTATATAGAGAATGTTAATCGGCTTTCACTAACAGATATAATACTATATTCCTCAAATCCAGACTAAACCGCATAGATAAATTACACGAACATAGATTACTAGAAACAATTTATTATTAATCTATGTTCGTATAATTTACGCGGTTTAGCCTGTACTTGAGAAATATATTATCTGTTCGTGAAAGCCGATTAACGTTCTCTATAAACCGAGTGATTTTCTTTTGGAGTATTACCAGCTTTTGCAAGTTACATCTAAATATAACTTGCAAAAGCTGGTAACACTTCCAAAGAAAATCGCTCAGCATAGCATCCGAGCAAGTAACAAATTATGTGTGTGCCACACATTCTCTGAAGAATGAGTTTATTCACTGATAGATGCGCGTGATGCACACATTGTCTTGTCTGCTCCATTGCAGTCTATCTGCTTCACGCCCGTGAGACAGGAGCAGTTTTGGTTTCTTTTTCACCAAGCTTTATTCTGTGCTTCATTTATAACAATATACAGTAGAACCCCGCTGTTACGTTCCTCACTGCTGCGTTTTCCCGGCTGCTACGTCGTTTTCATCCGGTCCCGGCATAGCTTCCATAGGATCCAATGTATAAGGAACCCCGCTGTTACGTTGTAGCTGTGAAAACGTTCCCGCATGATACGTCGCAACTTAGCACCCCGAACCCGCCTGGGCTAAAGTAGACAACGCGCTCCAACCGCCATTTTGGCTTTTGGCTAGTTTTGGCTGGGCTTGGCCGGGTTTGGCTATGGAACTGGCTGCAAGAAGCCGCACGCCAGTTCGAGAGGCCGCATGAGGCCGCCACTAAGTGGCCATTCGTGAAAAATGATCTTACTATCATCACTGTGATTACGGTCACCGCTTGGTTGTTGGACGGGTCGACTCACGGAGGAAGGAAACTCGGGAGAGGCCCTGACGTCACTCTTTGTGAATCTAAAGTGAAACCGGAAGTTGGCGTTGCTCCGCCTATCGGGCCTGCTCTCCTCTCTTGTTTACGTTTCTCCCACGCCGCGCTGCGCGCAACCGGGCTGCTCGGACGCGCGCGCTCTGCAGCAATACTAAACAATCGTTAGCACGTTAGCATGATTACGCCAAAGAGGGCAAAATTTCCCGCGGAAATTCGTTCGTTCGTTGCCATTGCCGTGGCGCGGTGACGACAAGGAGCACGAGCCGCATGATGCCGGGGAGTTTCCAAATCCTAGCTTTGGAGAAGCCGTCGCGGCTCTGGACCTCCTCCACAGGTACGTCGCACCTCACAGCGACGCTGACAGCAATGCGGCCTTCCAGGGTATTGAGATACGTGTGGCGATTTATAGCGAGCGAAAGAAACGGCAAGCCACCATTCTAGACTTTTTTTAAGTCCTAAGCGCACTCTGTGGAAATAAATTGTCTATAGTTGAAGCTGCACTTTTTTCATTCATTTTCGGAGCTTTCCTCACTGTTGCGTTTTCCCGGCTGTTACGTTTTTTTCCCCCGGTCCGGTGAAAAACGTATGAACGGGGTTCCACTGTATGCAGTACCTTTATGTTCTATGAATAGATACAATAAAATAAGACTATCTAGAGAATGTTACCTAAACTATTTTTAAATGTTGGAAATTTAAAAGGGAAAGAGCTTTGCGAGCAGAAGAATATTGCATTGCCATCGACAGCTCCTGCCGTTCCCATGTATCCAAGATGGTTGCCGGCTCTTTCTGCGCCACTGCGCTAGTTGCAACTCTCTCAGCGCTGTTGAAGTCCTTACTTGAGCATGCTGTCCGAGAATGGCATCAACTGTGGATCACGTGCCACCAAGCAAGCAAGAAAAGAAAGCTAGGAAAACGTCTTCTTTGGTGGCACTACACAAGACTCTTGCCTTGCGAACGTGTTCTCCAAATGCTGACTGGAACAACCACAACTTTTCAAGATCACATGAAACAGCACACTTCCTTGACAGAAAAGTATCAAAGAGATGCCGCTGGCGAACACACTGTTGAAGAGTCAACCGACACTGCGTGATACACTTAAGCGGAGAAAGCAGGTCTTGTCTCGGAAGAAGGAAAACACACTTCACCAGAAAGTGGCTGAGATGGTCGCCTTAGATCTTCAGCCTCACAGCTGTCTAGAAAACTGGGAATTCAAGGCACTCATGAGAGCAGCTGTGCCAGGCTACAGCCTGCCATCTTGACCAAAATTGTCGCGCATGCTGATCCCATACCTGTACAACGACACCAGAGCAAAGGTACGATACGAGCTGTGAAAGGCACTTGCGGAGACTGGAAAGCACTCTCCCTTTTGCTAGCAATATCTGGACCTCAAGTGCCAATGAGGGCTTTATAAGCCTCACGTGTTGTTTTCTTCTTACGGCGAAATTCAAGATGAGAAAGTTCACTTTGAACATGCGACGTGTGCCTGAGAGTACACGGCTGTGAACATTGCTGCCTCATTGGAACAGCTGTGCGCCGATTTGGAGATACCAGCCGACTGTACATTCGCGGCTGCCAGGAGACTGCCATGGCTCCAGCGAGTTTGTTTTGCACATGTACAGCAGCTGGCAATCAGTGATGCGATGTCGTGTGCCCCAGCGATCAACAAACTCTGCAAGAAGGCAAAAGTGATTGTAGGACACTACATGCATAGACCTAGTGCGCAGAAATGACTGGACTATCTGCCGAGGCAGCTGAACAGAGACAGCTGCTGAAAATGTACATATTTTTGTGGCATAACAAAATATTGTTATCGACTCTGTCTTTAGGTATGTCTTATGCTATTGAAAAATGTAACCAATTGTGCTGAAGTTTTTTTCGTTGACTTCTCTTGTGGCTGCTATACAAGGATAGTTTAGGCAACTGAAGACAGTTCAGTGAATTTTTCACAGCAAGTCTCCCACTATTTAAACAGTTTCCTGTCTTCAACGCCACTGCAATGCAAATATCTGTCCAACTCTTCGCCGTTTTCATGTGACTGAATTTTGTCGCTCTTTAAATTTGTCCTTCCCCGCCATGACAACTCAATGACAAAAGTAGCATGATAACAGTGCCATAATCCCACTTGAATAATGACAGCATGATTACTATGGGATGGCGACCAAAAATGATGTTGATGGAATGGCAAAGGTGGTATAACAACGGCGGCATGACAACGATTTGATGACCCTTAGGAAATGATGACGATGGTACGACACCATTACAGGGACGGCATGGCTACAACGGGTGGCGGTGACAGTATGATGACCATGGAATGAGCATGAGACACGCGCTCAACATGGTGTTATGTACTGTGGCAAACAGAATAATAAAGGCTGTAACGACAAACATGAACCGTTCGGGTGTTCCTTTCGTTTTCTACTGATGACTGGCGATGCAGACTCTGCCGCTTTGTTTCATTTGGAAGGTAGCGCTGCTTTGCTGTCTTACACTGCACATTTGCGGCTTCCTGGGCTTCAAGGGTTGTTCGAATTACCTCTTGTGCAGCCAAAGACACATGAATTAATGAGAATTTGATGCCATTAAATAATCCATGTGCCTGCCAGGACCAGAGGACAAGTCCGAATCAACGGGGGTCGGATTAACGAGGTTTTATTGTTGTTGCTTTCACCCTGTTTTACCATTCTCAACTTACTAAATTTACGGTACCTGTGAATAATTCTTTACTAAGCATGCCAAGAAGGCAGACATCATGATTCATTTGTGTTCTGCTAATCAATTTTTTTTAATTTTCACTGCAGGCAATTCGTGCTAGTGCTGAAGGGAACTTCAAAGACAGAGCATTCTTTCTTCTCAAAGGCAAGATTTGGAATGAAGCACATGAAACCATTGTCCATCACCTTGCAACAGAAGCTGTCATTGATGGTATGATCTCAAATTTATTTTTTAAGTACACTCGAACCTCGTTAGGACGAAGTTGAAGGGGGAGTTGACATTACTTCGTTCTGCATTACTTTGTCTGTATCATACGAAGAACACAGGTCCTCTATCTCTAACCTTTCAATGTCCGTAAGTTTAAACATATGGAAACGTCCAGATTGCATGCTTTGATTCTAGGATATGCACTGTTGCTTGGTCTATATGTATGTATGCAGCCTTTTAAACATGCTTTTATAATGCAGTACCACTTACAATGCACATATTTGCAACTTGTGCAACTTACGTTCTAAGCGGTCTACACCATAGAAAATTTTTTAAAATTTGGATGGGTGTTTTGGTATGCACGTAATGATTACTTCAGAATGTTGACGGTTTAGTATGCCACTAGTAGTATTCATTCTTCTTTCTTTGTTTGCAGATAAACTTGGTGAGCTTGCAGAACTTTTGCGGCCCCTTGCTGAACACAGTAGCCAGATCCAGAACTGGAGCACAGGTGGCAAAGTTTTTCACGACTTTCTTAGAGTGTGTGATACCATGAAGAAAGCCACACAGGTAAGTCCTTCCTTATTATTAGCCTCTGCCAAAAGCAGTGCATTTTGAGTCTTAAAGATAAGATGTGCTCTGCTAAACTGACTTGGTTTTGCTCTTTAATGTCCCGCTGAGGTCCAGTGGAACCTCCTTGATCCGAACATCAAGATGACTAAGGATTGTACAAATAAATTAGTTCGAACTGAAGAAGCCAATTTTTTAGAAATGTGGCAAACTTTTCTTCTTCTGTCGTGTTGCTGATTTTAGACATTAGCGAGTTACCAGTAACTGTGGAATCACCAAACACAGTTAAGAGCACAGGGGTTTTATTTCTATGTCCCCTTCACTTGATCTACTCCATCGTTTCTAACTCTTCCTCTTCTCTTAAGCCCTACACCACTACTCGCTAATGTCTAAAACCAGCGACATAACGGCACACTCATGAAGCCATTGTCACAGTGTTTTTGGGAATGTTATGCCACAACATCATTGCTGTAGGGAAGAAATAGCCCTCTTGAAAAGTTGAGGTATATTTAGCATGAAAATGCAAAGTACAGTGAAACCTCGTTAAACCGTAGTTGGCCGGAGCTCAGAAAAAGTACGTACTAAACGGTAGTACTGTTTAACCGGAATAGCATGAGATCGCCCATGTACCTGTCGAAAATGGAACTCGGAGAGAGTGCGATGAAAGGGGGGAAAACTTGCAGTATTTATTCACTTCGCGCGACAAAAGTATCATTTTCGTTTGATGCCGCAGTGGCACAGCAGCACAGCACGACGACAGCGACCTCAAACTTACTGAAGCTGCGTGTCAGCTTTTCAGCCAGCCCCCTCTTCTCAACAAACACTCGCATGGCAGATTCCTCGTTGGCGTTACGTATTCTCCGTGCACGCGCGCAGTAGTGCTGCAGAAGCCCCAGGGCACTTTTTTCATTGCCGGGTACCGGAGTTTGGAATACTTTTCGTTTGGAATAGAGTTACGTTATTGCGCCTCTGTTCTCGTCGCGACGATTGCATTCATGAGGCTGACGTAACGCACAGCTTCTGCCACTGTCGGGCCTGAATCGCCCGTGCTGTCGCTTTCCGTGTCTTCCTCATCACTGTCGCTAGTCGACACTTCGGCAACAACAGAGGCAACAATGGCGAAAAGTCGAACCTCGTAGCCGACATCTCTTCGCGGTCACAGCAGTGCTGCCGAGCAACTTTCTCGCATTCCAAATGCCACACACCGTAGTCAACAGCAGATCCCTGTCGCGTGCCAGCGCCGACTTCTTCATGTCACGTGCGATAGCACGGACGATGTCTAATTTTTCTTCTATGCTGAGCACCCAGCGTCTTTTTTATCCAAGCTTCGGCAGGACGCGAGTCCTCGCTAGCATGACGCCACAACACTCTCATAGAATAGCGCTCTCTGGCACGGCATCGAAATGATGTTGATGTTGATGTGGCTTCACGCACAAACGCACAGGGCGCTTGGAGGCCGTTGTTCGGATCTCTGAGGCTTGTTGTTCTACCGGGCCGTCCGATGGAGACGATGCACCGCCGTGTTTGCGTGACGAAAAGCGTAAACGCTATGTTTTAACCAATGCGTACGCAATAAGCTGGTACGGTTTATGCGGATAGAAAACACATTATGTTCAATGGCCATTGAGCCGGGGATTTGACTTTACTACTTTTAAAACGAAACTACTGTTTAAGCGGGTACGGTTTAACGAGGTTTTACTATAGTCATATGTGCTAGCTTTTTCTGTATATTTGGTGGCATAACAAGTGGTGTGTCTGTAACCTAGGACTAAAAAAAGAAGTAGAAGAATTAGCATGTGTTATGTTGATGCCTTTAGTGTTTTGCCAAGCGGATGGGGCAATTTCTTTGCAGGGTGACCTTGGTACGTACGACCTTGAAGCAATCCGGCCAGCAGTGCTTTCTCTCTGTGGCTCCATTTCCAGCCTCATGTGCAAGACGCCAAGAGACAGGTAACACCCCTCTGGTCTTAAACAGAGAGTGCTCTTTTGCCTCTGTTTGTTGCCTGCATGCTTATGTGTCGATTTATTACCTCTAGTAAAGTCAATTGCAAATATATCATCTTCGACATATTGAATTATTATCTATATCAAACATTTGTACCATCCCCTTAGAAATACCATGCAATAGTACATCACTGTACTATGCGTGTTACTCCCGCTCCCTGCCACATTTGATATACAGCCGAACCTCAATATGTTGAACAGCTCGGTCATCGCGAAATAGTTCGATATAGCCAGAATTCAATATATGAAATCGCGTAAAAAACTTATGCAAATCAATCAGTGAGATGCGATCGGGGATCGTTGTTCGCAGCGCACGTTTGGTTGCGCTGCGCGCAATTGGCCTAGGCCGCGCCAACTTCGGCAGCCGTCTTCGGCAACCCCCCGTGATACAGTACTAAACTGCTATTACATAAGATGTTAATTCGTCTTGTTCTAGAATATGCATCTGTCCTTTGGCTGCCCGACAAACAATGTGAAATAAGCTCGCTCAATAACATTAATAAAAAATCTATCCATTTCATTTGCCAAAATTACAGCCGCAGTTTCTCACCAACACAGGCTCAGCAATCTTAGAAAATTGAGCCATTACTTTCACATTATCGCATTGAAGCCCTAATACTTTTATATGCAATTAATAACTCCACCTCTGGTCTTTCTGATTGTAACTATATCGCATTTACTAAAGCAAGTTGTGCCCGTAGCAAGTTGTACCGTAGCATGCATTGAACATGACACCTATTCATGCCTGTGCTAATACATTCAAATACAGTTTTTTTCCATGTACAATAGAGCTTTGGAATTCTCTAACTGGTAACATTCGTTCACTATCACTAAAAGATTTTATAGCTACCACTGGTAAGCACTTCGCTAACATGTAAAGCGCTTCTTTTTCATCGTTCATCTTTTTGTGTATATCTGTGTTTTTAATGTGTAATTTATAGTATTGCATAATGTTCCCACTCCTGCTATAGCCCTATATTGGGCTTCCGTATATGTAAATAAATAAGTAAATAAATAAATTCAATTCATTTTTCTTCTAGCTAAGCAGTGCGCTTTGTCTCCCTGGCATCTTTTGCTGCCTGTTGTGCAGCCTTCAGCCGGTCTTCTTCTTCCAGCTGGGCAGCGTCCATATGGACCAGTGCTTCATATATCCTCAGTATGGCGTGGTGCAGTGTAGTGTGGTGTGCCACTGTGAACATGCCTTACATCCATTTAAGGTTGTGGCTAGTATCATATACAACCAATCTTTGTCAGTTGCCACTTCATGCTTATACCTACTCTCGATTACGGGAGAGCCAGCAATATTTTACAGAGAAACTGCAACAGGGCTTTTGTTCACTACTGTAGCTCTTGAGCAAGGCTCCTGATTGCAGATCAGGAACCAGCATTGGAGAATACCGTAGTACTAGTCATTTGTGCACATAAAGACATTGTAGTTGCCCTCGTATAATCAACTCATCACTCTTCTCACTGCAGGCTTTGCCAGGCAGAGATAGCAAAGAAGACGGCAATGGTTCTTCAGCTCGTTACCAGTGCTGACAGTGGTGCACCAGACAGCGCAATGCACGCAGCATGTCGCAATATTGAACTGCTCTCCATGCCAGAGGACTACTCGATTGAGGACTTTGAACTGCTTGCCCGCACATGTACAGAAAATACGATCCTCTGTGATGTCACCAGCTGAATGTGTTTGTTGAACACCATTTTCATGTTACCTTTGAAATTTTTTTTCTCTTTCTCATTTTTTTTGGTACTTGCCATCTGCATGGTGTGATATGATGCGCCCCACAGCTTCTTTGGCACTAGGTTTCCTTTCTGTCTCCTGACATGGGTTCTTGATTCAGCTGTTTGTACTGCACAATTCTGTTAATTTGTGCATTATTAGTACTTTTATGTTCATTTTGTCAGAGTATCTTAAGTATTTCACTTCTCACAGAAGGTTACATTTGAAGTTAGGATTTTGTGGAGTTGTGTTTAAAAGTGCATGTTTAACTACAAGGACTTCCATGTCTACACAAATTTAGGTGCCTCCTCTCTTGTCTTCTATTCTACTCTCGACTTAGGTGTTTAGAAATGTAGCACACTTGATGCAATTAACTTTCTTTTTTTTTGAGGTATGATCAATAAAGGAACAGGAAAGTGCTTGCAATCACAGAGCAAATAAATTTTCATTAACCGCATAGTTATTTTCTCTGCATGTTTAAAGGCACTTTTCATCATTATGTTACTCATCATAAGGAGAAAATGTTAGCTCTGCTATTTCCTTCATACATAATGTCTGAAAGCTTTATCTGTAACCTGCTTGTGTTTTAGCTTCACAAACTTTTATTATAACGAACTGTTATGAGTTTCTTCATATATCCTCAAACCTCTCTGGGTTTCATTACAGTTTTATATTTGATAACATTTCTTCCAGAAGATTTGTAAAATACACTGAATTTCCCTATTTTTACACAACAATTTTATCTTGCAAGAACTGGCAGTTTGGTTCAGGGGATAATATTGTAATGGGTGTTACTTCGTCGCAAGCTAAATGACCATTTACAAGATATTGATTTCACATCTACAGAGTCACATTTCTTGTTACTGTCATTTAAATAGGTGTCAAACAATTCAGTGAAAGTTGTAATAACAATACGTATTTCAATTATTCTTGTATGATATGAAAGAGCTCACTTTTGCAATGCAGCACAGCAGCTTTTGAATCATTTTGTAATTAAATGCACATTTCAGTGGTGTTAAGCCATTGTGTGGCACCTTGAATAAAGTAACTGCTTCAACAACTTCCGAGTCGACTTTTCATTGTGATAGCAATTACTGTATGCAGATCAGGTATCGATAGCACGTGCATGGCTCATGCATGGAGGGTTAATGGGGGATGCAGCTTTCGCATCACGAAAAATGGCCCAAAAATGTATTTATCTTTTAAATCACATTTTCAGTGTCTATTAACTCTCTATCTGATTTCGAAATATGTTCACTGGAAACCACGTAGAAGTTCGCTCTAAAAATTTGTTGTATCAGCCAAGGTGGCGAAAAATTGTGTGGAAACTGTGGATAAGCGGTGTTTTTCAACTACAATATCTCCGGAACAACGCAACCCAGCACTGCCATCTTTGTCTCACCAGGAAGTGCATTTCTTTTTCAAATTTGCCATTTCAGCAATCTCCTCGAGACAGAAACAAGCGCCCAAAAAGCAAATGATTGAAGGTCGTTCTGAAGTCGCCGATTGGCCGCGCCCGCCACGTGACTCCAGCATACTTTCTCATTGGTCCGGCACTTCTCTGAAGAAACATGGCCAATCCCTCTATTTCTGCATGTCTCCGACCTGCAGTTAAGCACACCAAGCATGTGATGCGAACCTTGCAACCAAGCTTCATGCACTGATCCTCAGACACGCTGCTTATCCTTTCAAGCATTGGTGCTTTGGAATTCGCGACCAAGCATTTCACGCATTGGTGCCTCTGACTCGGTGATAAAGCACATTGCGCCCAAGATCC
The DNA here is from genome assembly GCF_023375885.2 of Dermacentor andersoni. Lineage (NCBI taxonomy): Eukaryota > Metazoa > Arthropoda > Arachnida > Ixodida > Ixodidae > Dermacentor > Dermacentor andersoni. The sequence goes on from NC_092817.1 coordinate 10,683,183, forward strand.
TCAGGCCCAGTGTCCATGTAATGCACCCAAAGGGAGCAGAGTTGCGTATACTTTCGCCATTTTATTCCAACCCTATGCGGTAAAGCTACTCAATGGGCGTGCAGGAGCCAGACTTTATTTTATTTTATTTATTTATTTATTTATTTATTTATTTATTTATTCAATACTGCCAGCAACCTTTTGGCCGTCAAGGCAGGAGTGGGTACATTGCATTACAAGTTATTTTTGGTACAAATCATTGTCGTGCTGTGACGACAAAAGAACTATGAAATACACACACACTGACGAGAGTAATACAATGAATAATCAGCACTTGGATATTAGCATATGGGCAATATTGCAGTTTACGGCGAGTCTTGTTGCACAGATCGCCGAAACCACAAGTGCTGTAGGCGTGAGCAGCAGTGTGCGTGGTGCAGTTTGCACTGTCTCATCGCAAGGTAGATTCGCCCGCGCGGCGCGGTCGATGACGGTGCAAACTGCAGCACGCGCACTGCTGTTCGCGCCGACAGCACTTGTGGTTTCGGCGATCTGTGTGACAAGACTCGCCGTAAACTGCAACATTTTAGCTTCATATTTATTTTTATTTTCTCCCTTTCAAATGTATCTTACGGGTTGGTTGTGACATGTTAAAATGCATGTATGCCTGTAAATCTAGTTTTACTTGACTGTTAATGATGTTGAATGTATTTTAAGGCGGTGCAACTTACGCCATGATTCGAGTGTGCAAAAACCAGGCCGCGTATAAAGATCAAATATGGACACCTGCCTACCATAGGCATTGTAAACAAAGCGAAGCGCTTTTTTTTAATACGTTCTATGCAGCTAGCTTCTGTTTTGGTGTGTGGATCCCACACTACATCTGCATGCTGAAGTAACGGGTGTACGAGGGACATGTATGCAACTAATTTTGTTTCACTGTTAGTGTTTCAAGTGATGCGTGAGCAACCACAGTCGTTTTGATGCTGTAGAGACAATGTTTTTAATGAGGGAGTTCCAACTTAATGTGGAATCAATAATTATACCCAATGATTTAAACTAGTTAACAAGGGTGATTTGGTTATTGTTGACATTGTATGCGTAGAGAAGTTTTTTTTTGCGTGTTATTGTCATTTGAGCGCATTTTGAGGTATTCAATCATCACGCACACATGGCACCAGTTAGTAATAGCCATTAGGTAGTTGTTTAGTGTGGCTTGATCCTCGTTTTTTTGATGGTGTGGCAGACAATGCAGTCATCTGCAAAAAAAAACGGCAGCATATAGAAGAGTCGATAGCCTGGCCATTGAGATATATAAGGAAAAGAAGGGGCCCAAGGACCGAGCTTTGAGGAACACCAGAAAGCACTGATGCTGTATGAGACTTCGATTTAGCTATCTGTACGTATTGATGGTGGTTAAAAAGGTAAGAGTCAAGCCACATTACAAGTTGGTTATTGTTTAAGAGGCTCGCAAGTTTTGTCATTAAATTCAAATGGGACACGCAGTCAAATGCTTTATGGAAATAGAGAAAAATTACATCTGTTTGACCACCTTTGTCCAGCGTCGCAAAGAATTCTTTGGTGATACGAGTCAGCTGTGTGACTGTCGATAGGCCACACTGAAAACTCATGCTGGCTGCTCGTGAAAAAGTTATTGCTCTTCAAAAATGAGCTCACGTGTTTACAAATAAAGTGTTCAGTAACCTTGCTGGTGGTGCACAACAGAGAAATGGGCCTATAATTTGGTACAGAGTACTTATCTCCTGATTTGTAGATTGGCATGACCTTTGCCGTTTTTCAATCTTTAGAAGTTCACCTTTATGCAGACTTGTGCTGAAGGTAAGAAATAAATATTTCGCGCACCATTCAGCGATCTGTAAAGAAAGCAGTTTGGAATATTGTCTGGTCCAGATTACTTCTTTGTGTCGAGCTGAAGTGCTGAAAAATTTCCCTGTTCGCTTATGGTAAGGTCAGGTATATCTAGATTTTTGCCTCTAAATTTGGCAACCATGTCTCTTCCATGCAGAAATGCACTGTAAAATTGGTCATTAAAGGGTGACGCTATTGTTTGTAATGGCAAAGTTGTTCAGAAAAATTTTGCTTGCAGGTTCTTATCTGTTAGGTGCCTCCAAAACTTATGGGAGTCGCTAGTGAGGAGGTCGTGCATTCTGATGTTAAAAAACTGGTACTTTTACAATCTTCTGCAACTCCTCTCGAACAACCGGTGAGTTGTACTTTTTCTGTGAACGAGCACTTGACAAGCGCTTAATGCGACGTTTTAGTTGAAGGATTTCATGTGCAATCCAAGGGTTAGAGCTGTTCACTTTCCTTAGTTTAAAGAGGGACAAACTTCTATATACACTCGTGAACCACTGTGTACTTGAAACTCGACCATAAATCATCAGCAATCGAAGTACCATCAACAGCCATGTTATATTGCACGTCATAGTTCAGTTCGAGAAGGTATAAAATACTAGTATCGTCAGCATGATTTAAAGTCAAGAAACGTGGTTTTTGTCCCTCGTGTCTCAGGCCGTCTGAGGTTGCTTGTAAAGAGTACCATGTTATGGTCTGACATTCCAGTTAGAATATCGATTGTGAAACCAAGCAGACTACGTGTATCAGAAACAAAAACAAGATCGAGGCACGAGTTTGTGTCTGGCATGATTCTCGTTGGCGCATACACCACCTGCTTGAGACTGTAAGAAAATGCAATATCAAGGAGTAAATCCGAATGCCGACTGGAAGGCCGTGCGCACAGAAGATCCCAGTTTATTTTAGGCAATTTGAAATCGCCACCTATAATGATGTGAGTGTGGCGTTTGCTATGTTTGCGAATGAAATCGTGCAGCGATTCCAACATGGCTATGTCGGCGTTCGGAGGCCTTTAGACAGCACCGATAAGTATACTAAGATTGAAAACACTGAGCACAAGCCAGACCATTTCTACATTCGTGTTGTGGCATACCAAATAGTAGTCTAAACCTTTTTTTATTACGACTGCAATACCACCTCCCCTTGAACAGCGGTCAAGGTGAATAATTTCATGCGAATTTGGTACAGTGTCGGTATCAGGAATGCTGTCGTGAAGCCAAGTCTCAGTCATAATAGAAACATCCGCATCGTACGTGTGAAGAAAAGTTTCAAGTTCATCGCACTTACTTATGTTACCTGGGGCATTTACATTGAGCACTGTAAACAGGCTTATTAAAGCTTGGGACAGCGTTGAAGCGTGCACGGCAGCAGAAAAGTTCAAAGGATGGCGCTACTTTTAAACGTTGAGGGGCTTTACGATTGGTGACATCGTAGGTCCGCCATGTGCATACCTTTAAAACGTGCTTACAACTTGCTTATTTGTATTACAGTCCTTAACGGAACTGAATAGAAGCCAGCAACACACCCGAAAATTTGTACCTTGCCCTTCGCTGGCGACAAAACTTCTACGAACCCTGCGGCTCCGTCGTATGGGCCGACAATTTTCCTGCAGTCCTACCGCAAGGTGCATACTGCTGCTGTGGACAAAAAGATACACAATGAACGCGCCAACATTCAACTTGATCGTGCATACAAAAAGAAATTTCTATCGCTTCTAACAGCCTAAGGTATCACTGTGACATCGTCTGGCACACTTTTGGGAGAAAGAAAAACTTGTAAGGGTAAATATTTGTCTATATGCAATGTAAACAATTTACTGAGCCTGTACAATTTTTTTCATGCATGTCGAATTTCATGTTCATGTCGTAACACGTAATTTGTGTCATAAATGTGATGCATGCACATATTTGTTTCATGCGTGATATTCATGATGTCATGTCATGCATCTCATTAATGTCATGACTTTCATGTCACATTATGTCATTCATGTCATGTCACTCGTGTTACGGAAGTGGTGGATTTCAATGTTGATAGCGTTGACGGTAAGGAAAAGACGGCGTCAGGTCCATGAAGTTGGCTTTTCTGCAGCGCGGTGGAACATTTGACGTCATTTTAGACCTCGTGATTGTGCTCAGCAAGTAGCGGTGAAAAGAAAAGGTAGGCGGAAGTCTCCTCCCTTTGGTGGCATAACATCATCAACCAATCTTTAAATGCGTAGGCATTTCTTCCCTACCCAATGAGGAAACCCGTCCGTCGCTCTTGTTTGTACTGGTTGGATCAAGTTTCATAACATTGATAATGAGACCGGGCTGCGTGGAGATGAGCAAGTAGCACAATGCTTACGCATACGTGGACAACTCCCGGAGGAGCTTCTGCGTGAATTTTTCATGTCCACTGCTGGACGTAGGCCACTCGCAGCGATATCCAATTACCCTGGTTTGCGCTAGCTGATAGAAACTTGCACCTGCAAATTTCCTGGGTGCATATACAGGGACACTACTCCCCAGATAGCCTCGAAAATACATTAGATGTATCGGATTGATCCAAACATCTAGCTAAAACTGAGATGTCCTATGGACATCCCTTACATGGGCATACATCTAAGGCACATACAATGGCATCAAATTTTCAGATGCCCATTTCGTTCATTCACATATAGAAAATTTTGGATGTCCACACAATGTTTCTAAAAACAGTATGTCAGACATATGTTGCACAAAGTTTTAGGTGTCCATTATCGTCCATAAAATTTTTGCTTTAGATATGCTTTTTAGGCCCCCCAAAATTTTCGCATTGTCTATTCCCTTCTATGATTTTGACGTGGACGATGCTGCGCAATTAGTGCCTGTATTTTGGTGCGACCATCGCGCTGTATCATCAGTGAACATGGATGTCCATAGGACGTCCCATTTTTTGCTGGACATTGATCAATTGTTGGTACTTCATAAAGTGGATGTTGGCACATGAAATGTGAATTTTTTCAGAGCAACAAAATTCACAAGCAGTAGGCAAAGCAAAAGAATGTATGTGCGCTTTTTGATGTCGCAGATTCTGAGTTTTGTAGTAATGAATGACTTCTTTGTTTCCGACTTTGGAAAAGATTGAAAAACAAGGTACAGTATGTTTGGGAATTAACTGATATATAGTAGAAAAATGCGCATGGAAATTAAATGAAGGCACTTTACTTTTGTTAAAGGGACACAAAAGTGAAACAATAAATCAGTTTAGACTAATGAAGGATTACTTGAGAACCATGCAGGCAGTCATATAAAAAAAATAGTTTGATTATTAGATGAGAAAATGAAGGTCCAAGTATCAGTATTTAAATTTCGCGCCGATACGTCAGCGTGACGTCGGGGATTCCAAAGTATGTTTTCGCATTTGGGCCACATTGGCTGAGTAAAAGTTTCCGAAACTTGCCATGTTTAATATTTGGTTCCTTCAGAACACAATGTAGTCAATCTGTACCGCTATATATAATTAGTAGGCCCTAGAAGATGCCATCAAAATCGAAGACGTCACAGCCCCCAGGGGTGCTATTCTCGACACGCATGGCGGCTGCACGGCCGCCATTATCCGCCATGTTGACTCTCTGATTGGCTGTAGCGAGCTCACGTGCCTTGAAATTTGTGCCGGGAAACGGAAGTTTTGCGAAATGTCATTTTGCGTTTTCATCAAGATGACGAAACGTGACATGGAGCTGCAAATTTTATGGACTAATACATTTTTTGGTCCTTGGCAGATGTATTGTGATGTTAGCGCTTCAAAAAGAATGTGAGCGGTAGCGTGCAGAAGCCAGTGCAATGCATCTGCAATTGCGCGAATATGTGCTGGCGATCCAAGATATGCGCCATGCCAGCTTGCTGATTGGCTGAAGGAATATCTCGTGAGGAGCGTCACAGGAAGGGCTGTTTCGTAAACGTCATTTTGACGATGCGTGACGTTGCGCTGGGCCGCCATTGCTGAGATTTTCCGCCACAATTTTTGCTGCGACGAGCCGCGCGAATTATGCTAATGAGCAGCCATATGCAATGACAGCCGAGAGGAATGCGTATCGCCACATTTTCCCCGCCGTTTGGCGTCACGAAAATATTTTGTTCATAACGCGTGCTCATAGTATTTGCATCGCTCGAGATCTCGCGTAGTGTCGGCATTTGTGTTTGGGGCCTTCATTTTTTAAACGAACGAGTTTATACGAAATAATATTGGTTGAACATAGCAAACTTTCGGCAATGTTGTCCACTTCTCACTGCCGCATTTGTATTGTAATCAAGATTGATGCCTTTTCGCACAATCAAAAGTTATGACAACGGCCTCTTTCTAATTTATAAAAAGAAATGTACGCAAGGCGGCACCTTGAAGTTTCCATTCCGCTATTTTCTTCGGTGCGTGACGTAGGTGCGACGCAAACAAAATGGCGCTGGTGGCCCAGTTTTGCTTACGTAACGTAACGCCTACTTGACGTTTTGCCTAAGAAACTGAAATGAAGGCACTGAATGTAGCGTTATCGGTAAAGCAAAACAGTTTTCCTCCGCAGTAAAAATAAAGCAGCTATCTCAAAGCGTATGATTATTCCATCGAAAACTCTTCTCGCTTCCGTCGTCTGCTGCGTACAAGCCGTCGTCTGCTTCAATAGCTAGGATGCGTGTCCCCGGAAAATGGAATGAGTCATCGCATGTTGGCGCCAACGCGCTAGTTTTCTTGCTTGAGACAACATACGCGACCTACCAGTGGTGATGCGCGCACGTTCTAGGCCACGTTATCGCAATCTCGTGAAACGCAAGTGACTCAGCCCGACTCGGCTGGCTGAGAAACGGCCGATATCACCGATAGCGTTGCGCGCGCCAGAGATATCCACTAGAGCGACGCAAGCGCCGGCGCTGCCATCTCTTGTTCATTTCGCTGGTTACTCGCACCGAGGGAGGAAACTTCAAGGCGCCGCCTTGCGTACATTTCTTTTTATAAATTAGAAAGAGGCCGTTGTCATAACTTTTGATTGTGCGAAAAGGCATCAATCTTGATTACAATACAAATGCAGCAGTGAAAAGTGGACAACATTGCCGAAAGTTTGCTATGTTCAACCAATATTATTTCGTATAAACGCGTTCTTTTAAAAAATGATGGCCTCAAACACAAATGCCAACACCACTCGAGAGCGATGCAAATACTATGAGCACGCGTTATGAACAAAAGATTTTCGTGGTGCCAAACGACGAGGAAAATGTGGCGATACGCATTCCTCTCGGCTGCCATTGCATATGGCTGCTCATTAGCATAATTCGCGCGGCTCGTCGCAGCAAAAATTATGGCGGAAAATCTCAGCAATGGCGGCCCAGCGCAACGTCACGCATCGTCAAAATGACGTTTACGAAACAGCCCTTCCTGTGACGCTCCTCACGAGATATTCCTTCAGCCAATCAGCAAGCTGGCATGGCGCATATCTTGGATCGCCACCACATATTCGCGCAATTGCAGATGCATTGCACTGGTTGTTCATGCTACCGCTCACATTCTTTTTGAAACGCTAACATCGCAATATAGCTGCCAAGGACCAAAAAATGCATCAGTCCATAAAATTTGCAGCTCCACGTCACGTTTCGTCATCTTGATGAAAACGCAAAATTGCATTTTGCAATACTTCCGCTTCCCGGTACAAATTTCAAAACACGTGACCTCTCGACAGCCAATCAGAGAGTAAACATGGCGAATAATGGCGGCCGTGCAGCCGCCATGCGTGTCGAGAATAACACCCCAGGTGCGGGAACTTAAGTAGGGGTCGCCACCCGTATTTCGTTCTTGCGCTTTTTCTGGCTTACCAAACGTCTTATCGTTGTAAAAGTGGTGTTTTTGGTGTTGTAGAAAGGTAATTTACTGACGCAGAAGAAATCGTTTTTCACGTTAGTGTCCCTTTAAGCACTACCAGACAATTTAAAACGACAAACCTCACATGTGGGAGCTATTGTGCGGCCTCTAATACTTGACACTCAATCTCGGAGGCCTTGTGCTTCGAAAGCAAGGAGCCGGAAGCACGCCATAAATGTTGCACTAAATGAAGAATGTTTAAAGACATTAGAAAAGTTAAATGATTTAAACCGATTTGGTGTAGTAGTATTCTCCAATTGTCAAGGAAACAAGCATATGTGGGCATGTGGGAGCCTATGTTGCGGTGCTGATGCTGTTGCACTTCATTTCTTATTCTCACGATATCTGCAGTGGTGTCTGGTCGTCAGCAGACACATGCTTTTCAAGGTATGTTATAGGTTTATTTTTGTACTTTCTTCTCTTGGGTGTGCCGGTAATGAGTGCTTCATATGGGCCGGAAGAGCGATGAACAGCGCATAGGTACAACGGTTTTGGCAATAGCCTTCAAGGCATGTTGGCAGTGTTTCTTGTCGCAATAGTATTAAACTGAGCCAATTGATGCGTGGCTAAAAATTACTTTGAACCGCTTAACTGCAACTCGGAACAAATGGCGGTTGACAAGTGACATTCTTGTCTGTCTTCCTTTGTCCCATAGAGTTTCATATTAGTATACCTAAAGGCAAATCTGGCGCTGCGATCGTTCAACCATCATGGGAATGATGGGAAGTACAGGCTTCGGATTGGCATTCTATTGACTGGCGAACTAGTGTACAAGTATTTTTTTTGGCAGTTTTGGTTTCGCTCCAAGTGCAATTGCTACAACCTGCAGTTGGACAGTGCAACGCAAAGCTCTTTGCCTTTGTTATGTTGCTCGGAGTGGCGATAGCGCGCTGGGCCAGCGACTGGGACGATGCTTGTGTCGCGGTGTGGCGTCGAAGCCGTGACGAGAAAGCGGCGGCATCGTAAACGTTGAAAGAACATGTTTTGAGCGTTTGGACCTTTGTTTGTTAAGTGTGTTAGGTTGGCACTGTAGCGTTACGTGCTTTATGAAACTTCAGAATAGGACAAAGAAGGCACTACTGATACAAGACATATACAGTTGTACTTCTAGTGGCTTGACAATCAAATTTTATTGAGGGCTTCATTATGTGCTCATGTATGTGCTCATTGAAATGCGTGTTTTAGGACTTTGAGAACACAAACTTACTTGTGGTAGGAAAGATAGCTGCTTCCTAGCTGTAGTCTAGTGTCGCACAATGGGTACCCGCAAAGCCACGCTGTAACGCTTCGGAAGCGGTACGCCAATATAAAATATGATGCAGCATACTCGTAGGAGGCCACTAGCGTCCTAGCTAGCACTGCAGCAGATGTGCTTAAAAGTACTTGAAGACGTTCAGCAATCGTGACAGCCGACGCAACCTTTCGAAAGAGCGAGAGAGTTCGCAAGTGCCTGTCGTCTGCGAGAAAAGTCTCGCGTTTGCAGCGAGCAGGCGTCGTAGCAGACGACACTTGTAGCATTCCTCTCAAGGGCGCAACGCTTTGTCACAATACAACATTTTTATTTCCAGAAATACATGATGAGTATTTTTATTTAAGTACTTGCACGGTTGTTTTGCTGTTGAAAAAATGAATAAATAATTATTCTTTGGCGTTAAATTGGGAACAGAATCGCACAAGTATGCATACCCTGGTGTGTCCTGGTGACAAACCATAGTAAACCATGCTTCCATCTCAAATTCATACAAAGTTTATGCAGCGTGTTGTACATTATATAACATACTGCAGAAATAGAATTAGATTTTACGCGATAATATTTGAGTATAGCTTTGTTTACTGCGCCAGAAACAAACGCCACTAGTCTAAAGACCGAAGTCAATCCGAAGCCTGTACTTCCCATCATTCCCATGTAGGTTGAGGCAACGCGCATGAGAACCCCCGTAGACACTAGCGCCACATTTCCCTCTAGGGTATTTTTAGAAACTCTATGCTTTGTCCAGCGTTTTAGTTGAACTTCTCATAGCCATATTGGTTTTTCTTGTACTGTGCTTCTTGCAGTCCGCACGTTTTGTGTGCAACGGCAGAATGGTTTCAGTGGTTCTGGAACAGATTTTTGATAGTGGCGCTCGAGGTTGTGAAGTTGTCCCCATTCATGCATTGCTTTTGCTCTGTCTGCTGGTGGAGGTCTGTTTTAATAAGGGCTGTGTGGTGTTGATCGAAGGCGGGAATCAGACTCCAGCCGTCCCGATGTAAAAGCCGTTTATTCAACGTATACAGTCATATATATAATGAAGAACAGAAGCGCTCCCTGGGGAATAAAGAACTGAAATGAATAATGAAACTAAATACAACATACTCCCTCCCTTATTTTTAGTGATTAATTGTTAGTAAGTATTAGTAAGGAAAACCCCAAGGCATGCACACTGTACTTATATACATATATTTACAAACTATGTACACAACGTCAGACCGCCAACTAGTCGGTCTGATAGTCTTGGAGCCAGGCCAGCGGCCGGCGCTCTCGGGTCGGCCGCTTTGGACGTCGCACTGGCGATGATGACGGCGGGCTCGTAGACTGCTGCTGCAGTATGCCAGAAGACAGTGCCTGCGTACTGGGAGAAGGAGGCTGTAGCACGGTAGGCTGCAACACATCAGGGAACCGCGGCTGCGGCGTGGCGGACTGCAGCGCATCAGGAGACTGCTGCTGCGGCGTGGCAGGTTGGCCTGGTTCCTAGATGCTCCTCTCCGGAACCCTGGAAAGCTTGGAGGCATACCACGTACGGCCGTCTCCAAGTTGGAAAGAGGCTGGTCCCCTCCTCTTGATCACCTCAGTCGGTGCAGAAAAGGCGCAGTCTCCCTTGAAACGAACGGACGGTTTTTTCATGTGGACAAAATCGCCTACGGCTATCTTTGTCTTCTTGGCGGCTCTCCTTTTGTCCGTGTAGTGCTTGCTGCTCTGCTGCTGACGCCGAACCCTTTGACGAAGTCGCGCCAACTCCTTGGCTGGGTCTTCCGCAAATGCTGGTGCTGAGAACCCCACGACATCCAGCCTAGTTCGGGGCATTCTACCATGCAGCAGAACTGCTGGGGCGACCCCGGTGGTGGCGTGCGGAGTACAGCGGTAAATGGCAAGGTATTCTGTGACAGCTTGCCGGAGTGGTCGTCTTTCGAGGAGTGAGACTTGAATGAACTTTTTCGATGTGCGATTGAAACGTTCTATTTGCCCATTGGCTTGGGGGTAGTATACTGAAGAATGTGAAAGACTGATGCCTCTGTTTTGCAGGAAAGTTATGAACTCACTGGAAGTGAACTGAGGTCGATTGTCACAAACTATCTCTTCTGGGTAGCCTTCACGGGCAAAAACACTTGTTAAAAAGTCTTTCACGGTGCTCGTGGACACTTCGCTGCAAAAATACACCTCTGGCCATTTAGAATGGTAGTCAACAAGCGTTACAGCAAATCTGCTGTTGTAAGCTGCGTGCTCCAAAGGACCAACAATATCTAGGCCAAGCTTCTGCCGCGGTCGCTCAGGCCATTCAACAGGTTGCAACGGTGCTGGTGATGTTTTGGCAGACTTATCTGCTTCCAGGCAGATATGGCAGTTTTTTACTACCGTTTCCACTTGCTTATCCATTCTTTGCCACCAGAACCGCTCACGCAGTCGCGCCTTCGTGCGCGTGATACCCGGATGTGTCTCGTGCGTGATGCCGATGATCTGAGCCGTGAGGGAGGACGGAACAACGAGGCGCTCTCCACGCAGTAGCAGGTTATCGACAACAGAAAGTTCTTCCCGAATGGCGTAGAATGGTTTCGCCTCTTCTGGTATGGACTTCTTTGGCGGCCAGGAACTCAGCACGAATGACTTGACGGTTTCCAGGCAACTGTCGTCGAGGGCGGCCTGTCTGAACTCCTCCTTTGTCACGCAGGCTGGCTCAATGAACGAGACAATTTCTTCCTCATTAGCAATCTCTGCCTCCGAGGTAGGTGCTGGTAGCCGAGAAAGTGCATCTGCCAGAGTGTTTGTGGACCCCTTGCGGTATTCAACAGTGAAATTGTAACAAAGCAGTCGTGCACTCCAGCGTGCAATTCGGAGTGGGCGTCTTCCATGTCCTTGTGACGACAGCAAGGACACCAGTGCCTGGTCGTCTGTTCGAATTGTGAAATGTCGACCCCAAAGGTACGTGTGCCATCACTCACATGCCCAACTGCATGCAAGAGCTTCTTGTGCACCGACTGGATATTTCCTCTCCGCAGGCGACAGTGTACGAGATGCGAAAGCGACGGTGCGGAGCTCGTGGCCACTTAGTTGCTGCAGGACTGCTCCCAGCCCACAGTCGGACGCGTCGGTCGACGCAATGACTGGCAATGACGGATCGAACATCTAGAGGACTGTACTCGACGAAAGCATTTCCTTGACCCTCCTGAAACTGCTGTCTGCTGCGGCAGACCAGATGAATGGCACATTTTTTGCGTAGAATACTACTTGGAGTAGTATTCTACGAGACCCAGGAACGAACGAAGGGTGGCAACATCAGCGGGCACTGGTGTGTTAACTACGGAGTCTACCTTCTCTGGAAGTGGCTAGATACCAAGTGCAGTGACCTTGTGCCCTAGAAACGCAAGTTCTGGAACGTCGAAAAGGCATTTGCTGTTCAGTTTCAGACCCGCGTTCTTTATCTTTTGCAGCATGGTCTTCAAGTTTGAAAGATGTTCTTCTGCGGTCTTGCCAAAAATGACATCATCAATGTAGAACAACACGTGAGGGCAGCGGTCAAGGATTGTCGCTATCATCTGAAATGCCGCTGGGGCAGAAACCAACCCAAAGCAAACTCTTTTAAAACGGAAAAGGCCGTCATGAGTGATGAAAGCTGTCAGATCCCTGCTGTCAGGGTGCAAGAGAACCTGATGGTAAGTGGAAGCCAAGTCAAGTTTAGAGAAGTGTGTAGCGCCTACCAAAGCGTGAAGCAGCTCCTCTGTGTGGGGCAACGGGAAACTGTCTGGAACAATAGCTTTGTTCGGCTCTCGAAGGCCTACACATATCCTGATGCCAGGCACGTACCCAAGGGGGGGCCTGCCCCCCCCCCCCCCAGTAATTAAGACGCATACAACCCGCTCCCCGCCCACGCCACCACTTCTCACACACATTCCTAAAGCGCCGCCAAATCAATGTTGAAACTCGACAGCTATGCTGCGGTCAACATTTTGCTGCCTTTTTCACTCCTTTTGGATGGCGGTAGTTATCGGCATCTCCTGGGGTGTGAATGTCAGTTTCCTCATCGATTCGGTGCCCACGCGAATAACTCGAGATGCATTCAGTTGTCACCGTGTTTTCGACGGTCACGCGCGTCGCTGTTGCTTTGTTCGTTCAACCTTCTTTGTTTAGACTCATCCAGGGACCAGGAAAGGGATTCGGTTCGTAGTCAGCTGGTGTGTATGTACGTGGAACGAGTTGCGGCCAGAGAAAACGCCAATTAAGTTTAACTTTTCCTTTGGCTTCATTACTTCCTCGAGTGCCGGCTCGCCGCGACGCTGACAGATTATCGGAACCATATACCCGCGATGTTGGTTAGATAAGGCGGAAAATAAAATAATGCGAGACAGCGTCCATCATCAAACCCTGCAATAACCGTTAAACCCATAAGCAACATGAATGTCATTCGTTACCTCGTCTGGTTTTTGCTTAATTGTAGAGCAGTTTTCGTGCAAAATTGCCAACTGGAAACAAGAGTCGCAAGCAGTTGAGAAATTAAGCGATTTACTAAGGAATACATTGTCGGCAACCGAGGCAACAGCCAAACAGGAAGAAAAAGCGAAAATGAACAAATTTGCCGTTGTTTATCAAAATATTTATAGATCAACATCGTTTTATTTAAAAAGGAAGTAGAAGAAACGCCGCCAGAGGTGGAGAACAATTCCGTGTTTTTTTAATGACGCTTCTACAGTTATCAGTCGAGCCGCCTGACGTAGCACTTGTCTGCTGTGCTTAAGTGTCTTCTTAAGCTCCCGGTGGTGGGCGTAGTACGTCTAGAATCACAGCATCCTGCACTCTACGTGGTTGTACGGGAGTGGCAGCCACGCATCGTAACGTAACTTCCCAAATAACAATACGAGTCGGTTGCGGCACTTGGTAGAGTATAAGCAAGGGATTCAAAAGAACTGTGATGGTTCTGCAAGTATGTATTTCTATATAATTCTTCCAGACCTAATTAAAGAAATGATACTATAGTCGGATAGAAATTAAGTCTGCAGTGAAGCCCAGCCCACGCCCTCATAACCGCCAGCCACTGTTCCTCCGGGAGGCTGCAAATAATTTGTACTTCAAACTTTTCCTGTTACCCAATTAAATAAGCTGGTAACCACAAAAATAACATTATTAAGGCGTAATTTTATACCTTTTGCCTCGCCTATTATAGTACAATGTCCAAAGCCTAATTCTTTATTGAAGTGAAATAACATACTTGCTTTGCTGCAACTATTTATTGTCAAGTTTTACTTGAGTTGGCAGTGAAGTTTAAGATTAAAACGAGGTTCAGCAGTGAAATGAACGGCACCGCAGACTTTTGAAGAGTGATATGTCCAGACTCCATACACTTTGTCCATGTCTGTTGCACACCTCATTGCTTCCGTCGATGAAAAAACTCTTCAAAAACAGCAGACGCTCCGGAGGTATGAAGTACGACGCCATTTTGAAAAGGCCGCATGACGACGATTTTGTTTGCTTCTGTGATTGGCTAGCGAAGTAGCACAACTCCGCGTGGTTTGTGTGTCTTGCTCGCCAACTGCTGTTTTTTTTTGAAGTTGTTTTCTACTAATCTTTATTTTACACTTTGGCTTCTTTATTTGTTCTTGGTAGTGTTCTTCCTATGCTTCTTTCCTGTGCGAGTCCATTTGACGTAGTTCCTTATTTGCCAAGTAAAGGAGAGGTGTATCGCACAGGCGTGCCTCTAAAATACACTTTATTTCATTTGTCTTTTGTGGGTTTAGGTGTTTTTATAGCGAATGGTGTGCGTTATTCACATTTTTACTCGTAAAGTACCCCCCTCCCCTCATTTGCATAGAGTTACGTTGCATACGTGCTGAAAGGTCTCGATAACGTTATACGGTCACGCGAAATCTTTTATTGGCAAATAAATCCGTACTTCCCTGCAGCTTCGAGTAGCCAGTGACACAGCGATCGGCGGGCAGCCATCTTCTATTCCTTTCGGAGCGGCCGGGGCAGTGCCCGGCTATTCAGAAAAAAACTTTCAATTTTATTCGGCATACTTATGCGTCTTTAACTTGTACACCTCACTTTGACGTGGTGAGTTCTCGCGGTATTGTGACGTCGCATGACAGACTGGCAAAGTGGGTGCAGCCCGAAGAAGTTTGACCGGTAGCAATTGGCCAAACAACGCCTTTTTCGCTAATGGCGAGAAAGGCGTCGAATCAGAAATTATTTTTGTTTTTCCGTTTAATCATGCATAGTCAGCGTGCCCACACATATTATATGGGGCGTTTTCGTGGTTTTCGTGACATCGTGTGACAGACAGGCGCATGGGTAGTGGCTTCAAAATTTTTTGACCAATCGTGGAGGGTTGATTGCAGAATTGGAAGAGAAAAGTTTGGAATAGCTTTATGTTATAGCGCCCTTGCTTGTTTACGGTTATATGTTGTCAATCTCGTATGGTGCAACAGTGAGCGAAAAGGGGGGAAAACATAACGGTACTTACGTTGAAGCTTTTTCTTTCACATTTTAATGCGAGAGCATTAAATGCCCCATTACGCGAAAATCTGTCGTATTCGGCGGCGTGACCGAATAATGGTACCAAAAATTGCCGATGGCGCAACGTGTAAAGCCACGTAAAAATATGCTCGGATCGGTGTCAAATTTCTCAGGGAGGTTCTTGTGAACAAAGTAAATTAATGCCTTTGAAAAGATAATTTGGTAAATTTCGGCCTGAAGGGGAATGGAGCCCGAGCCTCCGGGTTGCGAGGCGAGCACGCTTCCTCGACACCACAGCGGCTCCGCGGTTCTGGCTTACTAAAGGTGTGCCTACTGAGTGCGTAATTGCAGACGTCACGCGGCAGCCATCTGGCTGACCGAACGTGTGGCCAATTGCGTGCGTCGTTGGGCATGTGATGGCGCAGCCAATGCGAAGGAGGTGGCGCTATAGTGTGGGATATATTGTGCCGAAAGTAAAGACACGAAATTTATTCGAATGACAAAAAAGATGTACACAAATGAAGCTCGTCATGCCCTCAGCGGTTGTTGCGGTGATGTTTCATTTATCATTTGAGAAACGTGAAGACCCTCGATAAGGCATTTCTGAAAAAAGAAAGAAGGCAGTAATCCAGGAACTTGAAGCAAAAAGAAAAAAAATACATTTCATATAACAAGTAACTGCAAGTTCACCAGCTGTGCGGGAATGCCGCAAGGTTTATGAACTCCTATTGAAAAGTAAAAATGGTCTTTCATTCGACAGTAGCACGAAGTTGCAGAGGAAGCCTATGCGAGTTTCTTTGTAGGGTGGTGCTACTCTCAGCTGGATTAAAGTTTTTTTCTTTCAAGTTCTGAGTTGTGTTTCGAGCACTGTGAAAGGTTCATGTAGATGTTGGTAAAATTGAAATTTCACAGTACAGCTCAACCTGTTAGGCGGTATGCGTGGTGCAACGGTGGCTCGATAGGCACAGAGAATAGGACATATTTGAGAAAACGTTCTGTTCTCGATCGGTAACATGTCAACACAGAGCTTTGTACACAGCACTGACGCACACATGAAAGGTAATGTATTGATGAATAGTGAGCATTATGAAAACTTAAAAAGAACAAGAACTATGCATGTGGACATGAGCAAAATGCGCACATATTCTCAAACAGGATAAATTATGATTATGGGTCTACAAAACGAAGTACACGAGCAACAACAAAGCAACAAAGTGTGTACCGCGTATACAGCGAGCGAACGAGAACGGGCGGCGCATTCCCTGGTCTCCTGTCCTGAAGGCGAGGCAGAACTTCCACAGTCAATTTGTCCCCATGCCAGCGAAAGTTCTGATGTGGCTGGGCCACTGAAACTTGAAACCGCGCATTTAGCACGCTTGATATGTCTGTTTGTGGGCAGTTATTTGTGACAAGGACGACAAAACTATTGTACTTTAGCACAATATTAGCTGATATAGATTTCGGGATAATACACTTTCTTCCCCAAGTTCTGGCATGGCCTTCTCCAGTGCCGCGTACAATCTTCGCCTTAAAGAAACCGTATCTCTGTGTGACGCCTAGTGGTTCGTGTTATCGAGAATCTGCAGCAAATTGTTGGCATTGAGTGCAGCTCATGCCGTGCATTGCTGTTTTGCACAAACACAGCGTGCTAAAGTGCGTCTTGCGCCCTGCGGAATGACACTGGGGCCACGGATTGGAACGCTAAGTAGACAGTCACTGAAAGAGTGCCCATCGTAATAGTAAGCGGTGCGGTACTTAAGAGCACTTCGGCGGCTCGTATTCTTGTTTACGCGGCGCAGTTCGGTACGCTCGCTTGCACATCCGCAACGAGCTAGTGCTTGGCAGCAGAGAGAAACGTTGAAGTTTGTTTCTGGCATCGTTACATATGTTGGTGCTTAAATTTTTTACTGCTTTGTGCGTGTTTAGCAGAGAGGCGTATCGGACGACGATGGCATTTGCTGCGAATTTGTGTTCTTATTATACCGGACATGCTTTCGCTCTGATCTCAGGATACCACATATCCGGGTGAGGTTTGATAGTAACCATGACACTCGGTGTGTTTCTCGGCGCTTAGTATTTCAAGTGTATCTCGCATTGCGACTAACGGGCTGTTAAGTGAACTCAAGCCATGGGCTCTTGTGCATCGACGTGATATTAACTACCTATCTGATAAGCAATTGTATTCAGTCGCACATAGCAGCTAGATGCCAGTGTTGTCCTTAGATTGTCAATGAAATTAAAATCCAACATCGAACATCCATTCATTGCCGCATGAGCGCGGTTGGGACGAACTTTGACGGTGTCTGCCCGCGTGTCGTTAAGAGAACAAAGGATGTGAGCGGCGTTTCACTCTTAAAGGGGCACTGAAGCAAACAAGCCATAAATCGGGCTAGACTGGTAATTGACTCCTTTAAAATGCCCTCACTATTTGTTCAGTGCAAAAGGGTAGGTAACCTTAGAACTGGATAATTCTCAACTGGATGCCAAATTTTTTTCACAGTCTCTTTCTTGGCCAAAGAGGGGCCTCGATGACTTCAAGATGTGGCAATCCACTCCTTTTATACGGTTATTTATTTACTTTTCTGTAATGATGTAATAAAGCTGTAATGCGAATTTTTTTTAATTGCGGATTTAGTGAGCTTTCTTGTAGCTACCAAAAGTTAAGCAGCTATCCAAACACTGTCACAATTTGTGATGACACATGGAGCTTGCTTTTTCTTCCATTTCACAGCTTCGCTCTTGGCGAAAGCGGCCCAACTCTGTGAGAGCATCGATCTACAGCTTCGAGTTCCTCCGGTGTCAGGAGCTCGCACACTCGCGGAGTGTCCTCGGTGGCCTGTGGCGCGCACGCGACAAGCCAACTAGGCTGCTGCGCTGGTGACGTTGTAGTCTTCATCGCTGCCGGAGCCTTCGACGGCCGACTGCCGGTTCTGCTCGGCCACTTCGTCCATGATCATCTTGCCGACCTGCTGGCCGCCGTAGTTGCCGATCCACGGGTAACGCGCGGGGCACGCGGTGCACGTTTCCATGTAGCGCAGCTCGCCGTACGAGTGCTCATCCGCGAAGGGCAGCGCGCACGTAGTCGGCAGGTTACAGGCCGGCTCACGCTTGGCGCAAGCCCACGCCTCGAAGTCGCGCAACTCGGCGACGCGCCTCGGCGAGCGCATCCACAGCAGGGCCTGCTGCATGGTGACGAACCAGGCATTGTCGTAGTTCTTGAGTATGTGGTCCACGAACCGGTGCAGCGCCTTGGTCTTAATCTTGTCGGTGAACCAGTTGACGCGGAAATAGAGTCCCAGCGGGGCGCGGTTGGTGCGGTAATGGCGCAGGAAGTTCTCGAGCAGGAACTCGAACACGGTGTCCTCGTCATCTGGAAATACGCACTGGTCGGCGAGCGCGCACTGACCGCCGGTGCCTTCCTCGCTGTGCAGCGTATTCAGCGGCACCTCCCACACGCCCGGGTACGAGTGCGTAGGGCAGCCCTTGTTGACGCAGTGGTGCGGGATGCGGTGGTCGAGCGTGTATGGCCACAGCGGCGTCTTGCTGGGTGGCGCGGCGAACGATGAGTCGTATGCGAAGGCGAAGTCGTAGATCATGTTGAGCATGGTGTTGCCGCCTGGCTTCAGGTAGGGGGCACGCATGCCCAGTACGGTCTCCTTGGAGACGTTGCCGAAGCGGGACAAGATCTCGCGCATGCCCACTATTTCTTCGGTCCAGTTCTCGTACTTGGCCCTGGACCACCAGCTCTCGGGGCCGCGGTGCCTGCACAACGAGGAAACGTGTATTAACGCATCTCGCTGACTGTGCAGCATTTCCCCAACATGATGTAGCACGACACGTGCAAATGCCGATTGTACGATCGAACAACTTTGTTGCTATGAATGGCTGGCAAGTGAGGGTGACATCACATCGAACAAGGTGGTTCTCAACTGAGCTAGTTGGACTGGGTACGAGATCGCCCAGGTTATAGACACAAGCATACCGCAGATTTCAATTGCATCTGTAGTACGCGCACTTCCATCTCTTCATTGCTCATTTTCTTCCGATTCCCCAGTGCAGGTCAGATTAAGCTACAGCTCAGGCTGGCCTCCCAACCTTTTTGCAAATCTCTTTCGCTTCTGGATTCCGCATAAGTGCATCAAGATCACCAATAAGTATTTATTTGTTATCTCAGTAATGTGCCTTATTGTTTCCCTCAGCATTTCCAATTTGTCTGGTGTATTCTTGATAAACATGACAGAAGGATGTTACGCCTTAACAATACATTATCAAGCGTGATGTGCTGCTGTACATTTAAGCTGGAAAGAAAATAACGCGATGCCGGGAAGACGAGAAAGGGCGGATGTGCTGTCCGAATATTTGAAATTATCAGAGGTTGGCACGCCTCTTTGCAGCGACAGTTTTGTTGAATGATTATCGCGCATTCAGGGTTTTTCCCTCTCTTTGACAGGAGCAAGTTCACACGGGCTGTCTGTTGTGGATTTGAACTGTTATTTGCAAAGTGGTTTATAAAAGAGGCATTTTGGTTGACACAACAGCGGATCTGAACTGTCACTAACGTTGATGGGCTCTTTGGATGCAGGTTCCAGTATTGAGAACTTCTCGAAAAGACAATATGAAAAATGAGAGTGGCTTGTTGGGCTAGTTGGTAGATGGTTATACTAGGAGAATGCCAGCAAACTTGAAAGTAGAAAAAACCTAGCAGCAGACATAGGCAAAGTGACAGGAAGGTGGCTGGACTAACAACTGAACTTCATTCATGAAAACGACGTCCCCAAGTTGTTAGTCCAGCCACCTTCCTGTCGCTTTGTCTATGTCTGCTTCTCGATTTCTTCTACTTTAAAGTTTGCGGGAATTCTCCTAGTATAATATAATATGAATTCTCCTAGTATAATATGAAACATGACAGAGAGCTCCATACTGCACCCTCACTTCCATATTTTGAAGTATAAACGAAATGTTAACTTCACCTCAAAGGTCGCAACATGGAGATTCATTTCATTAGGCGGGAAATAAAGAGCATAAAGGAAAATAAACTAAATTAAATATATAGGAGGTGGAGATGGCCCCCGATACTTCTGGCCTGTAAGAATATACCAACCACATGAGTACACCCTAATGCTTGTTTATCAACTAAGATGCTACAATTTTTCAATGTCGTACATCTAGACCATGTCAATCGTGTAAAAGCATTTGTACCTCAGTGCTCGTCTTGTGGTTTTCTGTGCGATCATTTTTTGCTCGCGCTATCAATTTGTTAACATTCAAGCGAACGTAGAAAAATGGAGTATACAATGAAGTCCACAGGAGAGATATAGCTCACATATAAGAAAGCAGTCCACTCAACCACATGCACTAACGCACACATGAAAACAACTTCACTGACATTCTTCGTGCAAATGCTTGAATACATCGTTTTGTAACAGTAAAATCAACATGAAATCATGACATTATGCGGCATCGCACCTGGGCTTGACGTGGGCCCCTCTATCGCAAAACGATTTCGGTTCGTTTGTTTCGACACCGAACTGCTCTGCACTCATTCCCGAAAGGAGCGCCCTGCTGCATGTTTCTCACAACCCTTGCACAACCTTTCCTTTCGATAGGGGCTAGAAATTAACGCACTGCAAAAATAAGCAGGGCTCGGCGCAATGGTCCCACGGACGCCTGCATTTCACGGCTCAGTGAACGCAGTGGGCGCGTCCGTGTATGGCATGCGCTCGAGCCTTGATCTGCTTGCCGTGTGGGCGATCTCGCTAGGCGCAGGAACGCGCAGCGCGGATAAATTCCCGTGATTCGAATGGACAAATCATGAGCCATTCCACTCTGCGAAGGCGGAGAAGCTACTTAATGCGCAGGCGCGTTGCTCCTCGGGAGTTCGGACTATACGCGGCCTCCCTAATTCGACGACAGAAGGGAAATTCCAAAGGGAGAATGGCAACTTGTCTCTCTGGTTTCTTACAGCGAAGCTGTTAAGGGCTAGTTTCCCCAGGATCGTGTCCGTGTGTAGACGCAAAACTCCCCATATGGGATCGGCCCACGTATACGTGCGCCGATCCCGAAGACAGTGCAATGCCGGGCCGACCCGCAGCGGAGGTGCAGTTCGCAATTAAAGTGCCCATGTCAAAGCTTCGCTGGTCATCCTCCTTCACAGAGTGGAAGGGTACTAAGTTTTATATAGATTCGCATGGACGACGGGAGCGCCGCCCCGAGGAGCCGGAGGAAACTAGACACACGTGACATTTCTACACCACCGTCACCACGGGAGAGCGGAAGGAAAGGAAACTATATACCCAAGCGCTTGGAACGCCGACAAAAAGAGTGCGGTGCGAACGTAGGCATGGCCGACGCGGGTCGCACAGCGGCAAATCTTTGAGAAACATTTATTATCTACCTAGGAGTCTACCGACCTTGAAAATGGTGCCTATTGACAACTAATCTAATGAAAATGCATATCCGACGGACACCGACGAGCCAGCTGAGGAAGAAGACGACGACATACGCGTAAGCAATGCCACGAGCGCGTTTGCGTGGGACCTGAGTATTTGTTGACGTAGAAGAAAAATGCACGGATCCCTAGCCATAAACAGCTTCACTGTAAAAAAAAAGTATACTCGTATTTATATATTACAGCACGCCGAGGAGCGAACGCGCGAACACACGCAAAGAGACTCGAGCGGCCAGCCGCGCGGAAATCTTGCGTGTATTTGCGGGCAAGTCTCACGCTCAGAAAAACACTTTTATGCAGCACGTATTGAGCATCAGAAAGCTGTATCGAGAGTTTTTCATGTTACTCTACAATTTTCTCATTGACACTTTTAATGTATTTATGATATTTGAGAAGTTGATTATTTAATGAAGACTATCGAATTAGGCGGAATGAAACAAAAATCCGAATATCTCCAAGCGACGGCAAACAACATTGCTTTTCCAGCTACGTGGAATTTGCATATCTTTAACGTTTGGCTCCAGTTACGTGGGACACCCTGTATAGGGCCTCCGAGTTTTTTGACATGCATCTTCTCTTTCTCGTCGTGCTGATATCGCGTCGGCCGCACAGGCCTCCTTATGATCGTAGCCTCAGTGCACGCTGCTGCCTTCTGGCGCGACATTTGCCGGTGAACTGGCGGCCTCCCGCAGCTCTCGCCGCTTCCCTGTGAGATCACCGAAGGCAGTTGCGGCGATGTCGAGCGCACATGAACCCGCTGTGCAGCTGACTCGTTTTAGACGTTCTTAAATAGTGATCAACGATACAATAGTGAACTCAAATCAATATAAGTTAGGGTGAACTGAAATTACTATGTGGCTTTTATTTATTTTAACATAACCATTTGTGCTAGCAAGCAGACTTTCGAGCTAGAAAAAAAAAAATCTGCACATACTCCATAAAGTAAGAACGCGCCGCATACGGGAAAAAGGATGCGAACAATTAACACGTGTGTTAGCCGAGTATTGTGGTGAGATGCCTGCAGGCTCAATGGCTGCCGTCTGTGGACCTTCGTGCCGGCTGTAACGACACCACTAAGTAAAATACGGCAGAAATAGACCGGGTGCCTCGAAAGCCGCAAGACATAGCACGAGATTTATTAACGAACGGCGACCATTGCCGTGAACATTGCCTGAAACATTGCCGTAAAGATTACCGTAAACATTGCGGTGATCGGGAATCTTTTCTTACCGGCGTTGAGGAAAGTGTACGCAGACATATGATGTAATTAGTGTCCCTCTTGTTTTAACTAATGCCTCTTTTTTTCCCCCGAGGTTGCCCTTAGGAGTAACAAAATGTCTCTTTTTCTTAAGCGAGAAGAAAGGGGGTTAACCGAGTGGCCCGATTTTTATTAGTCATCTCATAAGTGTTTGTTGGCTTCTTACGATATCTTTTTCTTCTTCTCATTCAATAAAGTGAATGCGTCAATCAATTCCCCTTTAAGTGGTGCGCTTCACGGCCATTCACTTGAGACATTTACAAACTGAGTAGCGAGACGTCTATAAACCTGTAAGGAAGTTGATATTTCTAACCGTTCTGACGGTAATGTTCGTAGCCATTTACTAGAGATGTCTCAACAAGCTAGAAACGCAACTGTTTGCGGACACTATTACAAATGTTAGCTAAATGTCATACGGCGCTCGCAAACTCGCTTCGCGATGGCGTCGCTCCTTTTATTGCATATATAGTCGAAGTCATCAGCGGCTCAGAGTGTGCGCGCTCGAGCGTATAATGCACTCACGTGACTCCCAGTGAGGCAAACTCGTGGCCGTCGGCAAACATCCTCTGCACGTTGAAGTAGCTGGTGTACTCGTGCGACAGGAAGAAGGTTGCGCGTATGGGGCACCCGTTGGGGTTCTTGCGGTGCTCCTTGTGCAGCAGGGCCCGGTATTGCGGGAAGTTCATGTTGTTGAGGGCGCCGTCAAAGGACATGAGCACCATCTGGGGCACGTCCTTGGGCTCCAGGTCTCCAGGGATGCGCGTTCCGTCGGCGCTGCAGAAGCACTCGGGCAGCACGCATGTCGACGGATCGCACTTGGGCGCAGTGTCCGGGTCGTGCTTCGGCCGCTCCGTGGTTGCTGGAAAAGAAGCGTGGCATCTGTGGCACACCAGACTTTCTCGTTCTGCATGTTAGCTGTTTTCTTCGGACTTTTGTTGGTTCGTTAAAGTGTCTCTTATTAGCTGCGAAGCATTGGCATTTTGGCCATGAGAAGCCAAGAGAAAAGCATTGCAGAAAAAAGAAAGGAAAGGAGAGACGAAAATAAAGGGGGAAGAAAGCAACGGCACGAAATGAAAATAACCCCGAAAAAAAAAAACACAGAGTGATTGCAAAAGAAATGAAAAAAAAAGTAATTACATGCAATCTGCAGTGCGTTTTCGTAGCTCTGAAGTTGTACTAGGGTTCGTATTTCGTCACGATTTGTTTCACTGCCCATTATTTTCGTCCTGTTCGTCGTTGGCTTAGACGTTGCCGAGCTATATTTACCGCCATGATCGGTTACTCGGCGCGAGAAGAAAAGGATAATGAAAAATGAAATGGCTCGTTGCGAAATACGGCCTCAGCACGCAGTCGTGGTCGTGAAGAAGTTGCCGTGAAGGAACGAAAAAAAAGAAAAAGATTTTGTTTACTTATCGTGTTTTCATACCACTAAGAAAAGGGGCACATTCCGAAGGGAACATAAAGTTGCACATGTTAAACACAATTATAAATACGACAATGTGCACAGCTGTATAAAAATAATATCTGGAACAAAACAATCCAGTAATGGATAGCAATAACAGTTTATCGAGGGATCAAGCGGTGTAGGCATAGGTGTAGACATTGCAGGATATACCTGTCGAAGTACGCGGATACTCGGCTGTTCCTAACTTTGAATTATGACACAACACGGCCGTCAGCGTACACGTGACATGATTTAGCGGCTGCTTATAACCGAATCACTATTCACGGTGCACAAAAGAGCACCAGTGCTATACTCTTGCACAATGCCGACAACACTTTGCCTATATTGGGTTTGTGGGCCGTACGGGCTCTGCTACAAGGCTCATTGAGTTAGCTGAGGTGTTCTGACGTACACATAGCCTGTTCGCTGCATAACATTGCTTACAG
Organism: Dermacentor andersoni; assembly: GCF_023375885.2. Lineage (NCBI taxonomy): Eukaryota > Metazoa > Arthropoda > Arachnida > Ixodida > Ixodidae > Dermacentor > Dermacentor andersoni. The sequence continues at coordinate 10,708,194 of NC_092817.1, forward strand.
ACGCAAACTTGGTTCAGCGCAAAACGATAGGCAGAATATATTTTGGCATGTTCCCATGCTTGCGCCATGGACGCGTCGTTGCCTACTACAATGTAATAGTAGTGACGTGAAGAGGCTTCAACTGCTTTAACTGCAGGAGCTAGAACTTTTGTTCAGTGTTGCGTCATTCCTGATTCTCTCAGAGCGAGTTTCGCGAAAAGTGAAGCGCGTCATCTTGCGATATCTTACGTACTGGCGTAGTAATCAAGCGCCTTCATCTAGCACGGCCAAAGTGGCCTCGTAATTATAGAATATTCGTCCACACGATCGGGTCAGCTTGTGGCAGCCGCCGCTGCTCGTCGTATCATCCTTCAGAAACGCGAGTGCTGTCGCCTGCGTGGCTTTAACCGAGTGACGCGAATCTTACGAAGACGCTGCAGTTCGCGAGTGTCAAGAGCCCCCTTGTGTGCGCTTGCTGCACTTCACTGTCACAATCAGTGCGAAATACGAACGAACGATCGGCGCTTCCTGCAGCGGAGCCTGCGCGGCCCACAAACTATACGCGCTCGCCCGCGCTACAGTGTAGTAGAATATTTTCTGGTACACTGTACTCTTCCCCATGGTGGTCGAAACGCAATATGTGCACAGGGTTGTCAGCACTATGCAAGAGGTCCATTGTTTTGCCTGCAACACATGCTGCCACGTTTCAGCAAGTATTCTTGCTTTGGTGAGCAACACGGATACTCGAACACAGAACACACTTTCTGGAACACACGTTGTCTTCGAATCGTTCACGTTCTTATACAAAGAGCGAAGCGATGTTAAGGGTCCTGAAAGCCTTACAACACAAACCGCCTATATGATAACGCCGCAGTGACAGGAAATTATGTTTAATTTTTTAAAATATAAGAGCCTGCAGCGATGGAATTTTCGTTTGGAGGGAGTATCGGTTTACCGAATGCGAAGACGCATAATTTGCAGAGTTGCACTGATTAAAGGAATGCCGCAAATGGAATGTGGAACAAAAACCTCGTCGTTTCGAATGCGATGTTCTGACCGCTGCTATTCCTCCCGACGTCCTCGGACCGTGGCGCACGACGCCGACCGTGCCGAAGGCGGTGTACACGCGAAGCGTCCGCGAGAGAGAACACGCCGCCCAAGTTTTAATTGGAAGCCCAGCCGACAATTCTGGTCCCGTAAGTCACTAGTATTAGATTTAATTCCCTAAATACGGCTCCTCTAGTATTTCACTGGGTGCACATCTCGGTTAGCAGAGTGCTTTCCACGGCATAAAGGTCACCGCAGCTTTCTTTGCATCTCCTCTTCTGCAATCTTTGGTTTTGCAGGTTCTAACTTGAATAATATCTTTAGCCCCAGCGGATGAAGACAGCAGGGAGATGTTGACAATACACTGCGTAAAGTTCAACAGTTTATTCCCAGAAGAAACCGCCTTTATACACCACACACAGTAGCGCCACACCTGATCAATACATCAAACCGAGCTTTCCAAAAAGGCCGTTTCTTCGTCTGACAGGTCGATAGACCTGTTACAGAGCTTACACGCTTTGGCGACTCTGACTGATAGCGCGTGCCTCTATAATTTCGCGCATGTCTTATCTCTGTGCTTGACCAGAACCACACAATCACCATTCATGACAGTGAACAGACAGATGACCGTCATGGTAATTTTTCACATTTAAAATATGCTCATATAAGCGCTCATTGAGACACCGTCCTGTTTTTCCTATGTACTTCTTACCAGGTTCAGAAAATTTGCAGGTTCATATAATTTGCTGGTTCATTGAAGAAAAATAGATATTTACGTGCTTTTTACTCCTAGTTGTGTGGATTCAAGGCAGTCAGCAGTCATATTCTGATACCAAGGTGCGGAACATTTATGGGTATTCCGACTAACAAGACTGCACATCGAGACAAAGAGCCAGCGGCAGGCATTCGGGCCGTGTAGATGTTGAATATATCAATGATACTATGCTTTACCTTTGTGTGTTTAGCCGCCACGTTCAAAATAAATAAATAAATAAATAAATAAATAAATAAATACGTAGAAAGATCACAAGTAAGAGAGAAAGGAACGAATAACAAGATTATCATCCGTTATCCTGCTCTATTTACTGTGGTGTAGGCGGAGGCAAGGGCAAAATAAAGAAAAAAAGGAAAAAAAGAAAGAACTGCGCGCAAGAAAGTGCATTGCACGGAGATGCTTATGTCAATTTCGAAAAACGCAGAAGTGCCCTAAACCCTGGTAAGTTGTGAGTTGACGTGACGGGGCGCCTTCTCGGTCGACTGTCTAAATGGTCTAATACAACGAGGAGTGGCCGTCTCTGTACATGAAATCGAAAACAGCGGCCTAATATTCTCACGACTGCAGACAGTTTAGGTAGCGATATCAGTCATTCTATTGAGAGCTGAAGAACCTTTCACGAAGGTCACGCCCAGCAACACTGTAAGTTTGAGAGTTGCCAGGCGTAGGGCCATAGCCATGGACGACGTACCGGTGTAAAAACACCCTTGCTCGTAAAATAAAAAGGAGTAAGATAGAGGGAGCTAATTACTAAGGGCCGAAATGTTATTGATTGCTATAAAAACACTCGCATAATAAATTGATTATGAGCAGGCTGGAAATGCATTTTAAAACGACGTTCTGGATGCGCTATACTGACTGTATAGGGAGGGCTTAGAACAGCATTGTGCAGCACGAGGTCCTCAGCACGAGGTCCGCCGGGAGCAGGTGAGAACACAATATAGGAAAGCATTTACTCACTGCTTTCAACTGGTCCGCAGGTAAGCTCCTTGTTCTTAAATGTGCAGAACTTCTTGACATCGTCGAAGTAGAGCGAGGGCGGGCAGGCCTGGCTGAAGGGCGTGCCGCCCGAGCAGATGTAGAAGCGACGGCAGGTGTCGGGGTTGGCGAACATCCCGTCGGGGAACGGGCACTCGAAGTCCTCGGTGTCACGGCGCACGCGTCCCGCTCCTGCGACGACGACCAGACACACTGTGAGCATGCAGGCACGCCTTCTAATTAAGCGCGCATCCCTCGCGAATGTTTCAGTCACGTTTGGGGAAGTCACCGAGTTCCTCTGCTGTCGTCTCCGCTTTATGGACTTGGTGACCTGACCACGTTATATCTGGTTTCATAGAGTGTACAGGCCGGTTACGGTACCTACGGCGTATACCTAAGGCGTATACGCGGATCCACACAGTGTTTCCGTGTTTGTTTACTTTTCTGCGGAACAGTTCATGCATGCCGATTCTCTTTTCTGCTTTTGATATATGAAGACAACAATAAACTGAATTGAATTGAACTGACAGCTAGCTGCAAACGCTACAGGTTTCAGCATCCGACAGGTGCACACGCGTGTACGCCTGCCGCAGGACGGCATTTTCAGGTTACGAACGGCGTGCCATCCAGCGTGCGGCCAATGCATTGCCCATAAGGATTATTGCCTGCAGATGTTTGCTGATTCATCGTGACACGTGCATCCCGAGGAGAGAGCGCAAGCAGTTACGTTCGCAGTTTCTCAACAATAACGTCATGGCTCGCGAATGTATTTGCGCATAAATGCGAATAATAACTCCAGAGCTCCTGGTGTTCACATGTATCAAGGTCATTTTGTAACACCAGGCAAACGCACTTCATCGGAATCGCTGTCACATGAGCCAGTAACAGCTGAAGAAACGTGCCAACTAGAGCTGAAGCTGGGACTGCAAACCCTGGATATGCTTGCTTGCTTGCTTTAATAGCTCTTTGCTTTCTTACTTTCTGTCTTCTCAGAGCATATGCAGGGAGTTAGGTGGGGCGGATTCACTTTCCGAAAGAGATTGCCGAAAGACAAGGCGTCCTTGTTTCGTTTCTGCAGTGTCACGTTCAATTACAGATAGCAATGATATTCTCTTGCACATTCCTGGTTTTTATGACCTATGCACAGAAAGTCATTGTGATATATGCATAATGCACAAAGTACGTGGAACGCTTTAGCAGTGTTTCATAGCGCTGTCGCTACACGCGTGTATACTGCATGGCAAGCGCAGTTGGAACATTGTGCCGGCAGATACAACAATCGCTGTAGGACATTACTAGCAATGGACAATATTATATAATAGCCCAAGGCAGCGAACGCTCGCGTTTAGAAGGTACGCCTGCTAGGCTAGGCTTGCTGCGCGGAAAGATGCGGAAAAATATAGCAGACCATGCAGCTCACAACACAGATATGTATGGTGAGATTGACGGGGCGGCACTTCAGTTCCACCGTCCCCGTGTTGTCGTGCGCTAGTCGGTTGCGATGTAATACCAACACATTCATACCTATATACAATATATCTAAACGCAAATACTGTTACGTGAAAACTAAAGCGCTTGCCGGCGTATGTTTCGGATTCCAGGCGCAGACAGAAGATATCAGCAAGCGTAGCTATTGCGAAGGGCTCTGTCCACAGAACTTCATTGCGTCTCACAGTATAATTAAGTGATTTGTGCACACCTTACGCGCTTCCCGGGCATGCCCGCTAAGAGAGAGGCAGCAGCGTTCCCATGTACGCGGACACAGTGTAGCCTGAGTATTTATTGTTGCTTCCATATTTAGCCCGAGTCGCCCCGGCGGTCGTCTGCGCGCGCGAACAAGAGGGACACGCGCGCCACCGGAGATGACGTTGCCGACTGCGGTGTGCGCGTGCGTCAGCGCCCGCTCATCTGGGTCAGAGTCCTACTCGTCGCTTGCTCTCTTTCGCCTCGCCCGCGCTCCGAGAGGAATGGGGTTAATCACTCGCGCACTTTCATCGCTCGCGTTCGTACGCGCCGCGTGAGGCGCACCCATCATGCGCAGCAGCTTATAGCGTCCTCGATCACCCGCACCGGTGCGCACCGGGGCGCCTTGGTGCGCACTTTCATCCTCGATCAACCGCACCGGTGCGCACCGACCATCCTCGATCACCGGAAGCGCACCGTGCTGGAGCGGTTTTCTGTTGCCCCGTCTCGCACCGAGAAAATCGGCGGTGCGCCGGGGTGCAATCCCAGCAAGCAATGCGGGACGCGCGCGCGCACTGCCGACTGCAGAGCGCGGACGCTCTGGCCCGATAGCTGCGGTTGCAACGGAGTTCAAGGAGTTAGCTAATGGAGATGTCGGCAATGAGAAAGGAAGCGCTGCTAGTTGCCGCAATCGATGAGCTTTTTGCAAGTTCGTTTGACAGCGAAGACGACATGCTGATCGACCTCGTCTAAAAACAATGTGGTGAAGAGCGGCCGAAAGTGGACAGGTTCGTTGAACGGGTCGTCAGGATTAATGATAAAATGTATTGGTGTTTGCTTGCAACCAGGTATGTCGGAGCACGCAGTTTGTCAAGGTTCGAGCGCTTGCCGCAGATGCTCAGCACCTGCAAACAACAAAATGTGCGCGTGCGCGTTTTTGCGCACGTCTTGCGCGCCAGGGGCAAAGTAGCGCTGCATGCAAGCACCCTGCAATGGGTGCAGTTTTGTCCTCGATGTTGACCCTCCGCAGTGCGCCACCACGGCGGTGCAAGGCGCACCATTCTGGTTTCGGGGCAACCCCGGGGCAAGGTGATCGAGGACGCTATTAGATTTTGTGTGTAGCGGCCTGTCAGTGCCACTGTCGCCTCCTCGGCCATGCCTTCGGCACGAGAAGGACTCGACAAGCTTGAGACATACAGCGCGACATGCAGAAAGCACGACAGCGATCGTAGCGTGATTATGTCTGTGCTGTGACGAGCTGTTTGTTTGCACTGACCACAGACAACCATCATCGCTTGACGTTTTAATTTCGCGGGGACGCCGCGCCTTTCTTGCTATATGTAACTGAATATGTTCATAAGCCTAAAGCGATGGTATCAGATTCAACAGGACCATACGTACAAGTGAAAGAACACGGCTTTGCAGGAAATGCGAAATGTCGATGACATGGCGGAACAGTGGCTACGAGATTGGACACCAGTCTTTCTATGTTGCTTCAGGTCTTCTTGCTACGGTGCATATATAATGACAGAGAAGGTGAGGAAGCCGAATAGTGGTGCAGAATAGGAAAATGTTAGCTGCGCGCGATCCGTTCACAGCTTTGCTTTAGCGATAGGATCCTCTCGAGTTCCTAATATTTTCACGTGTTGTACATTGTCATTATGGACGATTACCATTACTCTTATCATGAATTTAGTTATATCTTCGCAGCCTGCTGCGCGAATTCGGCGAAAGTTTAGGTAGTGAGAACAATGACTAAGATTGCGGTAATTCGTGCATATGCAGCATAATTGTTATTACGGTGCGATGAAACGAATTCGAAATCATCTATTTTATAAGGCATATAGCTAACGCGATAAAAAAGTATTCGGAAATGTTAATATTGTACGCGATCTGCATCGATAAAAAGAGAATGCGGTACTGCGGCTAACAAATCATAAACCTGCCCACCATTCAGTCAACGGTGCCGATTCAACGAGTGTCGACACTTTTGTCGCGCCCGTCGAACCAGCAGGAAGCAACGAGATGACACTGATGAAGAGAAACTGGGCCAGTTGCGGGGGGGTGCCTGTTGTCGTCGCACACGTAACTCGTGCTCCGTGCCTCCGCGCTTCAAGCTCGTAATGCAAAGCACGCAAATTCTTGGCCCCAACGTGTGCTGCTATAGGCCAGCAGCAGTGTGCGCCTGCGGATAATGCGAAGGCAAACTACAGGGGAGCCGACCACTTACTGTGCCACCTATGCTTCGGCAACAAAAACGCGAAACGAAACGCTCATTGTCGTCTTGTGCTACAGAGATGCGCAGTGAGCATAAACCGGTCTCCTGCGTCGCATCGGAGACTGTCCGCAGTGCGTGGCTCGCGTAGTGCGACAGTCGTGACATCTTCGTCGCTCGCCACACCGAAAGAAAAGTTGCGGAGGATTTGGGAGCGGTTCTCGTGGAAGACGTCGCGTTTTGCGAGGAGCTTCGGTTTGACGGTCTGACATAAGAGGCGCCTTCTGCATACGACCAGGCACTTCGTTCTTTGGATGCTGCGTCTCCTAAATGAATGACATTATCTATACATACATGCGTGCCCGCTTCTTAAAATGTAGGCAGCCTACGGCATCAGATTGCTTTTAAAGGCTAGACATTACTTTCAACTGCGTAGCCTAGTGTCATTATATTGAGGATAACTTCTTGGGCGAGTCGGTGTTTACTTGGAGTAAACACCAACTGGAGTTGGAGTAGCGCTCGTCTTTCCTTTTGCCTCTCCCTGTCTTCTTTTATTTTCGAGTTCTTGTGCTAAAAAGCACCATTGTATGGTGCCTTCATCTATAGCCGTTCAAATTATTGTATCAGCTTATGGGGTCTCATATACCGCTTCCATATAGCTCCATTGCTGCGCATCCAGAATAACCTTGTTCGTAAGAGTACATCAGCTCTTTATAACGCTCATGTTACCTCCATTTTCTCTTATATAAACCCCGTCATGCTAAACCAAGTTATCTGGTACAACCAAATTATTGTTACCTACAGCCTACTTAAAAATTCGCACTTAAGTTACGTAAATGGGAGAAGTAGCCACGTTAACACCAACAATACTAGATTTTCTTTACAGAATAATCCTCTATAGTTCCAAAATCGCGCAGCAACTACGGCCACCTGTTGGTTTTGTTAGTGCGACAATACTGAATAATTCGCCAGCTCATGCAATATCTGCGCCGTCATTATCATCGTACCAGCTTTCTCTTAGATCTTACACTGCTACTTCGTGAACTGCATTATCACTTCGATGTGTTTTCTTTTTCATGTATCCTGCAAGTACTCATTATATAAATGTTCATGCAAAGCTACCGTGTTTTAACATTCCATATCTTTCTGAATGACTTATTTTTACGTTATAATCGCAAGTGATGCCTTTTCGTTAATGTATTCTTATGCACCAGAGAAGAATAGGTCCCATTGCAGTTTTTAACTGGGGGACCTCTTTCTGAATAAAACATATAAATAAATGCAGCAGTTATGAAACAATAAAGCTGAAAGTGAACCCGAAAAATCAAGCAAATGTTTCCTTTCTCTTTACGGCAATCGTATATGAAGAGGGCGTCGACGATATTCGGGAGCGAATACGTTGTCTATTTCTCTTGTTGCGGCGAGGGAGCGTACTACAGAGTGAACTTTAAGTGTGAACGTGTGTTTTATTAAACGATTTGACTAATTTGCAAATGTGAATGCAGAAAAAGAGCCCTTTTGAGAACGACGATGCAGGAAGGTCGTCGACGTAGCTCATTCCGTGGATACTCGAATGCCTTTACCACACAGAGCGTGTCTGTGTCAGTTACGGCGCGCGGGATATGACCTTTAGCACTTAGAATAGGCGCGCTTTTCGTGGAAATTATGTACCGGACACAGGCATCATTGTGTGGTTATCGCCGCACAGAGCATTAAGCCGACAAAAGCCGGTGTCCGCATGCGTCACGGGCCCCATTGCTTGCTGTCTTTTTCTCCCTTAACATCTTGCGTACGATGAGGTGGTGGTCGCATTCGTTCATTCATAACAGACACATTTGCAAGGAGAATACGCGCAACGCTTGCTCCGGTGCAGTGGGCTCTGGAAAGCCAGGTGGCATGCCCGTGAACCAGTCTCACCCCTTGTGGGCTGCGGGCTTCCATCGCAATCTTTTCATCTTTCGACAGCCGCGGCACTCATGGTCGGCCAGCGCGGGTATGCGTGTACGCATAGGCCACGAAACTCTACTTCGCTTATCTGCATCTTACATGGAAGCTATAGCTCATCCTCATTGGCCAGGAAAATGCTTGTACCCTGCGGCAGAGATTTAATGCTTCTTGCTGTGGCATTCTCCCAGGGACCCGTCGATCAGTGGCTGCGGCAATTCGCAGCCGCGGCGGCATTCTTCCAGGGACGGAATGCAGAAACACTGCGTATTAAGGTGTTTCGGGGTATGTTGCAGAACCCCAAGGAGTCAGAAATTAATTCCGACTCCTGAGCATTGGCTAAAGTAGTCGTATGCGGGCATCAGTCAGTGAGCCAGCCAGCCAGCCAGCCAGCTGGCACAGATCTGTCCAGGACTGTTTAGTTCAGTATGTTGCGGTACTGTCCGTCGGTTGTTGAAAACTCATGGTGCCACCGTAGCTTCCCACCAACCCACGCTATGCGCAACGAATGGACGAGCTCATTCGCCCTTAAATTAGTTCACAGGGACCAGAGATTCTGGCTGAAGTTTAACGCACGCAAGTGGACGACACTAATAATATACAGAGAGGCTGACATCCACCTGAATGTAGCACTAAGCTAGATTGTATACTATGCCAGTCTAGTACAGTCTAGCGAAGCTGCAACGGGGCATATGTACGCTTGTCAAAAAAGAACACTTCGCAGTTGCAAAATAATAATAATAATAATAATAATAATAATAATAATAATAATAATAATAATAATAATAATAATACGTTTTAGTCTGCAAATAGTGAAACTGGCACCACCGCCCTTTCCAGGGCTCTATCAACACACCTAGCCAGAAGGCTAGCCGATGGAAAGATGAGAGTGAATTAACAGACAACTCTTAGAAGGCGCAGGAACACCATGTGTGGCCTATGTCGTCTTCTTTAACGGGGCAGTCGCCAACGCTCAGAAGTTGAAGGGAATAAAGCTTACGCGCCTTGCGGCCGTAAGACACTCGACAAAGACCCGTTAACACAGTGCGCGCCACAAGAAGTTGAGGCTGCTCGACTGGGTGTTGTTCTATGCGACGCCGTCCTGCTTGACCAGGCAACCAAGTGATCCTCTTGTCTCGTATCCGAGAGGGGATTGACCACCATATAACTGCTCGTAGTACTTTGCTCCTTCTATAGGTGCGTTTTTTTTTTCCAGGGACTGTGAATGCCGGTCTCCGGTCCCGGTCTCCAGTCCCGGCCAGGGCTCGCCTTCGTGGCTAGCTGTCCCACTGAGTCGGCGCTCTTTGTTGTGCCACACTGCGTGCCTACATCGAGGCACCAGGCGCTTTCCCATGCCCCCCCTCGTTCATCTGAAATGGTTGCGTTTGGTGACAACCTGCAAAGTTCCAGGAAACTGCCGAACCGTTCCCGTGGGTCGGACTGAGGAGTACGGGGGCACATAGCACCACGAAGAATCCACTGGCAGCCTTCAGAATTCTACAGAACTGCCGACCAGTTGCCGTGGAGACCGGTTTTACACAGCTTGGACTTCTCCTGCTACGAAAGAGGAAAGCGACGCGATTTAAGTCAGCAATGGTCCTGCCTCGTACCTGCCAAAGGGGTGTAAGGCAGAACCGGCCCATTGTTAGAGAGATGCCACGTCGGTCTGGTGCACTCTTAGGCACCGCTACTTGTATGTTGCTATATGTACATACTGTATAAAGCTTTTCGTCTGCTCTTCGTCTGCTCCAAGAGTCAGTCTCTCGTCTTCGACCCCGAGTCGCAATACCCTGGAGTGCTTTCTTCGGAACGGAGTGAATGCCTTGCCAGTGGCGCTCGTTCCCACAGATGGTGGATCTATTCGGTTGAGCGAATTCGGAATTTTCCAGAAGGCGCTACGTTTATTATTTATTTTGTTGACATCTCGGAGGTTGGACGTTTTGGCAAGACTGACATTCTGTTCAGTGCCTCAATGATTTGCTCAACTGCATGAGATTTGTTAGCATCGCCATTCGTGCTTTCGTGCCTCCTCATCTCGCATGCCCTTCACGCATATTGGTTACCACCAACATCACTCCTGAGGCCTTTTTCAAGATGCCCTGTCCGGCTGGTGTTGTTTCTGTCTACAGATGCAATAGCTCAGTGGGTAATAATCGTGTTCCAACTGAGAACGTCATTATTTCGTTCGCCGGTTTAGCGCGCCCGTCTGAAGTGAAGGCGTGGCCGTATTTGTCCCACGTGGAGACATTGACACCTAGACCACTGCAGTGCCGAAGCTGCTGGAGATATGAGAACAGTGCTAATGCCTGCAAATCTTCAGTGAGATGCTGTAATTGTGGTGGCTCTCACTCCACGTCAGACTGCGACGTAGATGCACCAACGTGTTGTTTGTGCGATGAATCACATAGTGCTACAGACAGTAATTGCCCCGCGCGAGACCGTGAGATGCAGGTGTTTGAAATTGCGGAGAAACGCCATTGTTCCCGAGCGTAAGCAATAGCAGAAATTAAAGAGCGTGATGTAGGCTATGCAGCCGCCGCATCCCGTCAGTCCACACCTCTAAAAGCCAGTTTCGGCCGCAGTAGCCGCAGCTATGGACAAGGCAATACGAATAGTTATTGAGCGGTTTTTTAACCCGTTTGCCAAAGGTATGACCGGGATGTTAACTGCCAAATTAAATAGCCTCATCCAATCGCACTCTTCTGCTGCTGCCCACACTTCAACTAGTACTTTTGTACGACATTCGAACGAATCACACTTACACGTCAGGTGGAGGTTGAGTCTGATACCTCCGTGTGTTCTCCGCTATCAGCAACTGCGGGACCCAAACACCCATTTGGACACATGAGGTTTGGGACCATCAGCAATAGACGGAAGTGCTCCCCACTTTCTCCCACTGATTATCCTAAGTTTAGGCGGAAAAAAATATAAAAAAATATTACAGGTTCTCTTAAGAGGTGAACGGCGAAAGGCCGCTCTTCCTCCTCTTACCATTTGCCTCTTTCCCTTTGCCTCTTTTCTTTCTCTTCTTTCTTTTAATCATTTGCTAGCCGTCAATATTCTATGCATACTGTATCGGTCGAAACAGGCATTTCAGACCATCACCTCGTGAGCGTATCGATAGATTTAGTTAAGTCCCCTTACCACAACAAAAAAGCCAGTCACGTTGGTTGTTTCAAGGATTATTCTAGGGCTGATGATGCCGCAGTGATTGATCATATGGAAACTTGTTTATCGAGCTCCGATGATAATGACGATGTCTGCAAGCTGTGGGAGCGATTCGTCGAAATGTGTCAATATTGTCTAAATGCCTTCGTTCCGAATAAACGCAAAAAGTTCACAAACGCACACCTTGGATGACGCGGAAGATTATTCAACTGAAGCGAAAACTTAAAAGATCTAAGAAAAAAAACCACCAGTTAAGTCAGATTGAAACGCTTAAAAATAATCTTGAACGTGCGGTTCGTGAGTCAAAAGACTTCTACTTTAACACAACATTACCCAGTTTTGTTAAAAATGACCCAAGTAAATTTTGGAACTTCCTGAGTGACAGCAAGAAACATATCTCAAAAATAACAGCGGAGGGAGATACTTTGACTGATCCGATTGACATTGCACGCCATTTTAATTATTTTTTTCACAGCGTATTCTCTGAAGCAGGTGTACAAACTGTACAAAGCGCATCAAATTTTCCTGTATCGGAGGTTGACTTTGTTAGCCTCCCTGGTGTATTTGCTTTGCTTTTAGAACTGAAACCTAAAACTTCTTCTGGTCCTGATAATTTACCCAATGTATTTTTGCGACGCTATGCCGAAATAATTGCGAAGTTTCTTTTTGTGTTGTTCAAAAAATCTCTGCTGTCATCAAAACTTCCGGTTGAATGGAAGACTGCTCGAGTTGTTCCCATCTTTAAAAAAGGTGACTGCACATTACTACAAAATTACCGTCCTATTTCTTTAACTTCCGCATGCTGTAAAATGCTCGAACATATTATTGCTAAACATATTAACAAATTTCTTGAAGAACACTCCATATTAAGCGACTTTCAGCATGGGTTTAGAAAGGGCTATTCTACAATAACACAATTAGTTACAATAGTACACACCTTTGCTAAAACACTGGATATGAATGGTCAAATAGACACCATATTTATGGATTTCAGCAAAGCATTTGATAAAGTTCACCACGAAAAACTGATTCAAAAACTAAAAAACATTAATCTTCCAGACATTTTAATATCGTGGATTCAAGATTACCTCACGAATAGAGTGCAATTTGTTTCAGTCGATGGGTGCAGCTCCAGTTGTCTCCCAGTCACCTCTGGGGTGCCCCAAGGAAGCGTCTTGGGGCCTTTGCTTTTTCAGATTTACATAAATGATATTGTTAATGTGGTTACTCCAGGAACTCATATTCGCTTGTTTGCTGATGATTGTGTCATTTTCCGGCAAATTACGTGTACTAACGATCAAAACGAACTTGACCAGTGTCTTCGAAATGTTCTTGATTGGTGCAGCGAGTTTTCCATGGTTCTTAACACTGAAAAAACAGTTTCGATGCAAATAACACATAAAAAGAACCCAATTAACCACGTGTATACACTCGGATCATCAACACTAAAGCAGGTTAATAGCTACAAATATCTAGGTGTAACAATCACAAGCCGTCTTTCCTGGAACTCACATATAGATAACATATGCTCCTCTGCATTTAAAAAGCTGTGTTTTCTGAGGCATAAACTAAGAAATTCACCTTCTCACGTAAAACTTCTAACGTATAACACTTACATCAGGCCAAAGCTCGAGTATGCTTCGGTTGTTTGGGACCCATTCACTAAACTTAACATAGATAAATTAGAAAGGGTTCAAAGAAAAGCTGTTAGGTTTATCTATTCCAAATTTAAAATCACCGACTCCCCCACTGACCTCATGGCGGCTAACAATATTGAAACACTTGAAACGCGAAGAGGAAAGTATCGCCTTGAGTTTCTTCATTCTTTACTTAACCATAAGTTTGCTTTGGATCCTTCACAGTACATATCCCCTCTAACCACACGTCATACCCGACATCATCACATTCACTCATTGACACCGTATTTTGCGAAAACTGACTGTTTTAAATATTCCTTTTTTCCGCGGACAATATCCGATTGGAACCATGTTATGACATCTTAATAGTTTGCAATATTTGTCTCCTCATTTTTATGTGTATTTCTTTTCATTGTGTTCTGTATCTTTTGAGTTTTAAGAACATATGCCTGTCCTGCTAGGACCCTGAAAAGGGTCTGCAGTATGTACTAAATAAATAAAATAAATAAATAAATTACTGCTCACTACTAAGCATCTTTAGTCATTTGTAATCAATTGTGGTCATTACAAGCCGTCGTTAGACATGTTGGTCATATCCCAGTCATTAGCAGTCATTAAAGTCATTTCAGTCATTATTAGTCATTACTAGTCATTACTAAGCATTTTCAGTCATTTCTAATGACATCTTAGTTGAAATCAAGAAAAAGAAATGGGCATGGGCAGGACATGTAATGAGGAGGGAAGATAACCGATGGTCATTAAGGGTTACGGACTGGATTCCAAGGGAAGGGAAGCGTATAGCAGGGGGCGACAGAAAGTTAGGTGGGCAGATGAGATTAGGAAGTTTGGAGGGACAACATGGCCACAATTAGTAATGACCGGGGTAGTTGGAGAAGTATGGGAGAGGCCTTTGCCCTGCAGTGAACGTAACCAGGCTGCTGCTGCTGCTGCTGATGATGATGATGAATGAATTTTAGTCGTTACAAGTTGTCCTTAGACATATTGGTCATTTCGTAGTCATTACTAGTCGTTACAAGTAATTTCAGTCATTATTAGTCATTACTGCTCACCACTAAGCATATTTAGTCATTTGTAATTGATCGTGGTAATTACAAGCCGTCGCTAGACATTTTGGTCATATCTTAGTCATCAGTAGTCATTTCAAGTCATTCCAGTCATTATTGGTCATTACTGGTCATTGCTAAGCATATTTTTGTCATTTCTAATCAATTGTCGTTACAATTCGTCGTTAGACATATTGGTCATTTCGTAGTCATTAGTAGTCATTTCAGTCATAATTAGTCATTACTGGTCATTACTAAGCATTTTTAGTCATTTCTAATCAATTGTAGTCGTTACAAGTTGTCGTTAGACATATTCGTCATTTCATAGTCATTTTTTTTTCAATTCAATTCAACAGTAATTTTATTCAAATAATCAAAACTGGTATGCGACAACGTCTGGATCCTTAGCCATAGGCTAGTTATCGATCCATGCAGTTATACAAAGAAAAGTAAACGATTCAGACACGAGCACAATCATTTGTTTTGGACCAACCAAACAAAACAAAAACAGAAGAAAAGAAAAAAAGAAAGAAGGAAATGCCACCAAACAAAAACCAATAAACCAAGGTGCAGACCACCGCAGGAGGGAAAAAGCCACGCCGGCTCGGGCGCGCGCCATTCCCCGCATCCATCGCAGCCATCGGCACCCAGAAGCGAAAAGGCTTAGTTTCTGTCCAAACAGCTGTCACCCACGACAGGAGCCCCACACCACCAGTGAGGCAGCACGTACCCGAGACAAGACCCATGGCCTCCCTCCCACGGCAGCCCGCACACATACATGCTTGCGATAAGAATACATGAAACGGTTACACAAAAAGAATTGGTTGAACATTTGTGACTTTAGCCGTTTGCAGAACGGTAACATGTAATTATTATTTACTCAACGCAGCAAGAATGTACACTGATATGTTATATATACATTTGATGCACGGTGTGTCGAGTAAAAACAAGGGTACACCGGCATTGACACTTACGTTACTATACATCCATGATCTCATACGTACGTAGAAACAACAAAAAGTGTAACAGCAACGCTATATCCAGTTGTTGACATCATTATAACTTTCGTTATAGACTACTCAGTTTAGATCGGAAAGAAAGAATTCTTTTACAGTAGTATTAAAATTTGCTGACTGCTTAATGTTCGCAGGAAGCGAGTTCCATATTTTGACACCTATATAATGTATGCGTCGCTGGCCGTACTGGTTGGGACATATCGGCACGAGAAATTTCTCGAGGAAGGCTGAGCGACTGTTAAATGTCAATTCATTGAAGATAGTGGCAGGAAATGGCGTGTTGCATCTCGTTATCGAGCACACTAATAAGGCAACGCGGTAATCTCGCAGGCATGATAATGACATGACTTTGTTCGCAAGAAAAAGATTTCTTGACGGTGTAGTAAAGCTAGCGTAGTTGATTATCCGCAAAGCTCTCTTCTGAAGCCGTACTACAGGCTCCAAGTATGTTTTGTATGTAAATCCCCAGGCTTCAATACAGTAGGCTAAGTGAGAATGAACGAGACAAAAATACAAGGTTCTCAACGTTTCGAAACTGAAATTACTCAGCGCCTTTGTAAGTACGAAGCATGCGGAAGAGACCTCACCACACAGCCCATCGATATGAGGCTTCCAGTTCAGAGCGGAATCAAGGGTTACCCCTAAGCAGAGCACTGAGTTGACTTTTTCAATTTCATCACGGCCAATCGTAATGCGGCATGGCTCCTCAAAAGGTTTTTTCTTAAACAGGGACATAAAAATAACAAATTTAGTTTTATTTGTATTTAAGGAAAGTCGATTACTTTCAAACCATTTGCTAATATATTGAAGTTCATTGTTGATTGTTTTAACAGCGTTATTTAAAGATTTGCTACTGACCACAAGAGCTGTGTCATCAGCATACATGAAGGCATGCACTTCATTTAGGCCGTCCAGAAGGTCATTTACGTATATTGTAAATAATATTGGCCCATGTACCGATCCTTGTGGTACACCCATAATGATGTCAGAGAGACTTGAGGTGTGCTCATCGATGACCACTGCTTGTTTACGGTTATCGAGATAGCTTTTTAAAAAGTCTAAGGAAATGCCTCGAAATCCAAGTGTTTCCAGTTTCATTAATAATATGCGATAGTCGACAGTATCAAATGCCTTTTTTATATCTAAAAATACTCCTATTGATATTTCGTTGTTGTTCAAGGCTTCATTGATTAAATTAGTTAAAGACAGAATATCTGTAGTTGTCGATCGGGACTTCTGAAAGCTGTGTTGACGCGGGGAAAGGATGTTATTTTTGTATAGAAATTTTCTTATTCTACTAGCCAGTAGTTTCTCAAAAATTATGCTTATGCAGTTCAATATCGATATAGGTCGATGATTACCGAAATCGTTGGGGTCCCCACATTTATAAATAGGCGTCACTCTTGCTATTTTCAATACCTCCGGGTATGTGCCCGTGTAAAATGCTTTGTTAAAAAATTTAGCGAGAGTAGGTGCCAAGGTTCTTATATTATTTTTCACTAAGGACACCGCAATACCATCGAAACCAGGTGCCTTTCCTCTATCTAATAGATTTGCACTTGCTATTACTTCCTGGATTGAAATATCTATGTAGCCAAAGGAACATGAATTCCTAGCAGGCAAAGCTGGCTCGAACTTACTTTGCATGCCAAAAAGAAGTTGGGTTCCAACCATACAAAAGTGATGATTAAATTCTTCACTTACTGATGAAGCATCGCATCCCGTAGCTATCGATGGAAGAATTCGTTTTGAAACTGTAGGTTTAATAATAGAGTTTATAGTAGCCCATAATTTTTTCGGATTGTGAGATGACGCGTTGGTCTGGTTACTGTAATAAAGCTTCTTCTGTATTCTCATTGCAGCCAAGGCTTTGTTTCTGTGCTCCTTGTATTGATTAAAGTAGTACGTGTTTCCTCGATATTGTTTCACTTTAGTATGCCAATAATCTCGCGCTTTAATTAAGTTCAGTACGCTCTGTGTCATCCATGGGCATATTGGTTGCGTATATCGCGTCTTTACTTTTATTTGAGTGCACTCTGCAATTGTACCCTTAAGTCTTTCTATTAGCATAGAACAGTGCATGTTAGCGTTTAAGTCGTCCAAGTCGGAGAACATGTTGGAAAGTGACAGTGACAGTTTTTCATGATCAATTCGCTTTGTTGTACCGGAAAATTTCGTCCGGTTAAAATATGTATCGTCAAGACAATATAGGAACGCAATCGGTAAGTGGTCAGCAGGACCTGTATCGTAGGCTCCATAAAGGCTTTCAGTTGCATCAAAGTTACAAAAAATGTGATCAAGGCAAGTACAGGTATGACTTGTAATTCGCGTGGGACCAGTGACAAGATTACTGAACCCATACGAAGACAGTAAGTTTGAATATTCAGTGTGTCTGCTACTAAGAGTGTCAATATTCATGTCGCCCACTATAACAGCTTTCTTATTATTTTCGGTCAGGTGGATGAGAGCATATTCTAGGTCATTCAAAAACATGCTACAATCAGTATGCGGGGCACGGTATACAACACCAATGATGACATTGTGCAACTCTACGAAAGACATCTCCGATTGTCCGCTAGTAGGCCTATTCAAAGAAGAATAAATCCTGTACCCGAGTGAGTTTCTAATATAGAATCCCACTCCTCCTCCCCTGTTTGCAGCAATTCTAGGACACGAGAGAAAAACGTAATTTGGAATGTAACTTTCGCCAGGCTTTAGCCAAGTTTCCGTGACGGCTGTGACGTCATACATGTTATTGTGCTGTGCCAACAGCGTAAGAAGAGTATCAAAATATTTTCCTAAGTTTCTCACATTGCATTGAAGCAGTGAGTGTGATCTATGTAATCTATGAAAGTTATCAACAGAAGAAGTCGTCAGCATATTGGGGATATTATGCCACACGGTCTAGGTCAGCCTCCGTGAAGATGCGGAGGACATCGGAGTTTTCTGCTTTCCTCATTAATATTCGTCCTCTCGATACCCACGCATATTTCCAGTTGTGTTGCTTCTTTGCGGCAATCGCTTTTGCCAGTAAAAGTTTGTACTCAGTGCATAAGTGCTCATTTATGAACACTGGTGTACGTTCTGTCAGGCCAAAATCGGCTGCAGTAAGACGGGCTTTTTTTGTACATTGAAGCAAGTTGTCACGGGCGGCGCAGGTATTGAATTTGATAATGACGTTACATTGATTTTTGTTTTTTGTTGGAACACGGTGTACGACATCAATGTCAGCCATTGCCACCTGCACAGCAACCTTTGCTGCCAAAGTGGTAACAACTGCCGACAGTGACTCATTGGGTACCCTGGGGATACCTTTCACTTCAAGATTTGTTCTACGACTGTATTGCTGTAGTTCCATCAGTTCATGTCTAGCAGCCTGCAACTCTTTAGAGAGGCGGCTGTTTTCACTTTTAAGTCGACTTTGTTCCGTCTGCACCTCGCCTAATTCCCTCTGCACATTACCAAGTGCTTTCTTGAATTCCTCAAAGCTTTCGCTCATAAAATCTGCAGATTTCTTAAGGGAAGCAAGGTCACGGTTTAGGTTCTTATCCATGTTGTCAATCTTTGCAGTCAACTTCAAAAACAACAGAGCAAGTTCTTTCACCGTTGTGGGCGTTTTTTCGAAGACCCTTTCGCCCGTATTGCTCCCCGCATCAGATCCATCATCGCCCATAGCTGGAGGACGACCCAGGCACGAAGCTAATATTTAGTTAATGAAGTTGTTTTACACACCTGTAATGCACAAAAGTGCGGTGAGTAGGCCGTCGATGTGAGCTTGCCTGGACCGTCTGTGGACGGTCCAGGCACGCTCCAGGCACGCGTCCAATTACTAGTCATTACAAGTCATTTCAGTCATTATTAGTCATTACGACTCACTAGTAATCATTTTGTCATTTGTAATCAATTTTGGTCGTTACAAGTTGTCGTCAGACATATTGGCCATTTCGTAGTCATTAGTGGTAATTACAAGTAATTAGTAGTCGTTATTAGTCATTACTAGTCATTATTAACCACTACCAATCTCTATTATAACGTTATCATTCACTAATTGTCACTATAAATCATTTTTCATGTTTTAATCTGTCGTCATATGGCGTGATGACGCTTCGACGGACACTCCGGCGGTCATATCTGCTCACACAAACTTCACCATGAGCCTAGAAAGGCTTTCGGCTTAAAATGTTTTCACCAGTCCGTGTGGTCACATTATACTGCTCTATCCTCTAAAGTAGCAGCGGATTTGCTAGATGCTATTGTGAAGGGGCTTGAAGCGCGGTTTTCTTCGCAATGTCCTAGGCCTAGCAGGTTTAAAAGTTCGACATCAGAATTTGTAGACGTTACCATTACAGAATTATTAGATGTCCTCTTAACTGCACGCCAATCCTGGGTCAGACGGTATTACAATTGCTATGATAAAACTATTGCTTAACTCTATCCCCAGTGAGCTTTTGAATATATTAAACTGTCGCTACAATATACATTAATTTCTAACTCTTGGAAAATTGGAAAAATTGTGCTTTTACTTAAAAATTAAAGGTCGGATATGTCTTTGACAACAATGCCAATTCCCCTTACATCGAATCATGTCAAATAAATTGAAAAAGTAATCCATGTCCGGGTCAATAAATTTACTTCTTCCCAGGGTACTCTGTGCTCGAGACAAATCGGATATAGGCCCCAATGTTCTGTATGATCAGCTCACGTTGATTTAGAAATCCGCATTCGACTCGCAGGACTGTCGGGAGATATCTCAGCATTAGTACCTTTAGATGTTGCAAAAGCTTGTGACAGTGTCGAACACTGAATTTGAATGTCTAGATTAACAAGCTGTTCCAGACTATGTATTGGCCTGGATAAAAGAGTTCCTTTCTGGTAGACAATACCTTTGTTTCAATCAGGGGGTGACATGGGTATATACACTCTAAGAAGAAAAGAAGGAAATTGTGTAGTGAGGTTACTCCTTTAGGAGAAGAACTGGTCTGCCACCACCATTCGTTCCCTTCAGGGGGTAAGTGCGAGGGGATAAACTATGACTCCCCATGCGGTTACTCCTTCGACGACTAACGGTCGCTCTTTTCCGATGCTCCTCAAAGGAGTAACGGTCATTCTTTTTGATGCTTCGTAAAGATGGAATTAACGAAATCAGCCATTTATTCCACGGTTAGAAAATTACTGAGCTGAAAAAAAAGTGCCTGAAAGCAGGATTCGAACTCACGTCCTCCCCCTCACAGGTGAGATAGTATACGTTCAATGGTCTCATCGCGGCCACAGTCAAGACGCAGCATCGTCGGCCATTCCGATATGGAAGGCACTACTTCACAATCGCTATACTCCTCGCCACCAAGTTTCATTGCTGTTGTTATACACGCGACATATTCCACCGCTGACAACAAGGCCCAGTAAAGGCGCGTCTACACTAGCGGGAAAACGGCACGTCGCAAGTGGCTGAAAGCTTCCCGCGAAAACGGGTGACTGGCAAGAATTTTCTGCCGCGGAGCGAATGGGTCTCCCGTCTATTCCTTGCGGCATGCCGCTCGCCGCTGATCGGGGACACCAATCAGGAATGGCCATTTTATACACATGAGCAAACAACGAGTCGGTGAACTACCACCCTCGAACCATCATCGCTGACCACGCCGCGACGATCGAGAGCGAATCATGGCGAATCAGTCTTGCGCTTGCTTCGGCTATAAAGGCGGCAGCAAGTGTGGCCATGCCATTGCTGGCGCGTTTTGCCGCGAGTGGCTTTCTGCGCGCGTTTTTCCAACACCTCCTTGGCAGGTTTTGTTTTTTTCTCGCTGTATAACACCATACACTATACTTGTTCAACCATCAAAACGGCAAACCAACATGGCGACAACCACAATCATGCCTGGCCCAGCGTGCAGGCACTTAACACGGTTTAACAATGCGCAATATGCGCCCGTACCGGGCTGCAACAAGTGACCTCCCCTCGCGATGGCTCACGTTCAGCGAAGGGGCGCACCGCTTCGTCGGTGTCACGCCTCCTCGCCGCCATTAGCGTGGGAGGCACGCGGCGTGATTCAGCCTCTACCGAAGGCACGCGAAGCCCCGTCGCGGCGCTCTCTGCGTGATTGCCGCGCGGTCAGAGCTGTGACAGGAGCGGGTCTGTGCGGGGTTGGGGTGAGGCGCTACGCGCGAACGTCTCTTGTGGTATGCTCCGCGGCCCGTCGACGAAGATGCGGCGTTTTGCAGGGCGCGTGCTCTTTTGTTTCGTGGAGCGCGCTTGTGAGACTGCGAGCGGTGGCTTCGTTGACCCTGGTGAAAGCGGCGTCGCCCGTTCATCAGCGCACCTCTCTGTTCCTCGTTCTAGAGCCATTAATTCATTCTTTCCTCTCTGTTTTGAGTATACAGCCCTTACGAGAAAGAATTTATTTCCTTTTAACGCTATAGCGCTAGCGGCTCCGTGTCGCAGAACATACGGTGTCGGCGTCGGCGGAGTTGTCCGTGATCGGAAAAATGCCGTATATATATATTGTTACGTGCGGAAAGACACAGATGAAAGAGGCTATTTACAGTCTATTTACACTGGAGCCAGGCAGCCAGGCCGACACTCGCTCGCGTCAAGGGAACCGACCAACTTCATCGCCGTTTTCGCGGCAGCTCGTCTCTTGAGCATCGCTCGATGATATCGTAATACTACCCCCCGGCAGCAAACGCGCCGTCACGGTGCTGTTAAATATCCAAGGCGCGTGGAGAGTTGTGGGGCTTGAGTCGGGCGACGTGGACAATGTCACTGGTTGTCACAGCGGAGGACGTATTGGGCGTGGTTAGAACGATTTCATAGGTGACATCGGTCACTTTGCGGAGCACGCGATATGGGCCTGTGTAACAGGCAATCAGTTTTTCACAAAGGCCAGCTTTACGCGATGGTGACCAAAGGAACACAAGGGTGCCGGGCACAAAATGGGCATCATGGTTTCGGAGGTCCTAGCGTTGCTTCTGTTTGTCTTGAGACACTTGCAGACGAGCGCGCGCAAGTTGGCGAGCATGGTCAGCATGGGCGATTGCATCACGGGCATAATCGCTAGTTGAAGCTGTGGCGGACGGAAGCGCAGTGTCCAGTGGTAGCGTCGGTTCGCGGCCATACAAGAGGTAAAACGGGGAAAAGCCAGCAGTTTCGAGACGGGAAGAGTCGTACGCAAAGGTAACGTAAGGTAGAGCCAGGTCCCATTCAGGGTGGTCGTCTGAAACGTATTTGGATAGCATGTCTGTAAGGGTACGGTTCAAACGCTCGGTGATGCCGTTCGTTTGGGGGTGGTAAGAGGCGATAAATTTATGCTGTATTGAGCAGGCACGCATGATGTCGTCGATGACTTTGGCCAAAAACGTACGTCCACAGTCTGTTAGCAATTGACGCGGAGCACTATGCATGAAAATGATATCATGTAGGAGGAAGTCCGCAACATCCGTTGCGCAACTGGTCGGAAGAGCACGGGTTACGGCGTAGCGGGTCGCGTAGTCCGCCGCGACTGCAACCCTCTTATTTCCTCATGTAATTCCGGAAATGGGCCGAGAAGGTCTAAGCCGAGGCCGTTGCAGAGGCGGGCTCGTCACCGGGAGGCATGGTGACAAGCTCGATGTGCCGACCACTTCGGAGTTCCGTGGTACGGACGGGGATTGCTAACCTCCACGAGAATGTTACATGTGGAAAGACACAGACGAAAGAGGCTATTTACAGGCTAGTTACACTGGAGCCAGGCAGCCAGGTCGACGCTCGCTCGCGCCAAGGGCACCGACCAACTTCATCGTCGTTTTCGCGGCGGCTCGTCTCTTGAGCATCGCTTGTTGATATCATAATAATATATTTGGGTATATGTATATACCTCACCTTGCTTTATGACATGCGGTATATGCGGGTTATATTGCCGTACCATTCTATCGCTAAAGTTGCTCCTAGGTTGTCTTACATTCCTGACAAAGTTATTCCTCGGAATTTTGAGAATGACAGCCCACAAACAAATGTCATGAAACGAAACCCCGACAGCGTACGACTTTTATGTTAACTCTTCTCAGACATCAATATTAAAAGTGGAAAACACTAACACAAACATTAATGTTTTTTTGTGTTTCCTGTTTTTTTTTTTCCGCGGTTATGCTCCGGAATCGGCCCGCAAAAGAGGGCGCACGTTTCTATACCAGAAAGCTCGCCTTCGTGCATAGCGTTCGGCGCCTGCGTTTCACGGTAAACATTACGGTCACGTAAGCTGCAGTTGCCGGGAAGCGTGAGAAGCAGTCCGTGATCTTTGCAAGCTATCGTGTTTCAGTCTTAAAGGCAAAGCTCAAGCGTCCTCGAAGTTTTTTTTTCTTTAATCCACAAGTGAGTGCAGAAACGGTTAGCGTTGTTCATTAATTACGCATACGGTTGACTCCATACCTAGGCGGAGTGTGTTAGCATAATGTGATAGTTATATTCAAATGCAGCCTCGCTACTTCTCATGCAAGAGGAGTAAGGTAAACCGCTTGAGAGTTGGCGATGACCAATCCGCATATTCCGTAAACACCAGTGCCGCTATAGTGCCGCACATAGTGCGGCACTATAGCGCTGGCAGACACAGATACTATGTGGGAGTGTGTCGTCACAGCTGCATCTCGCAAGTGGGACTGTCGGTCATTGCATTGAGGAAGGTAACGGAATTAGTGAATACGACGTCGAGTCGCGAATGGTACAACGCTGTATGTTCATGTCGTTGTAGCCCAAGTGGTAGATGTAGCTGCAGGTCCAGGGGCAGCGAACGTAAACAACACATGGTGAAGACGTTCATGTCGCACAGGGGCAATGTATATTCACGGGACATCGTCGTAAGGACAGCGTCAGTTCGCGAGAGCGGAATCAAAACACATTGACAGCTCTTGTGTGTACACCGGCCGGCTTCATCGTCGTGGTCATTCCCGTTCATATTGCAGTGTTCCGGAAGCCATTGAAAGATTGTTATGTCCCTTGTCATGGCTGCGATGACCAGTCTGTCGAATCTCCGAAACCATTTGTTTGTAGGTTTGTCGTGTATTGCGTTTTGTATGCTTTTGAGTCGCAGAAAACTGTCCATCGTTACTCCTGCTCCTGACTGATAAATTCAAGTGCAGCAAGCGCTGCCCCCGTCGGTGTGGTCATACGTGTGCTAAACTTGATTCTTTCAGATTACGTTGGGACTGGGACTGCAGCAGCAGAGCAGTTGAGTTAAACTTATTGAACCATCTGCGTCGATATGTGATGCCGAGTTCTGTGCGCGTTGTAAACAGGTTCCAAGGTTGCTCGATTTAAAGCTTGCAACGGCGCTACAGCTTTCTTCTGCCTAATCCTCCTTTTGCGACGCCGAACTGGGCATGCGCAGCGCCCTAGCGGCTGAGGACCGAAGCAATTTGGCAGGCGCACGGGCGCACGGCCGGACTCGACTCTCTCCTCCGAGGGAGTGGAGTACGGCCGTGGCAGGCGCTGCACTTCTCAGTGGAATAGGGCGGCAGCCGTTTCTCATAGACTCTTGCAGATCGGCACATATCCGTGTCTTGCCGTTCTACACTGTTTACCCCGACGTATATCGCGACGACGCCTGCCCGTCCAGCAGGCGGGCCTCCACTGTAGCACACATGCTGCGGGAGTGCGGGTCGAGAGACCCGAAGTTCAGCAAGGAGGAGTGGGACTCGCATCTGCGTGGCCCCGCTCTACACGAGCGAATTCTGGCTGTCCGGCGCGCCCTTGATCGGGATGGTGGGCTAGACCTGCCAGTCCCGAAGTGGGACTAGCCGGGTGCGGGAAGAGTTCGTGTGCTCGCCGGAACTTCAATAAAGTTCTTTCACTCACTTGTCAGCCTTGCCATTCTCGCTGCCGCGCGCACGGAACGCCTTTCGAACATTATTGCCACCGAAATTTGGGCGCGATTCTAATGTCGTGTCTCGTTTATGGCTGCACCTCCCGTGGCGACCCCAGCTGGGCAATGGGGATTTTCCGATTTCCGTCGGCAAAACGCGATAGACAGGTGTTAAGACCAATAGGCAGGTGTTACATGTAATAAATATATTGTACATTTGTGTCACGCTGAAACGGACGCCGGACCTACACTGAAACATTTGCATCACTGTGCTACATTTGTGTCACCACGTTACATTTGCATAAGCATTGAATTCGCTTCATTTCTATAACGTTTGAGTAAACGTCAACGAAAGCTTCGCTTAACACTCTCTCGTATGCGTGGGATACATTCTTTTTTTTATTAATGCGCCATCGAGGCTACTCGGCAGGACGCCGCCGAATGTACGAATAAAATCCGCGGTGTGTGATCAGAATAAATGCTTCGCACTAACAAGCGGCACCGCACACTGTCTTTTTGGAAACTGTTTCCAAAATGACGTTGTATCTGCAATGTGCGACGATGATGTAAATGCCACGCGTGGTCTATTTTTGTGTAGAGTAATTCCCTAATTTGGTGACCCTGACACGGCTAATAGTAATACTTGCATGGTATGGTTATAGATGGGCTATACTGTATTACGCCGTTTGCGAGGACATATGCAACCTTACTAGCAGCCAAATCAGTGAACGCCGACGACTTCCGACGACCCGAGACGGGCGTGTTGACAGCACGCATCTCTCGCTGGTCAGCGTGGCCTGCGGTCTCGCCCCGCGAGGCGCGCCGGCATCTCGCACAATGGGCGGCTTCCGAGTTGCCCGGACAACGTATTTGCGAGCACAGATGGCCGGGGAGGCTCCTCCTCGCATCAGAGGCGCGCGGCCAGGTCGGTCGCAGTTCCGGAGGGTTAACCCGCTTTTTCCTCGTGCGGCCCTTTGTCGACGTCGCATCGACCGGACTCGTGTCAGAGGCGCGTGAGCGCTGTCCACCGCACGCTTCGTCGTCTCTTCCGAAACCGCTGTGCCAGCATTGCGAACTCTTTGCGAGAAGTTCCGCAACACATTCAACTCGACGCGCCCTGAGCAAAAGAGAGCGAGTGGGAGGGCTGGCTGCTCTGCTTTGCCCTTCCGCCACACGAATGGTGCCTTGATGCCTCTCCTGACATTCTCGCTTGTCCATTAAGGCGAGTCCACGACGCCGTAGCAAATGGAAAATCTCGGATGATTTTCTCCTCTCTCTTTCCCTCTTTTATTTTCGACCGCGTTTCAATGTTGTTGGAATTACAAACATTTATCAATATGCTGACACACACGTGTCACCTGGTTTCACGCTCGTCGTTAGGTTTTGCTATTGACGTTTCTCTCACCCGGCCGCAGAAGACGCGGTCTAAATGAGGCTTCTGGTGGCGGCGTGAAATTCGAAGACTTTGCGAGGAATTGGCAACGCTAGGCAACACGGCAAAGAACAGTGAAGAAAAAAGAAGTCGCAGGTCTGCGTGGCACACGCTGCATAATCATAGAGTAAGCTGGAGGAGCGGCTGCATAGGCGCTCCATTTTCGGCACCACGCACGACAGGGTCTTGGCGGCGAAGTCGGCGAAGTCACTTCGCGTCGTTTTCATGAGAATGGCCTGAATTGACGGCCCTGCGTCGACGGTCAGCCGCGGCTTGTTCTGCTTTCTACAGCGGTTTGCTGAGCCCGACGTTGCCTGGTTGCAGCGGCGCGAGTAGCTCTACGATTCGCTCCTTGAGCAGCGGTTCGTACCTTGCGAGGAGGCGCCATAACGTGTGCCGAAGAGTAAACACAGGTATACAGACTACGTGGCGCGCATGTCAAATTCCTTGACCCGTGGCCCGAAACGATACTGTTTATGATGATGATGATGATGATGATGATGATGACAGTTTATTGGCATCCCCTTCGAAACGGGATGGTGACAAACAGTCATCTAGCCTGCTTGAATTAACCAGGACCAGTTACATGCAGCATGCAACTCCTGTATGCAATTGTTACATGTCCGGTGACTTCGTGGAAGATAAAGCAACTGCAATGCAAAGTTTGCACGTATCGATGCTACAAGACACGCATGTCACATGGCGCGACAGACGGCATGATACGATGCTAATGATGATGATGATGATGATTTAATGACATTCTCTTTGAAATGGGATGTTCGTAAACAGACACCTAGTCTGCTTCATTTAATCAGGTGTGCTATACATGTTCTTCATTGAATCATGTTTGTATACATCCCATTATCCTTTTTCTTCCTCAAACCTTCTCCATCTACCTTGTACAAGAAAACGAGTAACAACGCTGAACAACCGGACGTGGCTGAAACAGACGAAGCGCTGTCTGTCTCAGTCACGTCCCGTTCTTAAGCGCTGTTACTCGTTTTCTTCAGATATCTTCAAATGCGCGCCGTATATATGCGGCACGCATCTCACATCGCAAGACAAGTGGCAGAATACGATGCTAATGATGATGGTTTATTGGCATCCCCTTTGAAAAACGGCGTTGCTTGATTTAATCAGGTGCACAATATATATTAAGCATGAAATGCTTTTAGCTCTCGTTGTCGGCTACGTTCAAATGACATTTAGCCAAAAGCCAGAGCCGTTAACTGAGCGATTTACGAGAAGAATACGATGTCATCCGGGCCACCAGCCAAACTTAAGAAAATGCGGTCTATGGCACCCAACCCTTTGTACAGAACCACATTACATATACGCTAGTTACTGCCCAAACAAGTTATTAAAAATATTGCTTCCGAGTTCTTCCTAATGTTTGTTCCCAATATCACTCAAGCTGTAACTTCTAGTGCGCTAAAAAGTTCTGTGTAATTTCCAATAGCGACATCCAAAAGGCAGGTACAGGGCACCATACACTTCACTGTCGTCTTTTGGCGCTGAGGTAGGGTTATCTGTGCTCGGTTGAACGCTAGCGGTCCGCGAGTTCCTCGGCTTGGGTTTTGCGTCGCCTCGAGAGGTGGCGCCTCCTTCGGGCGATTTTCTTCTTCTAGCTGGGCAGTGCGCTCTGTCTCCCTGGCGTCATTCGCTGCCTGTCGTGCCGCCTTCAGCCGGCTTTCTTGTTCTAGCTGGGCAGCGTCCATATGGACCAGTGCACAGTTTGACGTGGTGCGGCGTGGTGGGGTGGGTTGTGCCGTTGCGAAAATGCATTACACCCATTTTAAGATTGTGGCTACAACCACCTCCAACCAATCTGCTTTGCGGTTTCCCTTTCATGCTTACACCTACCTTCGATCACGGGAGAGTAAGCAATTTTTCTTCTAGCATTTTTGTATACATCTCCTTAAACTTCTTTTTCTTCTTCAAACCTTCTCTAACTACCTTGTACCGTTACCTGTGCTTCTGCTGATTTAATGGCATATCATTTGAAACTGGGCGGTGACAAATAGCACACGCTTGATTTAATTAGGTACGCTATACATCTTTTTTTATGTAGCATTGTTGTACACATTTACTTAATCTTTTTTTTCTCCTTTAAAATCAACCTTGTATATACTAGCTGTGACTGTAAGAGATCTGGGCGTATCAGTCTCCTCCCTGTTTTTCTTCCACCAATGCGCTAAACGTCTCTTGCTTATCTCGACTGTTGACCGGTTGACGTTTCCGTCCACTTTAAACCCAAGCGCTTCTGGACATATCTGCTACATTGGTGCTGGATGGATGAATCGATGGATGGATGCTATGAGCGTCCCCTTTGGTACGGGGCGGTGGATTGCACAATCAAGTTCTTGTCACTATATTGCCTAATGTCCTACCTATGTTAAAAAAAATAAAGTAAAAGAAACACCACGAAGGATTTCCATCACCAAAGTTTCTGAACCCCTATAGGGAACTTTGTTTTTGTACGCTTCAGTTGTTTGTCGTTTACCTACTTTTCTTTCATCAATCTTCCAATCTCCTCTTACTATAATCTCTATTGCAGACATATGTTTACTTCCGCCTGCTCTCGCTGAACCCAAGGGCTTCAAGGAGGCCAGAGGTGCCTAAATCGACCGCTGGGCCGATATCTTCACATTCTAACAAAATATGCTCCATCATTTCCCTAGCTTTACCGCAGCAAGCTCATGCTTTTTCTTCCTTGTTGTATCTCGCTTTATGAGTGCGTGCTCTAAGGCATCCTGATCTCGCTTCGAAAGGTAATGAGCTTCCCTTTGAGTTATCATAAAATGTTTCTTTCCTGATTTCGTGTTTTCCTCTTAAATGGTTACTCATAGCAGGTTTCTTTTCCGTTGCCGCCACCCATGAGATTATCTCAGCCTCTCTAACTTTACGCTTGACGCTCTTTGTTGCTATGTTGCTCACCACGCCGGTCGCTTACTTGCTTGTAAGGTTCCTCTTATTTTCTTCCACTGTGAATCAATGTCTTTCCTGTAGAAATACTCAACACTCTCCCCGCCCGTTTACTTTCCTCATATTCCTCCGTCGCTCTACATAATCAATTTTACTGTGAATCTCACTTCAAAACTTGTCCAGTTTATATCATCCTGCACAGCTTCATTTGTAGTGTTCCCGTGAGCGCCCAATGCGAGGCGTCCCACTAACCTTTGGCTGCCATCGAGTTCTGATGGCACCCCTGACTTCAAGCAAACAACCGCATTTCCAAATGTAAGTCCTGGAACCATCACACTTTTCCACATACCCCGGACCACCACGTACCTATTGCGACCCCAAGTGCTCTGTTCTTTATTATGGCGGCATCTGCTACATGGCGCGCCACATGGTGTAATTATATGCAACCGCAACGCAAAATGAGCACGTATCGACGCTACGCGGCACGCATGCCACATCGCGTGTAAGGGCCCTTTATAATTTGAAAGTAGCGATACTCTCTCCCCCCCCCCCCCCCCCACCCCGGCGCTTCCTTCCTCAATTCACCTCGCACGCCAGCGCGCTGCGCGCGGTGCGCTCTTTCTCCTCGGCTTCTGCGGACGGGCCGCAGTATTCGGTGGAGGCGCATGATTTTGGACCGGTTGCGTGCCTCAGTGGTGTAGAAAATTTTTAAATATGGTGATAACTGCGTCGAGAATGCTGAAGATAACGTTTATTACGCGGTTGGCTTCTTCTTAAAGCTGTATGAATGGAGCATACTGATGTAAAAGGGGTTTTGAGGTGAGTTCTATACTCCAGACATTTTTTTTCTGCCACATGAAAAGATGCTTTACATTGTGCACCTGATCTAGCATTGCTTGTGGCAAATCCCTCTGCGTTTGGCTTCTTTTTTCTTGCCTGTTTGCGTGTTTGCACCGGAGGTGGTATATTCAACGCGTTGGATTAGTCGCCAGTGCATTGTCCGTCGATGAGTTTGTCTTACCAATGTGAAAGTAGCTATGTAGCTCAATGTGAAATTGAGTAGAACGGTTGTGCAATTTCAGTGCGAGCAAGCGTGCGCGATTATGTGCGCACCCCCTGCACATTGCCTGTATCCGTGATAAAAATAAATAATAATCGTCACCCACTCATGCGTTCGTAGCAGCCCAATTCAAAGTAAATTCAAGAACTGAAAAATAATGTATACTCCGCTGGAGTTGTCTAAGTATCCGTAAGCATACCCCCAAATTTCAGTTGGCCCACCCCAAATTTCAAGTTGGCCTACACCTAACTTTAAGTTGGACCACATCCAAATTTCAAGTTGGCCCACCCCTAGATGTCAACTTGGCTTATCCCCAAAGTTAGGTGGGCCAACCCCGAAATTTCAAGGTGGCCCACCCTCAAATTCCAAGTTGGCCCGCCCTCAAATTTCAAGTTTGCCCACCCCCAAATTTCAAGCTGGCCCACCCCTACTATAAGCTACCCCATGCATTTTGTAAAAAGCCCTATGTATTCTATGGGTATTCTTTCTTCATTAATTTTTTGGGGTTGAAATTGTGCCTTACGGCTTATAAAGCTACCAATCATATACGTCTACACTATTATAATGATTAAATGTCTTAAGTTTGTAAGTTACGCACTTTTGTGCAGATACAAGGCAGAACACTTTTCGCGTGACGGGGCTGGGGTACTAGACGTCGACGAATGCTTGCGCAGTAAAAACTCAAATAATTATTAAATTATGGGGTTTCACTTGCCAAAACCACCACGATTATGAGGCCTGCCGTAATGGGGGACTACAGAAATTTTGACCACTTGGGGTTCTTTAACCTGCATCTAAATGTAAGTACACGGGTGTTTACGCATTACGCCTCCGTCAAAATGCGGCCGCCGTAACCGGGATTCGATCCCGCGACCTCGTACTTAGCAGCCCGACACCAGAGCCACTAAGCAACCACGATGGGCTAAAAACGCGATGTAGACTTGCTAGCGCTCATCACTCGCAATGCTACCGGCATACGTGCCATTATTTTTTTCAGGGCCTGCATTCATTGTATCTAAGTGACGGACGCACACCTAGAAATAGGCTGGAAAGAAAGCTCCTCTACAAGCCGCTATTTCGGCTTTCAGTAAAACAGGCAACGGATCTTAACAATCACGAAAAGTGCGATCGAGAGGCTGTATCTTCGCACATAATTGTTCGCAGCGGAAAGCAGAACCGACTGAATAACAGTTGAGGAGGTGCGAGATGATGAGTGCCAGCAGAATATTCAGTATACTGAGGACACCCATATTTTTATGTAATGTACAAATTGCCGCAGCAAAAACGCTGATGAGCCGGCCGGAAGAATGATAAAAAAATGAAGCATTAGGGTATGCTTTGATACGAGCAATAAGAAAGGCGCCTTGCCTCGCAGACAACACTGTTTTTTGTCGGATTAAAGTTCTTTCGGCCAATGTTGTGCTGCTACTGCTTCTTGCGCAAAGCGTCACGCTCTCCTTGTGGTGTAATAAAAACTGCATAACCATCTTCAGACTTCTTGCTGCAGTTATATACGCTACAGCACGGCATAGCGCTAGCACAACACCGCAGAAAATACAGCGTGCAACGTTCCCTGCACCGATCCAGCCGCGAGCTAAGGAGAAAAATGGCCCCAACAAAAAAGAAAAACTCAAGCAAAACGCAAGATCCGCGCGTTTCCAAGGGCAACGTTAAGCAGACCAATCGTCGCGCAGAAAAACGGGGCAAAACTGGCTCCCGCGGGAGAGAGAAGGAGATTCTTGTTGATGGGAAGGAAGGGTTGGGGTGAAGTGCAGCGCAGTAACTGACTCTCAGCAGAGGACACCTCAACCGCGCTGGCTCCCGCGGGAGGAAGCGCAAGGGGCGAAGAGGCGGCAAGGAGGTTTCACGGAGGCAACAGAGTGCGAAGACTGGCGGTACTTTCAAGTTATCAAGGGATTTTATTCGCGTGTAGTGTTCCTGACACTAATCGCGTGGCTCGATGTCCTCCTCGCTCGCCGCTCCGTACACTCTAATCGCGTGTCTCCTCGCGCGCTGGGACGCGTTTATAGAGCATTTTTCCTCTGAACGCTACCAAGCGCTGGCGTGGCTCAATCGTATAGACTCCCGCGCAGCCGACCCGCGCTCGATCCCGGCGCGAACTGGGTATTTTTTTTTCTTCTTTCTCATTGGCCCGCGATAGCTGCGACGGACACCGGCGGCGGACACCATCGCCAACCGAAACGGCTATGGGAATGAGCCCAAAGCAGCTTACGTTGTACAAAGGAGGAAAGTACGAGCGTATCAAGAAACATAGATCGTGTGTGCCAGCTAACGTCAGCCAAGATGTTCCAACAAAAACATAAAAAAACCATGGTACCAATACGATTAAAAGACCTACGGTGTTCGTTCGCCAGGCCTCTGATGACCGAACACCATAAGGATTATAATAACAACCGCAAGGCATCCAGAGACACCTCGAAAACTTTCGAGACGATTGATTTGTTTGCGCAGCTTAAAGATCAACTTCTACAATACCACAGCGAGGGTCTCGACTCTGGCCGCTTACACGAGGATTCATTGACCAGTTTCGTGCTCCTATGATCTCGTACTACGTGATGCTTGTGGATTAATTGACGTTCCGCGTTCAACACAATGACGCCATAAGTGGCGCTAGCTCGCAAACACTTTCCCGCTAGGTTAATACGTATGTATATAAGTACCAATTAGAGCACGCTGCCACTGTAGCTATGTTGGTAGAGCACCGCACGTGTTATGTGTAGGTCGTAGGTACGGCTCGCACTGGCGGCAAGTTGTATTTTATATTGCTTAAAATTTTGTTTTAATATTTATGCCTGTTATAAAAAGGATTAGTTAATCACAATTTGAACAATTCATTATCATCAGCCTACGTATGTCCAGTGCAGGACAGGCATCTCCCAGCGATCTCCAATTACCCTGTCTGACTGGATGTTTGCTGCAAATTTCCTAATTTCATCACACCACCTAATTCTCTGCCGCCCTCAACTGCATTTCCCTTCTCTTGGCACCCATTCTGTAACTCTTAATAGACCACAGGTTACCTGTGGTATGCAGTTCTGGCCAGGCCGCAACTCTTTAGAATATCGGCTACCACGTTTGCTCTGTAATCCACACCTCTGTCTTCCTGTCTCTTAACGTTACACCTATAATTTTTTGTTCCATCACTCGTTCCGTCGCTCGTTACACCTACATTAAGAATCATGAGTCACTATTTTTGGAGCTATTCGATAAAGAAGAGTTGATCTAGCCTATGATTTTCTTAGTTTCGTTTTCAATTTGCTTCATTTAGTTAAGAGCAGTGTTCTAAAGTGGTGACCTAGAAACATTTTGCATCTTGAAAGAAACAGAGCGAGAAAACGACGCACAAGACGGAAAGGATGACAAAATATGTGCTGATATAAATCTAATGCGCTATTCGTAAAGACTAACTCCTATACAAGGCAACAAGAAATAGGAAAAGTGACCCAACTCTCTCAGGTATTTTGCGGTTACCCTGTAGGTACGGCATATACGAGTGTGTGGCTGCGAATAAAACGTTCATTGTGAGATCAGCATATGTCATGTCTTAGTTCCCGTCCAGTGTTTAGCGCCGATTTTTTTTCAAAATGCAAGTGCACCAACTGGCCCCATATATGTTACTTCTGCCTTGGAAGGACGTTGTCCACAGAGGCTTCTTTAAGGACGTGCCATTTCACGAGCGTTGCCGATGAAAAGTGGCAAGCGAGACGTCTGTCAATGCATTTCTAACAATGACTTATCTGTACACGAAGTTGTGTTTCGATACACTGATCTCGACCAAATCAAAGCCAAGAATAATACTGATGCTGAACTGAATTTGCGACTTCCGCTGTATTCTGTGAATACTTGCGTAATCTTCATCACTACACTATACATAATTCTCGGAAACAAAGCGCCCAAAGTCGACCTGATTACGTGTTTGCAGTCGTTAAGACCCAAACGTGATGTCTCATCTTATTTCGCTTTCTCTCTTGGTCTGACAAGTACAAAAAACACCTGGCGGGTCCCTCAATTACCTGCGAATTAGTCAAATGGTCCATCACGGCCGAACGTTCCATAACTAATACCAGTGATCGTGTTGTATTTGCTTGTCACATCTGCCTAACCATGAAAAAAAAAATTGATGGACGCACACAGGCGCGTGCATATATCGTGTGCATCTGGGCTCGCCAACAAGACTTGCAGTAGTATGTGTTATCAGCAACCTTTATCGTTGCCTGATATTTCAATGCCCATGACCTATTTTGGGGGAAATGGTCTCTAGTGAACGAGTCTTTTTCGCTTCCCAACGAAACCTATGATGTTTGAGCCATGCCACTCTCACCTTCTTGAGGAGGCTGAAACAGTCGCTTGGATTTATTTTACAGCGGAACTGTTAGCTTCTCGTTAGTCGGTATTTCTCGTGCCCGCGCCCGTGGACAAGATTGCGGGCCGATCCCAGAGGTAGTGCAATACCGGGACGACCCGCGCCGGAGGTGAAGCAGGCCTCAAGCACTCAGCAAAGTGAATTAACCGAAAAGTGTATACATTCTTTGAAATTACGCATACAACATAAAGGACAGCATTCGTTTCAATAAAGAACAAACACAAAACAAGCATCCGAACCACATATCCAAACCGCGTGAAATTCATAAGAGCGTTCTATGCCTGCATGCGTCCGTGGCGTAATGGTTTCAATATTGGGCTCCTGTACTAGAGGTCCTGTGCTCGAATCCTGCCGTCCGTCAGACAGCCCTAATATTGTTTATGTATTATTTACACAGTACTTTGTTGAAAATTACGAGTTTACAATGTCACGAAGCCGTTTGAAAGCAGAAGGACGAAGTTCCCATAATTCCCGTGCTGGCTTCATGAACCGCCCTGATTGCGTCTCCCGAAGTCACTCCCGTTGCAGCCCTGCTGTGGGTATAGGCCACGCAGAGCTAGAGCTCCCGAGGAACAGCGTGAATAGGAGGAAAGTCGAAAGCAACAGAAGCGTCAGTTTCAACAACGGCGTCGTGCACGTGCCTCAGATAAGTCCAAGAAACCGAGCGCCAAGCCAGGGAGGAACGGAATGTTATTGCTCAAGAATGTCAGCGCAATAGACAAGCCGGGCAGGCTCAGGGTACCATTACTCTCAAGCAACAAAACATCTCTACATCAGCAAGTATAGTGGCTCTGCAACAGCTTCG
The DNA here is from genome assembly GCF_023375885.2 of Dermacentor andersoni. Classification (NCBI taxonomy): domain Eukaryota; kingdom Metazoa; phylum Arthropoda; class Arachnida; order Ixodida; family Ixodidae; genus Dermacentor; species Dermacentor andersoni. The sequence goes on from NC_092817.1 coordinate 10,744,133, forward strand.
CTGGACATGCACTTTCGCAGGGCCGGGCTGGCAAGTGAATTTCTTTTGTCTTTCAGTGCCAATGCATTGCGAGAAGCTTGACAATTTGCAGGCGCTGAAACCTATGAAAGTGACCACATTGCAAAATACCTCGGGAAGGGCTTACGGAAATCAGCGCGAATACTGACGTTCTCCGGCACATCGACTGGTCTGTGTTTGAAACAACTATGGAGAACGTCATAGCGTAGCAGACCAGATCGCCGTTGCTGCGGCAAGAAAATACACGTTCATTCAAGCCATCACCCAAATATACTGGATTCCAGTCGACGTTCGAGTAGCTTCACAATCGCAGCATAATAAAACAAGCAAAAATGCACCACATTCCAAAGTTGATACTACAGCGAGGGCACACCAGTTTTGACGGAAGCGCCGCAAGATGGCGCTACCGCCCGAAGCGGCCGGAAGTGGAATTCCAAAGCGCACAGCCACAGCGCTGGTCGAGGTTACCGTTAGGCTGATTAATGAACTAGAAAGGAAGCTCCGGTGAAAGCAGTAGAAGAAAGCCTACAAAATAGGTGAACACCAGACAGTTGGAGACAAAGTAGAACGAATTTAATTTATAAAGGTAAGGGGTATAATTCAAATTCAAATTCAAGTTTACTTGCCAGACTCACATAGACCGTTATCGGTAATATACAGGTTAGGAGTGCAGGGGATTAAATTAAAACTACAAGCATTGGCAAAGATTATGGCATATTGAGAGAACTTCAGAATGGCTTCAGAATCGGTAGGCGTATGGATTACAACTTATTTATTCTTGCTTATTGTATTGAAATATCTAGAGAAGAAAGGAGACCGTTATCGTGGCCTTTTTAGACATTACTGGAGCGTATATAGCAACGTGGACCGCAACATTTTGTGGGATACTCTGGAAGTGGAAGGCTTAGGCAACGACTGTATACAGCTTGTGAGGGAGATTTATCTAGAAAAGAAAATCGTTTGTGTTGAACGGGAAGAAATTAGGAGAGAGGATAACGTTGATATCAACAAGGGACTGAGACAGGGGTGCCCTTTATCTCCGCGGTTGTTTATGATGTACATGGTGAGGACGGAAACGGCGCTAGAAGGAATCAATATTGGGTTTATACTCTTACACAAACAGGCGGGCACGATAGTGGAGCAGCAGCTTCGAGGTGTGTTGGTTGCTAACAGGTAAAGTGATACAAAACCTTTGGATAATATCTGTGGACAGGAAGGTGAGAACCCAAGAACAAAATTTAGCTTTGAAATTTCAGGTTTTATGGTATTCAATAAAAACAGTGAACAGCCGGTGTCAGTACACGGCTAGGAAATACGTCGGATAAAACAATAAAAATACCTCGGTGTATGGATTAACGAAGGCAACATGCAGTATACAGGGTGTCCCAACTATCATGCGCCAAGATTTAAAAATATAGGAATGCCACGTAGACGCGGGGACAGATGTATATGCCACGTGGACAGAACAGAGATCATGTTGTTTGCCGTCACTTGGAGATACCCAGGCTATTAATTGTATTCCGCCTAATTTCATATTGAGTCTTGATTAATTAATCAACTTCTCATACATTATGGTTACATGAAAAGTGTTAATGAGAAAATTGTAGAGCAACAAGAAAAACTCCCGATACAGCTTTCTGTTGCTCAATAAGCGCTACATAAAAGCGTTTTTCTACGCGTGGAAGCAGCCCGTGAATACACGCAAAATTTCCGCGCGACTGTCCGCTCGAGGCACTTTGCGACCTCATTGTCGGAAACGTAATGTGTGTTGCCGGTCTCGAGAGAGAAAGCTTTTTATTGAAAATGCGCAGTGCTTAGCCAGCGTATATTCGCCTACTGTGCAGGGAATGGGACGAAGGAGGAGAAATGCCCCAGAAGAAGAAAAGGGGATAAAGGAGTGGAAGTCGTGATTTTATCATCAGTAAGTGTCCGATGCGATGAAGGTAGACAGTAAAGGCAAAATAAAATAAAACCGCAGTCTTGATAAGACGACGTGCGTGAGCCATAGTTTAGACAGGAAACCAATTGTTGCCGGTCGATATCAGAATCTCGGCGCACTGCGTTTTATGTCACCTTTACCAGAGCACGCGGTTGCTTATCAGCCAGTTGCCAACGTGAAAAGTGGTGCTGGCATTAGTGAAATTGAGCAGGCACACTTAGTGACCCGTTCCCAGCGAGAAATTAAATCGCAAAAGAAGATCAAAAGCCGCAATTCCGATGACTAGTCTGGGAGGCCTTACGGAGTTGAACGCGGGCGTTTTTTTATTACTATATTTATTTTAAGTCGTGTACCCCCCTCGTCCTTTCTTTGAAGGACCTCGATACACGGCCCGTCCAGCGCACAAGCTGTGGCGAAGCAGCAGGCGCGTGTCCTGTAGCACGCCTCCCGTAATGCGTCGCTTGGCAGCCGAGTCGCTCCTTTCATTGCAGCGCGCTTTGTCGCCCCTGTTGCGCAACTAGCCGCCACTCCAATGCTCCTCTTGGTATTGTGCGGCTGTCGCATTAGCTGCTGCCGTTCATTTGGCTTGTCCATTTACCTAAACAGATTCGGTTACGAAACAACGGGATGTGATCGTTGGAAGCTTAGCGGCGAGCTTTGTGTCATTTCCTCTCTTCCCTTCTGACATTTGGCAACGCACTCTGAAAGAATGGCCAGAAATATTGCAGAGATATTGTCAAAAAATATGGAATATTAAAGCGGTCTCAAAAAGCTACAAAAATAAGAGGCCTTGCTGCTCTAAGCACACCAGCACGCCAGGACCGGCAGCGAAAAAAGGAAGTATTGTTTCCCCCAACGCAAGCACAACTTGAATTCGCAACTCTACTCCAGCTATAGTGCCCATGACGAGCCATCACTGGATACGCTGGCGTTGCCGTCGATATCTGCATAGAAATTTATAGCGTATGACATGGAAGCGAGAACAGCCATCTGATGCTGAGTAGTTTAAAAGCTCAATTTGGAGGTTGCGTTTGCGTTTGCTGTAAAGAAAGGGTGATCGGTTAAACTTATCAGTGCTCACTGGTCGCTTAAGGAAAGCTATCATAAAGACGCATACCTGGAGTGTTCCAAAAAGTAACTTGTCGTACGGGAGCTGCATTAACTATTTCCAAACTTGCGACAGTGTTCCAGGACTATTCTAGGAGGACTTGTTCTTGGGCAAGTCGGTACTTAGATTTCCTACGTATATACTTGATTGTGGCACGAAGTACTTTTCGTGAAATTCCAAAATATCCAATTGTGGGTTGCCAAACCTGTACCTTTCGCTACGGCTACAAGTGCCAACTAGCCTATCCCTGCTGTACAGCTTATGGCTGGGAGTGGCATTTACGAGCGTATCAAAATAGCTGATAATTCGACGTGCGACCCCTTCAGATGCGTGGAAATCATCAAGCAGCCGTTGTGCAGCTTTCCTTGGAATGACATGAACCACTCATGCAACAGGTGATGCACTGGTGACACAGACAATTCAGCGCTATCTTGCTAGTCAATCGCACAAGTGTCGAATCATGCTCCTCTACCCGCTTCCCCTGACACACGCACGCACGCACGCACGCACGCACGCACGCACGCACGCACGCACACACGCACACACACACACACACACACACGCACGCACACACACACACACACACACACATACGCAAGCACGCACCTGTAAAATGAAGAGATGTGGAGAAATACGAGTAACGATATCAACAGCACAAGTATGCTGCGCTCTGAGCTGAAGAGGTCGTTTTACGCTCACGCGGTCTCTTTCTACACACACCAATATGCTCGCCGTAAAACATTCAGTGCGACCGCGACCTGCCTTAGTGCACTTTTCAGTGAACCAGGCACGTTCGCTCTGTGCAATGTGCCGTGGCGGCGCGTAAAACTGCTGGGGCAGCAGCACCACGCATTTTCTCGTCTGCTTTAACGCCATTCTGTTTTCCTTTCTTCCTTTCCATTCGGGGCAAGTTTCTGTGGACCGAAGGCGTCGAGCAGGAGACGATCCCGCGCTCAACGAGCGCAACCGGCGGGTCAGCCTCGCGCCTGTGCGTCGCTTGCAGCGGAGACCCGTGAAATTGGCGGCTGCGCGCGCGGCTGGTTCATCGGACTGGCCGGCCGATGGCTGCGTCGCTCGAAAGAGCGGTGCGCGAGTCATGCGTACGCATCGTGTTGGCGTTGGTTTGCTGCCGCATCGTGCCACAATAGTTCGCCCCGTCAGCACGCGCCTTGCATTTTTTTTCTGACATATTAGCTCTCCAGCATCGATGTCTTTAGTGCAGCGTGGCTGTTCATTTCTTTTTTCTCTTTGCGAAGTTATTTGTGGCTTCATTACCAAATTAAAGTCGGTATATACAGGACACCGCACTCTAAGCCTTCTAACGGCTGCTGTATTATAATTGGCGAGAAGCCTAGTCCTGAGCTGGATTCTGTTATGTACGTCTCTAGCGATAGCTTTCCTCTCTTGTTTTCCCTATCTTTTCCCTATCTTTTCTTTCCCTTTCCTTTCCCCAGTGTAGCGTAGACAATCGGAATAAGTTCAGTTTAACCTCCCTGACAATTCTTTTATCGCTCTCTACATCTTGGAAATTTGTTCATGTGGCTGACGAGGTAAAAAAAAGAAAAAGAGCTTTTACCGCCCAGTGGTTTCCCTTCACTGCATTATTTTACTGCCAAGTATCACTAACATAGCCTTCCCTGAGTAAGAGGGAGTAGGTGATCAAGTGAGTTGATTCTCTTGGCCACGTTCCAAGAAGCGCCATTCGTCCCGCTCGCTGAACATTCGGTCCCATCTCTTTTATTCAGTGCGTTCCAGCGGTATGTGAGAGATCAATATGTCTGCCTCGGAATGGGAGTGCTTTAGGGCGCTTCTAATTCACAGACAGAAAGAGCGTCGCGGATGTCTAGGTGACACAAACACACACACATATACCGGTGTCACCGCAGCTTTCATTTTGTCAACTCTGTAGCCCGGTGTAGATTGCGACATATAGGAATCACGAAGCAAGTCAGAGGAAAGACTTCTTCCAAACAGGCGCGGCCCGTTGCTTGAGGTGGGTCCTCAAGAAGTCTGAGTGTCACGTACAATTAGCGCGGGTCTTAATTAGCAGAGATAACGAGCGAGCGATTGCTCCCAGCGCTCCTCGGCCCCCTTTGTCTCCTGGGACTGACAGAAAGAGACGCCGGTGTTATGAGTGAGCGAAGGAAAGAATGCGCTAAGGACGGGAGAAAAGGAGACTCTCTAAGTACGCGCCCTTGGAGCTTCATTACCGAAAGTGCAACTTGGGTGTCTTTAGTTTTTGCCAGCCCATTCGGTTTAATTGAAGGAGCCGATGCGACGAGTCCACAGAAGAAACAAACAAAAAAATGGCGTCTTGGGTACATAAAGATCTCGGTTTTATTTGCACCTCAATGGGGCCGTTTGTTGGCCTCTCTAGAAAAGCTGGAAGAAAGATTTCTTTAATCTCGTTACCAAGGGTCGGTGTTCCAATGGGCATAAAGAAATGTTACTTTTGTCCCCGTGGTTAGAGATATGAATGGCGGCGCACATCAAAGAATTCCACGAAGAGACAGGTCACTGTCGTAAAAAAGAAAAAAAGAACTTTAGCGACATACGACGCTGCAGAACAACGATGTTAAAAGGAGCGAATTCCGCTGTACTTACTGCTCCAATTACTACGTTTGTTCACTCGTACGGAAGAGCGTTTGAATGGCTCTTCGATTTACGGGACACATCATGGATGCCCAGAGCGTTCGCATTCACATCAAACCTGTTGCGTACGTGAGCCAGCGTAAGGAGTCCGATGGACTCGTTGCGAGACGTGGCAGAAATTACTTCGCACGCGAACTTTGGTTTTGTGTGCACATAGACCGAAAAAAAAAACCGGTATGGCTTGAGTTGAGAGTAGCGCCTTGTCCTGGTCGTCTTTCTTGTGTCCGCAGTTTTGAGCTAAACAAAGTAATTATTGAAATCATCTCAACGACGGCGGGGCCTGATGCGGTGTTCTGGACCGTTTGTAAAGTTTTTTTGCTTAAGCAGGAGCGAGCTCAAGCCGGATAGGGGAGTTAAAAGAAGTTGAATTATTGGTATTAAACATGCGTTCGTTTTTTTTTCTACGCTTCAGTCTGCTACGCATAACATCCATTCGAATACAGCCATATGCCATTAAAACTGAAGAACTGAGCTGAAACGGGCGTGTACAAAACAGAAAGAAAAGAAAGAATGAAACAGAGAGAGAAAGAAAGAAAGAAAGAAAGAAAGAAAGAAAGAAAGCAAGCAAGCAAGCAAGCAAGCAAGCAAGCAAGCAAGCAAGCAAGCAAGCAAGCAGCGTGTTGGTGCTCGATGCCAGCGGTTGAATCCACGCCGACTGCGCTTCTCTTCTTTCTTTATTCATTTTTTTTAGTATTGGGTTCATCTGCTCCTTCTGGTTAAGTTAAAAAGTTTTCGAGATATCTTATTTGTATGCATACAGGGGCACTGCGCAAACATCAGATGCTACGTCATGCACATAACCAGTTCTTCCATTTTCTGCCGAGCTCTACACTTTAGCACAAGAAAACGGCCACCACATCACATTTCAGTGGATTCCCAGTCACTGTTGTATACAGGGCAACGAACTGGCCGACGCCGAAGCGAAGAAAGCACTCGAAGAACGAGAGTCACTGCTTTCAATTCCTTTTTCAAGAGCGGACGCCAACTGTCTCCTCTCCAGTGTCATCCGAAAATTGACAGCACAGCACTGGGACAATCCGGATAATCGCCACAGACGACTCCAGAGATTGGACCCTGCCATGAATTTTAGGCTACCACCGAAAATTCAACGAAGCTGTGCCAGTCTTCTGCACAGACTAAGGCTGGGGGTAGCGTTTACGCGCGGATACGTGCACCTCATGCGACGCACCGAGTCTCCACACTGTGAGGTGTGCAATGTGACTGAGACTATAGGTCATGTGCTTTGTGACTGCCCTAAGTACGTGGAAGAGCGTGAAAGGTTGGACAACGACCTTACGCGTCTCGACAGCGCACCGTTGTCGGAGGACGTTATTTTAGGCCCTTGGCCAGATGCTCAATCGAGTTTCAAGGCCATTCAGGCATTACTGAACTTTTTAAAAACTACGGGCTTGGATTGCAGACTTTGAGCATGCCAAATTGCTTGCGATATGTTCTACATCTTCCTTCTATCGTCATCGTCACCCATCATGCACCTCTTCCCTCTTTCTTTCCCTCTTCCCCTTCCCCCAATGCCGAGTAGCTGGTTAGAGGAATATACCTCAGGCCGACCTCTCAGCATATCGTATCATTAAACTTCTCTCTCTCTCTCTCTCTCTGAGATAAACGCACGTTTGCTGCATTACAGGAAGTCTACTGTATGCAGGAAGCTAAGCAGACATATCGGTTTTCTTACGTGGCACAGATGGGATCACACTTATAGGAGGGCACGGAGCCTCATTTTATAACAAAGCTAACAAAACAGTAAGTCCGAGTTTGGTACGTGCAGGGACACGTTTATGCTTCCTACTGTATTTTATTCGAATAGTGCAAATCAGACGAGAACGATTTTTGACAAACATGCTATATTTAAATTTGTTTGTACATATTTTTTTCTACGTTGTCGAAGTGCAAGAACGAACGTATAGACGGCACCTGCGCCCGGGAACACGCAGCATGTCGCACTCGCGTGAGCAGGCCACGCGGACAATGACTTCGCGCTGTGTGCAAGAAGTATTGCCGTGCAAAATCCGGCATTATAGGTCTTGACAATCACAGCCTTTACTCAGTGAACTTAAGCCTCAAGCCTGCATTAAAGATGAAAAGCGTCGTAGCAGCGTACTCAAGCTGTTTCCCACAACCGGAGCGAACGAACACAGCGAAGGATGAAAGAGCGAACGCGGAGCCTAGCGACGGATGAAAGATGGCGATAGAGAAGAGAGCACGAGGAGGAAAGCGGAGGAGGAGGGTATGGCGAAAGCATGCGAAGAAAAGCGTAGCGCCGCGCAACACGGGCTTTGCGGCGACGACCGCTACGAGTTGGCGCCAGTATAGCGCGCCGTCGTCTGTTCACTGATGGCAGGTGGCGAGCTCGTCCACCGATACCACATATGGAAACAAAGCGCTGCATGAGCGGAGGTCTTCCTGCGGCTGCTGCTGTGAATCGCGCCCACGTGATCTCCCGATTAGCCAGGCAGTCCTGTCACGCTGCGCTCCGTTTGCAATGCGCTGCACGAGACAGATTGTCCGCGTCAGCCAATATATTGTGAAATGAAAACACGTATAGAGTTGCGCTCAAATTTCGCATTATCGTAATCGTTGGCGAATTTCTTTCCCTCTCTCCCGTGCTTCCAAAATCTGGACTAACGCATGACCCTACGCTTTGTGAACTCTGCCCAGTGCATTTGGTCTCTGGCAGGTTGAAATCAACAAGCCCATGTTCGGGTCCATTGTCTACCGTTCTTTGCATATTCTTTTTTTCTCACCGTATACTTGTGCGACTTTCGCTTCGACAAGTCCACTTCTCGAAACGTTGGCTCCTGCTTTCACTTGGTTATCGTTTTGCTCATCGTCTTGAATTTCCATCTCCCGCCTTCCCCCTGTTTTATTTGGTCGTTTATTGAAACATATCCATTTATCGTTTCCGCTGAAATGTGTTGTAGTGTGCCAGTCGCGCATCGCTATCGCATCAATTGTCTCTTTGGTTGAGCGTGCGGTGAGCGTGGTGACGGAAACACCCGAAACACGGGCCGAAATTTTCTGGCTTCAATTTTATTGAGTGATACGCTACCACGCCTAGTTTTTCCTTCCTCCACGTTCGTCCACATCCACTACTCATATCTTCTAGCTTATAAAGCAATTTCCTAAAGTGATCTGCTTGAGCCCGTACTTTCCACTTTCCTTTGCTACGAGATGTCTCCTTCAGGAATCTCTGCATACGGACATTCTCGCACATTTTCTGCTTCATATGTGCGTCCCAACAAGAAATGTAAACATTAGACTCGCGCTCTTCCAACACATCGCTTCGTTTGGCAACTGAACTAGCTGACACTTCCCCGAGGGCTTTTGAGCCCAGAACGCTGCCTCACATGTGCAGCAAGCCTGCGATGGCGAAGCACCAACCAGAACAGATCGGTCACGTGGCATCCTTGGCGCCTCTCATGCGCGGTCTGTGCGCCATACCTATAGAAGTCGGGCTATCGTGGTCCGGGACAAAGCTCACCAAAGGGAAGGGCCTCAATTGCAAATAGGCTCGGCCCCCTTCCAGTGCCCCGGTGCGCGCCGTGGAGATCGTGACGCGGAGAATCCGATCAGCGCGTCCGCCTGCTGCTTGCCTCGGGGCCACACTTCTGCGCAGCGCCGTCAGGGCTGAGCGGCGTCGCGAGAAGGTGCTCCCCCTATGCGTGAAAGGCATGCTCGTCTGAGTCAGGACGCGTACGTGTGTAAGCTGTACGCACCGCTCATCCCCCATATGCGGCCTCGGCGAGCCTATATACTTTTTCAGTGACCACTATCGTGCCTCTTGGCCGTAACAAGGTTCTTTTAATGTCTTCAATGTATCTAGCATACCTGTTTTTGCAGGCTATGCGTGCACATGTTTGTGGTTTGCACGATTTTTCATGGTATATGTGAAGTAGCATGCCCTAACTACGGCCAGGGCATCTCCAGTTTCCCATTAAAGCCAGCACCTTAGCCATGTAGTGCCTCCACGTAGTGCTAGTTCAAGTGACGTTTGCGGGTGAGCACTTTCGTGGCGCTGACGTATGCTGCGGGCACACGGACGGAGTGCTGTCACTCGCTACATTGTGAGTGCGGTCCCGAAGCGTGTGCTCGGCAACGAGCTCTTGTACGAGTGCCGACGAGTGAATCTCATTAGGGATTAGTATATACCTGCCCACGAGCGTGATTATCTTGTGAGTTGTTGTGTATGCGTGAACTAGAGCTCGTATTTGTGCTTATTGAGTTTATTGACCATAGTCATATGTGATGTAACATCTGCATTGTTTTGTGCAAGTCAGAGAAAAGGACTATAGCCGGAGCCACCTACATGCGCTAACATGTGTTAAACACATATGAATAATAATAAAACAAACGTAAAGGTAAAGGTAAAGCTGAAGCTGAGTACTTCGACACCAACAGCCGTGACTGACCACCGTGAGGCAACTTACTTACCTCTCTGATATTTTATTATTGTTGTTTGTTTATTACCTAAGAAGCATGAGAAGCTCAGCTACCCGCCGGCGTCGTTCATGTTGCTCTAATGCTGAGTGAAAGTTCAAGGGTACGACTGGCGGTCGCGGTGGCCGAATTCTGATGGTTAAATATAGCACATTCACACCGTTTACTTGAACTTGGATCACGTAAAAAAGAGAAGAATGGGCCAGAATTACACGATGAGAAGGTTGTTATTCTTTCTTTAACAGTAATTATGAGCTAAAGAACGGGGCTGAACGTGTGCCTTCGCTCGTATGCTTTCGCAGCGAATAATGCCCGCGCGGCTCGTGGTGTCAGGGCCACTCAAAGCCAAGGGAATTCCCCGGGGTAGCGCAGTACGATGCTCAGAAGCGCGCTGGTTGCGAGGTATGCGAGGAGCAGCTCGCGAGCGAATGCACTTGCTCTTCAAAAATGCCAAGCAGAAGATGGTCAAGTCGCAAAAATTCGAAATGAAGACAATTACGAGCTACAGTATTCGAGTTGAACGTGTCTCTTCACACTAGTTTGTTATATGCCGAATCTACGATGCGCAAAGACGATAAAGAGCAGCCTCAGCCCATTAGCTACCCGAGTCGAACTCATTAGGGACGTCATCCCCTTCCCCTTATGTCACTGAACATGGCCCGCAAGGAAAAAATCAAATGCCCTGTCTGTTTACTTAAGTGTCCCGTTACATCCGTAATTAATTATATCTTGGATTTTGCGTATTAATAGCTAGGATAGTACTCGAAAAAGGAATACGATAGTCATTATTTCGACTGTTGGCTTTTGGCCAAATACACCACCAATTATTGAACGCTGCATTGGCGGCTGCATATTTATCACATTCGTAGGAAATGAAGAGATGAAGAGGAAAATAATAGCGGAAAGAAAAAAAATGTTTTGCCGCCAGTGGAAGCCCAACCAACAGCTGGAGTGCTCTGCCCCCAATTGAGCTACGGCGACGGCTGTTCCTCCGTGCTTTTTCACGTGTTTGTGTTTACGTGTAAACATCTAAATCAATCACGGCAGTGTTAGACAGCACGCTCGCGGGCCCGATCGTGGAGGTGGATCAGCCATAAACCCTGAAAACACTGCTGAATCGCCGGGGCTGTTTAGGAGAATGTGTGTCAGGTGCAATCCATTCCTTCCCAAATGTTTCCGACGATACGGCAAGAAATGCGTTATCAATAAAAATCGTAGACCGGGCGGTCACAGGCACGCAATCACTGGCTGCCAACAAAACTGCACGAAACGTGAATTAATGACGCGGGAAATGTGTCCTCAGTAGGTTAAGAGACGTGAAAAACAAAAAAGAAGAAATTCGTGAGAGTCTGCACATTTTGTTGCCTGCAGTGTGCGTCTACGCGAGTGGGTTCAGAAACCACCTTGAACGATTCGTTTTGACTTCCAGAGAGGCTTCACTTTTAAAATTCCGACACGGTCCATAAGCAAACTCAACAATCATGGTATAAGTAACTATCCTACTCGCGTTAAGTGCGGCGAGTTTTCGTGTGTCCAGGGAAGCCTGATGATGCAGTTACGACGGCGCCTTAGAGTAATACAGCAATAATATACATCTTTGTGAGACCTAGTTAGTTATCTACAGAGCTAAGGGGAAACAGCATAACTAAACAAGGTAGCACAGAGAAACGCACAGCACAGAACAGCGCCTGTATTATGTGTGTTTCTTTGCGTGTCCTTGTTTAGCCTCGCTATTGCAGCTTGGTTTTGTAGAGTGACGTCGTTCCGTGAACCGGCCTCGAACGTAGCCTAACTGCACTGCATGCTTCTGATACTGACAGACTGCGTCGTCCGGCCACGACCGCCGACCGCTCCCTTGGGCAACGACGCCAGCTGACGGCCTCGCCGCGGTGTACACCCGACGTCGCTATAGGACAACGAGCTTCCTGCCGAGTATAGCGCGTTTTGATGCGGCTGTGCCATTTCGCTCGCTTTCACTTGCCATCTATTTTGACGTGGAAGGCAACGTGGTGCCAGAGTGCACGCAGCATGAGGCCGTCGTTGCTGTTTGTTGGGTGGCCGAACAATGGGAAGGTCGGGTATGTACCGAAAAGCCAGCTACTCCCACACCGTCAGTAATGCACCTACCCTGAGACTATAAAGAGAAAAATTCGCAAAAAAGGAAGAAAAGCGAAATGAGAAAAGTTGACACGGTCGTATAAATGCACACTGGTAAGTACTTCTGTCTTTCGTGTAGAAAACGACAGCGAGAAATAAATCTTCGTGCATTTTGTCAATTATTAGTTCAGTGATGTATCCTTCCTGTTCTTATGTAAATGGCGACCTGCGTTCTTATTCTAGTAGCACTTAAAGAATGACATTGCGCGCACCGCTGTCTTGTTTTGTTTTTGCTCAAACTACGCTATGCAGAACTGCAGTTTCCTGGTGCTCATCTTTCAGCAAAACACTTAGCATCGCTATTTACCTCATCTTACGAGCCGTTTAGCTGCTAACGGGCAAAGAAACAGCTTCGTGCATGCAGCAGCTCGCTAATCTGAAGAAGCACGTACATCACGTTTTTACATTTACATAGCTTCATTTTGTTCCGGATGAACCAAGCAAGCAAATAGGCCAATTGCATTTTGCTTTCTTGGTTTTTACAAAGGAAAAAAAAAGTTCGGCAGAACCCATCTCATGGTTAATGTCGACGGTAATACGATTAGAATTGAAGCAATGCAGCGACACCGTATGACCAATATGCTGAGCACGAGGTCGCGCGTTCGAATCCCGGCCATGGCGGACGAATTTAGATGGGGGCGAAATGCGAAAACACCCGTGTACTTAGATTTAGGTGCACGCTACAGAACCCCAGGTGGTCGAAATTTCCGGAGTCCTCCACTACGACGTGCTTCATAATCATAAAGTGGTTTTGGCACGTAAAACCACATAATTAAATAGAAAACCGTATGGCCAACGCCTACTGCAGCCGGGTGTCTTGCGCTTCCCACTTAAGGTGCCTCTCCACTTCGGCTGCTGCTCGTCGTGAGCTTCAAAACTGAACACAGGGTGACGTTAGGGTCGAATTGAGGTTGCAATCAAATCCGAGGAAAAAGCGCCATCAAAGCCGGTTCAGCAAGAGGAAAGGTAAAACGATAACATAGTGTCGCATTCAAAAGAATAATAAAAATATTTATCTGTCTAATATTACTATAAAAAAAAACGTATGAGCAGTTCTGATTTCTTTTTAGTTTTTTTCCGCAATAACACTTGACCTTTGTGTGAGACCCCATGCGGCGGACATGGTAACCGAGAAATGTTTTTTTTCTCCTCTCCGTCATTTTTTTTTTCTCCAGTTGAAGTGGGTTTACGTCTAGTCATCGTGAGCTTATCAAAAGAGGATGTAATCATCAGGGCCCGTACTCTTGGAAAGCCACTCGCGCAGTCGACCCGGTATAGTAGTTTCCAGGAGCGGTTGGAGCCGCAGAACCACCAGTCCGCCGGCGAAACGCGGACAGGGCGAAAGGGGCCGTCCCGGGGACCCGTCATGTCCGAATGCCTGAGCTGCAGAGTGCGCGGTATTCGCGACTCCCTGCCGAGGCGCACCCGGGAGGGGGTGAGGGGGGGAACGACACGGCGGATCACCTCTTCGATGATCACCAGGCGCAGGCTGAGGGAGCCGAGGCAGGCATTTCTCGGCCTTCTTTCACAGGGCCTCACACGCGCGCATTTGGGATTCGACGCTGTCTGCATTTATCTGGCCAGCTCCTCGCAACACAACGGAGGACGCTAAGGCCAGCCACAACTTGCCAGGGGTTATTGTGCCAAAGGAGCGCTTTTGAGTGACCGGCATCTCGGCGTTGGAATCGCTGGCTAGCGTGGCTGGTCAGAGTACGTGCGCTGGCCAGCTTCCAACCGCTTTTGCGCGCGGACAGCTATGCGAATTGGGCCCCAGAACGTCAGCTGCAGCTTCCAGAATGCTGCACGGTTCTCATCGGTCGGAGCGGGTCCCATCTTTGCGGCAGCACCCTCTCTGCGCTGTCTTGACACAGCGCCGGTGTCTTATCGTTCGTGAATCGTCAGCCGTACTCGCATACGACTCTTGTAAAGACAGCGTATCGCCGTTGTCTGAGCTTACAACGATGGCTATGGTTCCGGTTTGTGCCTTCTGCCTGGTATGTAGCACGCACGAATCTGACTACTGGCGGCCTCTCGACGGAAAACGGGCTTTTTAATCGGGACACGCGCCGCAGCTCGATGCGCGCACCAGCGCGACGGCGCTAAATGTGTCTCCGGTGGGCTCCCCGAGACTGCGGAGTGTTTGCGACGTCTTACTGACCACGACCAAACCCGACTACTAAAGCGTCAAATGTACCATGACGACGTCTAACAGAACGACACTAGAAATAATTTTTTTAATAAAATGCGTATCGGTATGACCCCCCCCCCCAAAAAAAAAAAAAAAATGGCTGCGCCTTAGCTCGGCTAATCATGGATATGCAAAGCAGAAGCTTGGTTTAGTCTGTTCGAGTCTTGGTTTCACTTGGTTAACATTTGATTTAGCTGTAATTATTATACTTAGGTACACAATCATCGCTAAGCAGGTATGACGGCTGTGCCTAGGTCGGTGGCTATAGACATGACTGTGATTAGGCTTGGGTAGACACGCATCGTTCGACGGTGCGACGCCTGTTGTGCCACAGGAAAAGCGCAAGTGCAAAGGGACGCCGCCAACGTGCGCAGGGTCGAAGCACAAACGGACAGGTCGCGAACGCGGCCGCTACACTGATCTCGACGGCGCGACGCCTGTTGCATTCCGGACCCTTTCCAGTGAAGCAGCTCGGCGGGCGATATCCGCGAGGTGGTCGGACGCCGCTTGGCCACGACGGCCACATGTGGCGCCGTGACAACATACATAAAAGACAGGAAACGATGTAGAAACAATAATAGTCAGTATTAAGTGTTGTCATAATTACAATATATTTTAATCTAATTTTAGAAATATTTACGATATCTCAGGGCATCTTCGTGTTCCTTTAATTATACGCATATTTATATATCATAAGCCAACAAACAAAGCCACCAAAGCCAACATAGGGGAAATTACTTGTACTTACCAATTGAATTAAAGAAATGATAAATTGATGGAAATTAAAGTGGATGAAAAAACAACTGGCCGCAGGTGGGATATGAACCCGCGATTTCGCCTTACGCTTCTGATACTCTTACCAGTTGAGCTACCGCGGCGCCTTTTTCCCATCCACTTTCTAGGATGTTTATGTTTTGCTACTCGAATTAACACTGGGAGTGTTAGCCAGCGTCACCACTCACAACCCTTGGCGGCGGATGTAGAACATCCTTTCTGCCGCAGGCGTCGCGAGTACGTGATCTACTTGGGTGACGGCAACTGGTCAATAAACCCACACATGCTACCTGGAGGCATCAATGTTGCCCAATGAGAGACCCTCGTAATTAACGAGATGAAAGGGAACAAAGGGGCCCGATTCTTATTAGTTATATTATAATAAGCGAACAATCAGTGACACCAGCGACGGCTTAGGAGAAATTAACTGCAGTTCATCGAAATAGAGAAAGTATAAATAAATGGAAATGAAAGTGGATGAAAAAGCTGGCCGCAGGTGGGAAACGAACACACGTCTTCGCAGTACGCGGGCGGTGCTCTTACCTGTATACGTTAAGAGTGAGAAAGGCCGATATTCGGCTAAAATGCCGAATTAGGTGCTTCTTTTGGTATTTGTACGTGTGCCTGCTCTTCTTATGACTTATATAATTTCAGAGAAAAGAGTACGACATACGCTGTTCACGCACAATATATTTCTGACGTTTCGGCTGGTGTACCGGCCGTATATTGCCCGATACTACGGCCCGATTCTTGACGCGGAATCCGTGGTAGGTTGTCTCACTTTGTATAACTTGGAGCGAACTAGCTAAGTGTGAAGACGAATAAATCAGCACGGCTGGGACCTGCATGAGACCTGCGGACTATAGATTGCTTGCAAAGGTTAATCGAAAAAATGAGACCAGCTCGTAAGAGCGCATGGCACGTGGTTAGTAATAAACGATGATTGATGTTCGCGGGTCATCAACTTTTGTAGCAGTATACTCGGAGTGGAGCAATCGTACGCCCCGGTAAAACTTAGGGTGCCCTCATTGTTGGTTGATGTGCTGGGTGCTGCTTCTGCATGATGCACTAAACAATCATTCGTCTTGCACGCTTCTGTCACCCCGCTTACAAATCTTGAGCGTGCTACTCGTCGTTCCTTTGGAGTCTCTGAGCTATCCTTGCCTTTGGGGTCATTAAATGCCAAATGCCCCAGACATAAAATTAACCACCACTGATTATCGTGAAAAAAAAAAAAAAAATGAGCTACATGGCTACTGTGTGAATAAGGTTTCACCAAATTATTTTCGTCAAAAAAATTTTTGTTTGATCACGTGAGCGCTTTTTGAAATTTCTCCAAAGGCGCAAAAGTTGGTTGGAGGTAAATTTTTTATTCAGGTCTGAAACTAGGTGCAATAACAAATTTTATTTTAGAGCATTGTATTGGCATCCTTCTTTCATATGATGTCATAATTGAATGCATTTTAGAATTTTCTGTGTTTATTTGGCTAAGTAAAAGAGCAATAAAAATTGCGTATTCGGAATTTTTTTTTCATAAACTGCGTTATTTTTTCACCTACCATAATTTTTCTCCCTTT